>NW_020455466.1:427994-431208 GCF_003342845.1 Nothoprocta perdicaria | reverse complement strand
TTCAATACTGTATTTTTTCAGTGTTGTGAAAGTGTTCAGGAGGAAAGACTTCTTCCTCCTAGTGAGTAAATAACACCAGTGTAGACCAGCTTTGGAGGTATAAATATGCCTGCAAAGTTTTTATATACGCTGACAAAAAGGACATTCTTATTATTGTTAGCTAAGCATGTAAGAATTTAAAATGCCATCTGTAAACGTATCTCTTTCCCTTTCTTATCCCCTTCTTATCTCTTCGCAGAGTGATGAACTGCTTAATCAGAAATACCATGTGTAATTGAATTCAATAAACCTACTTGAATTGGTACAATTGCATCTTTGTAAAGAAAAATTTCTCCAAAGACGAATGGTATTCTTGATTGATAAATAGAAACAATAGGGTTTTTTTATTATTACTATTGCATTAAGCTGTAATAAAATGAAAATTCATGATGATTTTCCAGGTCCAACTTTGGGTCTGATCCTGTTAATTGATACATGTGTTCAGCTCTCAGTGAACCTAAAAGGAGACAAAGATAATTGCAAGCTGCAATCAGATTCTTATGCAAAGTGCCCACAATGAGAGTAGATTCCACACTCACGCAAAGAAAATTCTACCTGAACATGAATACAATTATATTTCTTCTATAAGTGTTTGACACAGGCATGCAGTATGGAAAAAAATGATTATATGCTTTACAGTACTGGTAAATGCTGATAAATGAATACTTCCACTGTGCAGAAGGTAAGGCCAACAACATGACATAGTAAATGCTTTGAAGAATCCATATTGTAATTCTTGTTTTCTTGTTGCTTTTTTTTTTCAATTACTCAATAAAAACCATTTCAACTCCAGTGAGTAATGAATGATTTAACAACTTAATTTGTAACATACTCAATATATTACTTTTTCTGCTTTTCCATCAAATTTGTAGACTTAGTGATTCCTGTGTAGACCTAGCCATTGTCTGATAGGATTTACATCGAGACAGTTATAAAATTAAAACAATAAATAAGCAGTGTGACAGGTTCTTTCAATACCATCTTAATTCCTAACCCAGCCTATCAGGGGTAATATTTATTACGGAACTGAATAGCATGGAATTAAGAACCATGTGAAGTAGCAGAAGAATCCTGTCCAGCAGCTGAAGGTAACTTCCTAGCCCGTGTGTTCTCCCACGTGGCTGAAAGGGAGAGTTGTGTCGTCAGCACCAATACAGCAGCTTTGGGAGAGCAGGCAGCAGAGAGAGAAGTGTGCAAGTAAGTGTGGCACATCCGAGCAAATATGTTGGTGTGCCTGCTGGCATGAGTGAGTGAGCTGAAGTGCTAGAAGCAGCCAGCACTAATCTGTGCCCAGCCTCCATAATCTGTTTTGCAAGCAGCCTGTCTAAGCAGCAGATGATATTCTCACATTAACAGTCCGTTTGCCCTCAGTCTCCACAATAAATTGTGGAATCTCCTTGGCTCTTTCCTAAAAGGAGAAGAGACGAAGTCTCTGCAAAGAGAGTGCTGTAATACAACAACCTCTTACAAAAGCTGATTGTAAGAGGACTAGAGACAATGTGAAACGGTGCTGCCTGCCAGCAACTTAATCACTGCGTGTGACAAATGCTTGGGTCATGGCTGTTCACCTGCCTGAATTTCTAGTGAAGAGGGCATGATTGGAAGATGCTTCTGCTCAGGTTTTGAGACGAAGCTCCTTTATTCCTTCCCTATGGTGCTGGATGGATGCAGAGAGTCTGGGCTTGTCATTCCCAGGATGCCAGAGCTTCAGTCCCAAACTGAAACACTGGCAGTTTCACAGGGGGACGGAGGCGGTTTAAGTCTCTCTCTGGAGCCTGAGAGCTGGCTGAGCCTCTTGGTAAGCGCTTTACTGCTCCCTGGCTTTGCAACACAGTTCTGTCTGCTTGGATTTGTGCACTTTTCATGCAGCAACAGCGGATTCCCCTTTGTTTTGGTCTGTGCCTTTGCAAAGGAGACCATGGCCTCTCCAAAATGTCCGTCTCTGTAGCCTTCTTGCTGACCTAGTCTCAACTGTATCTTCTGTCACACTAAAATGTGCACTCAGTGCTTGCCTTTTTCCAGTAGAGGAAGCAGCCTTTGCAGAAAGGAGAGCTTTTGGGTGCTTTGTACAGCCTCCCATTCTGGAAAACCAATAGAGAAATCCCCAGGGTGTTTTATCAAAATTGATGTATGAAGCCTTCAGGGGACACTGTCTCCACCAAATAGGCTCTTCCTCTATACAAAGAGAGACATGTTCCCATAAGGAAATTTTCCAGAGCATGATGACAAGAAGCTCTTTCTTCTGTGCTCCACGTAATGAAAATCTGCTGCTTTGTGTCATTGGGATCAACAATTGCTGCTTTAAACATGAGTTTGGGCCTCTGTTGCCACTAAGAATTTTATTGCTCCTTCTGGGCTTTGTAAAGCACTTTATGCAGGCAGGAATACTTAAGGGGTCTTGTAATACCATCTTTTTTGGCATATGTGCATATAATATAACCTAGAGTTATTCAAGAGCTCAGAACTGCAGTTTGTAGGTTTTGCAGCTGGATTTAATGTTACAAAAAACTTTCCATTAAAAAACTAAAAAAGATGCATTTAGTTACTTAGAATGCTAGAAAAGAGATTTCTTTGTTGTCTTGAAGGTCTTGATTACAGTTTTAGTAGTTTTTGAGGAGTACACCCTTAACTCCCCATCCCTAAAATGCCTGCAACAGTGTCCCACCTTAAGTGGAGGAGGAGGAAAGATATTGGGGTCCTGTGCGAAGCTGCCTGTTCTGCCATGGCTTTGAGTGACTCTCCATACACTGAAAAGCAAAAGAGAAGGAGCAAAGGCAGGTGGACTTGCTGCTTTTGGAAACGGCTCCTCTTTCCTTCACGGATGCTGAAGGGAGGTTTGCAGTAACACCTGCTCTTGTTGCTCTCTCGGCTGGGGAAGGACTCCAGGACAAGGCTGTAGGCATATCCCTCTTACACAAAGTCTAGTCTTTGGAATAAAGACTTTAGCGCATATTGTTTGTCACTTCAGGGAGCAATATATAGAATGTGGAAAAAAGGACAGGCCACTTGGGATAAATACAGGAACATTGTCAGGGAATGCAGGGATGCAACAAGGAAARCYAAGGCAMAAKTGGAATTGAATCTGGCACGGGAT
Organism: Nothoprocta perdicaria; assembly: GCF_003342845.1. NCBI lineage: Eukaryota > Metazoa > Chordata > Aves > Tinamiformes > Tinamidae > Nothoprocta > Nothoprocta perdicaria. Next base: position 428,075 of record NW_020455466.1, on the reverse strand, counting down.
GTTAAGAATAACAAGAAAAACTTCTTCAGATATATCAATAACAAAAGGAAGGTCAGGGAGAACGTGGGACCACTAGTGAAT
>NW_020455466.1:393820-426564 GCF_003342845.1 Nothoprocta perdicaria | reverse complement strand
ACTAGAGGAAATGGCTTCAAACTGAAGCATCGGAAGTTCCACAGGAACTTAAGGAAGCATTTCTTCACTGTGAGGGTGACAAAGCACTGGAACAGGCTGCCCAGAAAGGTTGTGGAGTCTCCTTCTTTGGAGATCTTTAAAACCCGCTTGGATGCAGCCCTGTGCCATGTGCTCTAGGTGACCCTGCGTGAGCAGGGGGGTTGGACTCGATGACCTCTGAGGTCCCTTCCAACCTTCGGCATTCTATGATTCTATGATTCAAGCAACGCCCTTCCTGCGATCCTGCATCTCCTTTATCCCTTCACTCCTCACCATGTTAAAATTTTGTGGGATGACAACTTTGCCTCTCTGTTGGAGTTGGTGAACCCACCCTTCTCCTACTTACTCCTTGTGTGAGTTTTCTCTGTGATCTTACAGGGATTTATGTAATGTGACGTGGCATGTTGCTTGGTCTGCTGCAACCTCCATATTCTGAATAGTCACTATTAGATTTTGGTTCTGCTATTGGCGGCAGTAATGGGCATCTCATAGACTTCAGTGGAGCCATACTAATAGTAAAATGATATTTATTTTGTGTTAGGTGTTAGAATTTGGCACCTAGTAACTTGCCTGCTAGGGAATATGTTGGGTTTTTTTCCCTTGCTTCCCACCTATTACCCTCAGGGAATTGCACAAATAAATTGCTGATCTTCTAGGCGTAGATGAGCAGACTGAACAGTCAGGCTTAAAATAGCCTGAGTCCTATAAATTGGATCTTTCTCACAGCCAAAGTATTTTTGCTCTTCTTGTCTCAGAGGAACATTCAAAGTGCAAGTAAAATGTTTTTGCAACAAAAATTATTGGCAATTTTCTGCTAACACAAAAATATTGGAAGCGCTTATTTCTCTTTTTGAACACTGTTTGAGCACTGTTGTGTTGAATATAACAACAGATAGTTCCATTACAGAGCAAATATACTAAATAATGCAGAACAGCATGTCAGTTAGAACTGTATTTCCATCTTCCCAATTATCACATACTTTGGTTTGCAGTAATATTCCATCCTGAACAAGATACGTAGTTGTTTCTCCAAAATTTGATTCTAGTAAATATATATATATATATATATATATATACACACACAAATATATATATATATATATATATTGTGTGTGTGTGTATGTGTTTTGTGCTAGCAGGCTAGCTTTGGAAAATCATAATTGTCTCTTTAAAAATATATTGAATGCAAATATAAGATATACCTTACAGGTTCTTTAGAGAGCATTTACATGAGTTGGAGTATGGGGAAGAGTCCAACTGCAGCATCACAGAACTAACAGTGTGGGCTGCAAACTAGCCTAAAAAAGAGGGCAGATTTAATAATGTATTTGTCCATGCTCACCTGCAGCTGTGTTTTTAATTATGATTCTGTTGCATGGTGGCTGGCATCCATTGCATTTCTGAAAGGAAATACAAATTAATCAGATTCTCTTATGCCTTTAGTCAGACAAACATCTGAGAAAACACAAGCCCCTAGTGACTGTCCCATGAATATTGGCTGCCGCGAGGAAAATGTTTTCCAAGGTGAACCTGTTTCAGTGTTCTCTTTATTTTCATCCAGGTTAAAAGCAAGAATGTTAATGTACTTTGCAATAACTCGCACAAAAGGCCTGGTTAAGACTTTGGAGCTTTGACCCTAAGCAGTGTGTACCATTGAAGGTATGCTATCTTGCCTTGGTAGCTGCTTATGAGGGCCCAAAGCAGTCGGAGTTGAGCAAATTCTCCGGTTTGGGTCCTGCACCTGTGATTGTAGGCTGTGCCAAACCTACCAATCTGCTTAAATGCTCCCCGGCTTCCCTCCTGCACTCCTGCAGCTCCCTGCATTTGTCTGTGCAAGCAGCTGTGTCGGCACATGGCCCTGCTGCAGAAATGGGCAGGACAAGAACTGGTTCATCTGCTATTGCTCCTCAAGTCAGGGCTGCTGAAACATTGCCCTGCGGCCCGTTCCTTCCAAAGAAGATTGCTGGGATATTTACTGTGGGAAAACAATCATGCTTGACTTTGGGATGCAGTGGGATGCACACAAAGTGCACCATGGCTAGTTGGCTATGGCCTTTCAATTTTGCAAGGAACAGTTGCAGCTTTTGCCACATCAAAGATCGAAGTTCAGACTAATCACATCTGCATTTGGGCTGAGTGCTGTCCTCAGCATCATAACTTTGATGGATGAAGGGGAAAAGACTCTGCCCGTAAAACTTGAGAGTGTCTCAAGTCCTTATTTCCTTATGGAAATACACGATGAAGAGGATACTTATATTACTTCATTAAATAATTTATAAAGCATTTTTACACAAGGTTTTATGCTCTTTAATTTCCAAGGTTCCTAGCAGAAGTTTTACCCTAGCTTACATTGCCACTGCACACTAACAGACTATCTCTAAGAAGCCGTGCTAGCTCCTGGTAAGTGGTAACATTCCTATCGCAAAGATGGTCTTGTGCACAGGCTCCATGTGTTTCAGATACTTGTATATCAGAGGCTTTTATTTCATTCTTCTGAAGTTTTCAGAGCTCTTTGATTTGAACAGGAGCTTCTGCTGAATTGAGGTTCTTGTGAAGACAAAGTGAAGTGCCAGTAATTCTCCTCATGTGTAAAGAGGTTAAATGAGTCATTTAATGACATTCAGCAAGTCCTTGTCAGTCTTTGTCCTTCTGGGCCCTGCTTCTCACTCTGATACCCTGCCACGGTCAGAGACGTGTGGCATTTGTCAAAGAGAAAGGTGATAGTTTAGCCAGGCCAGGCAACTACTGGTAAGATTTGAATGTACAAGTGGAATTGATCCCATTTTTGTAACTGAATGCATTTCCACCTCTCTGCTGATCTACATAGGCTAACAGTTTGCACATTTGCACACTCCTAAATCATTTTTACTAGTGCAGTTTAAGCTAAGGTGTTTTACTGTATTGCTACGTAGGGATAGAGGCATAAGAGATGGTTGGTTTCAGCAGATAGCTGGTTAATGGTAGCTCAGCACTTCACTATAACTTCAGCATAGCAGTATGTGAGTACACTTAAATCTCATTTAGGCTTTGTCTCTGAGATACTCTTCTTGCTTTCCAGGTCTCAGACCAACCAGACCTTTGTCTCCATACTTTGCTTCCTTGAGTCTGCTTTCAGTGTGCTGCTCTCTACCGCTTAAAAACAAGTTTTCTAGCATCTGGTCATTGGAGGGAGATATTCTTGGTCTGAAGAGAAGGGGCAAAGCTAGCAAACATCGCAGTTATGTGTTTGTGGATTCATTTAAAACACACTAATCAGGTTAAATTTTGAGCAAGCCTCTGGTTTGCTCAGTCCCATGACCTCAGTCTAGGCTGTTCATTCTTTTAGTGGCAGCTTTTGTTAGCCACATGGTGCTTAGAATGGGGATATCTGTAAGTCGATAATGTATTTTTTTATACTTGATTTTAACTTTGAAACTGATTTTAACTTTGTCGAAAATTTTGAGAATGCCACTGCTAAATGCATTGAGTTCATCTGGACAAATTTTTTCTTTTGGTGGTATCCTGTTTGAGATACGTAACAGAAGAAAACTGTGTAATCTGTTCTTTATTAAGGGTACTTTACAAGAGTGCGAAAGTGCCAAAAATACCACACACTATTGTTATGAAGCTGGAAGAGAAATGCCAGTTGCAAGCTCAGCAGAGAAGGAACTGCATCTCCTTTCCGGGTCCTTCCTATGTTCCTGTGGCTTGTGGTGTGATACAAGAGAGTTACAATGAAGCTGCCCGTGAAGTGGGCACCTCTCTGGTCATAGAAGCCTTTGGGCAATTTTTAGAGCTCTTTTCCTTCAAGTTTCTCAGATAACTTCATTTGACTCCTTGATCAGGAATGCCAACAAGTGACAAGACAGAGAGAAAAGAAAGGTGTAAAAGAGGAAAATCCAGAAAAGGTGAACTGAAAATGAGAGTAGCTGTCATCCAAAGAAACCCCAAACCCCTTAATGGCAATGGAGTCATTGTAAAATGGTCACAGTTGTTGCACTGCCCAAGGGAGCATTGCAATTGGAAGCAATCCTTGTCTCTTATTGTAGCCGATGTGCAAGGATGTCATCAAAAGAGACAATTGTTTCATATGATGTTAAATGTCACCTTAGAAAAAAAATGCCCAGAGAAGTTCATTTGTTAGTAAACGTTCCTCCCCAATGCAGTTTGGCTGCCTGTGTCCCTTTCTGGCATGTTACCAAGTTGCTGTAAAGACCATGTCTTCCTCTTCCCCGTGAAGAGGGTGAAAAAGCTGCAGTTCCTCCTTGCTCCTGCCTGTGCCTGTGCTGCGCTGCATGGACCAATCCCGCCCTGCTGCCTGGCGGGTGCCAAGTGCCGAGGTGCTGAATATTCAGGCTAAACTTTGTGCCTTAAAGCAAGGTGAGAATTCATAAAAAGGAAGGCTCTTTGCTGTCTCTACCTCTCTTTAGTGATGTATTTTTAAGACGGCTTAGTTGTGCCAAGAGATACAAGTTGTCTTTGAAACAGATTTTAAATGTAAACGTGACATTTCCTCCACTAATCACACTTTCTGCAGGTGGAAGATCATGGAGTTGTCTGACTAGCTCAGCCCTGGATTTTTGCTTGGGTAGTTACTCCAGAAAGAATTATATCCATGGTAGTGTTTTATAATATCTGCTCTTCTTTGCGCTAAGAACTCAACTCATTTAGCATCTCAGTTTGAATGTGAAAATGTTCTAAGAGGTGAAAGATCAGTGATTTATATGTAGTACCTAGCATCCTTCTACCTTGTCACTATTTTACTTTGAATCACTGTCGTAGCAGATACATCAGTGCAGTGAAACTATCCTGTTTTTTCCCAAAACATGAAAAAAATGCTAATTTCATGCCTGCTAATTCTCAAGCACAGGACAACTTTAATGAAAAGATAATGACAAAATAATGCTAGTGAAGATGCTATTTAATTGTAGTAAATGAATATTTAATTATTCATAATTTTATTCTTGAAAATCCATGTACATGCAAACTCATTTCTGTTATCAAAAGAAAGCCACTCAGTGTCTCCAACCATATGGATTTCATACTCCATTCAAAGCAAGCCAGTCCTATATGGTAATGACTCAACACCTTACTGAATCCAGTTAGCAGGTTTGTAGATCATTACGCAAAGCTCATCTCATCTCTGAGTTTCGTAACAGTCCTACTTAGATTATCTCACATTCCCCATATAACGATTTGTTAAAGGCAGCCATGCCTTCTCTCAGGAAAGGAGTGATTCACAGTTATTATGGGAATATTCATGGGACAGCTTTGCTTTCTCTTGAACCCCCGCACCCTCCTTCCACCCAACCTTACATCTTAATTTCTAAAAGCCAAACAGTCAGCTTGGGCTGCTGTCTCACACTGTATAGGAGTAGTCAAAGGCAGTGAAATGCTGAGAGACCTCATAAATACGGATCCTACAGAGAGAGATTTGTTACATATGCCAGAAAAGAGAACTTTGCTTGCCTAGAATGAAATCTGTGCTGCAGCAGTAGCCTTACACTGGACTCTATGCACCATGTAAGGTCCTCTTGGACCATTGACCTCAAGCTTAAGTAGTGACAATTGCACTATTGTGAAGCTGAACGCTGAGAACTGTTTTGCTTACCTCTTTCCATGCCCTCTTGTACACATTCATTTATTTCCCAATTAAATAGAGTATCCTCTTTTTTTAAGAAGAAGATCTGACTGGCTGCGTCGGCTGACCAGTTTTACAACTGCTGCCACCCAAGGAGGCGTCATTCTTCTTTTGTTGAGTGCCAGCTAAATCTTCAGTTGGTCTACAGAGGTGTCATTCCATTGCTTTCAGTGGGAATAGCCCAAGAGATGGACTCAGCAGCATTTTGGGACAGCCAGACAGGGCTTTTTTTCCTTCCCTGAATTCTAAATCTCATTTTCAACATATCACATAATAACATGCATTTTTTAACATGACCTTAAAAAAGATGGCTGTGCTCCAGTGCTTATGTGGGTTCACTGAATTACCCGTGTGTGCTTTCAGCCTCTAATTTCACATGCATTTCTCTTGACCACTTAAAGGTTGGCTTATGCTGTTGTCACCCTCTCTACTATGGCATGGCTACTGGTATAGTCGTTGCGTGAATTCCATTGGGAAACATAAGCTTTTTTCCCTTTTTTTTGATACCTAGTTATTTTTCAACCAGACAGCTTCCAGATGGGCTTCCCCTCGTCAGACAGATGTGCTGATACAGCATGTAAGCCAATTTGAGAGGCAGGGAGGAGCACCTGCAGACAAGATAGGAGAAGGAATTGTGCAAATAGACCTGCTGCTGAATAGCAAATCTCATTGACCAACCCAGGTGCTACAGATATACTCACTCAATATTTGGGGAAAATAAAATATGTATGTGCTTAGGCTTGAAAAAAAAAAGATTCAAGGGCTCTGATACAGTGCAGTATAGTCCTAATTGTGGGCTTTGCAGGTGTATTCTGAGCCTTATTCAGTTCTTACATTGCATTCACTCCATTAAGTCCATTCCCATGAAGTTTTTGTGATGTGTTGTGGGATACATAAAATGAGAATCAAACTCTCAGGTCCTAGAGACCAAGTTGACCTTGTCAGTATGGATGTGATAGCAACATATGAAAGCTCTAATCCAGTTTAAAACTGCTTAGAAGTGGTTGGCCATATACCACTGGTGCATAACCATCCTATGCAACCCAGCCTTTGGGTTTAAGTTTCCACTTCTGTGGTGGATTTGTACTAGTGAAGGGTGAGTTCATTTTAACGATTCCTCTTATGGATCCTAGAAAAAATCCCAATATCATTGGTATCATGGTACTGATTAGACCCCATATATGTGGAGTGGGGGCTGTGAGTTTCTCTCTATTTCTCTACTTCATACTCCCTAGCTGAGGTGATCTTACTGTGTTGTTTAGACTGTCTGTCTTCATCTTCTCATAAAGACTACTGTGCAAAATGAAATAGGGATGTTTAACACCTACAGACTTTCCTCCATCATCTGCTTTTTTTTTAAGGAACCTTACTGCCTCACTGAATTTGTACATCCAGAGCCTATGTTAAGTAGGCTCTGGAAGTGAGGTGGTGTTACTGGCTGGGGAAAAAACTTGGTGCATGTGAGTTCAGTGGAGGGACTTGGCAACTGCAAGTGATTCAGAAGCCAGCATGACTGCTGTTGCAAATATCTTGGTGGTATTAAAGCCATAGCATGCCAATTCCTAGGGCATGTTTCAAAGCACAGCCTACTGCTGCTGCCTAACACCAGCCATCGTGGCTGTGTATTGCAAGACCCAGGAAGAGGAGAGCGCGAAGGCTGCTGATCTCTGTGGTGTGACATGAGCTCAGATGACACTTGGGCAAGTGGCTGTTCAGGTAACAACTTGCAATAAGAAGGAGGAGCTTTATATCATAATGTAAACAAAGATCTACTAGCAGAGATGATAATGCGTGAAGTCCTGCCATCAAAACATTGTAGCTTATATATAATAAATACCATGGAATAAATACTATATCTGAGCTAATTAGCTCAGTTAGCTAGCTGGATTAGTAGTTGCTATACAGCTGCAATAACCTGTACTGATTTACATACCATGATGGGTGCAGTAGTCTCTGTGGCATGTACACATCTTTCTGCTATGATTTAGCCAATCATGTCAAGTATTTGATCTTTCTTAGAGGAGAAAGGAAAGTATATTATCTAAACAGTGCTTAAGTAAGTGAATCTTCTTCAATTCAGGAACAGCAGACTGCACTACTTTTAGAGTAGTACATGCCCCCATTAAGCCACTTTTCGTTACTGTACAGGCATAAGTCATAAATAGTTTATTGGTTCCTTGGCAACTTCATATTTCATGTAAGAACAAAAGAACACACATGCAATGGAACTTTTATAAGATCAACATTTAATACCTGACAAGATTTAGTAAACATCAAGATTTTCCCCAAAGTGTTGATCTCACGAATCCAAGCGCATTTGCTGAGGTTAAAAAAGTAGCCACTGCAGCAGTGCCTATGAATATATATATATATATGTGCAATTATATACACGTTTCATTACATGCACATGGGATTATTTTTATTTCGTAGCAGAGTAGTGGCCTCATTTTCTACTGTAAAAGGCATTAAGGATAAATAAAGTGAAAGTCAGCTTCTTTCTCAGAGCTATTGTATATGTAGAGAAAAGGCACAATAAGTAGTCTTAGCAAAGAGGGATTGAGAATAAAAAGGTCATGATAACATGTACAAATATAAGGAAAATGTAAAAATGTACAGTGTACAACAGTGTACAAATAAACATACCAACAACAATTGTACCAAAAATATACGGTCTACAAGTACAAAGAAAACATGGCTGATCATTCAGAGCACTATCAAGGCTGCATGAGATGAGATTTTGATATGTTTCTGTGTATTTCTATTATGAGATTAGTTATCGGCTGTATGTCCTTGGGCATGTCATTTCCTCTCTGCTCTTCGGTGTCTCTCCTTGCAACAAGGCATAAAGTTAATTAGCTTCTGTGGGGAAAGGCCGTTGTCCTCATAGCTGTTGTGCTCCTCAGGCCAACCAGTCTTCTCGTGTGTCAGATGTCATCTAGACTGTGGACTTCCCCACATTGCCTTGGGTTGCAGTGTTTAGAAGGCTTGTTTGCAATATTGTTCTGATAGAAAAAAAAAGACTTTGCCCTTCTCAAGTTCGCCTGGCATTGAAAGGGAACTCAGCTGAAAACAAAGGTTTAAGTTCTTGATATAAACTTGGAAAAGCATAAAAAACAAAGCCTCTGTTCAGTGTATAAAGTATATGAAGCTTTTTCTTCATTCCTTGGAGCTTTCCTGAGGCATCTCTCAGCCCTCAAGCAAAAGGGACAAACAGCTGAGTGACATTCTCCCTATGGGATACTGCCTTTTCTGTGTTTTGTATTGGCTTTAGTCACTGGAAGGTAAACTCAGCCACCCTTTACTTTTTAACTGCTTTACTTCAGGATTGGTTTATAATGCTAAAGAAAGGTTTGGTGACCTAAAAAGGTAAGTTACATCATTGCCAGTGGCTTTTTCTCGCCTCTCTGTCCATCCATCTCAGTTGTTCCTCTTCAGGAGTTTTTCCCTGGTTACTTGATTTCCTGGGAATGTATGGTTAGCAGAGAACTCTTTTGTCAAATACAGCAGTAATGGTTTTGGCTTCCTCCCTACTTGGTTTCCTGAACTGAGCTTTTTACTCTCACCTCATTTTAATGCAATGGGGTAAACAAATACATGATGTGTAGTTTTATGGGCACACAGCTGGAGCTACAATTGAGCTATATTTTCTGCTCACATCACTTCTTGCATTTTAAGGGCTATTACATTATTTTATGATAAAGAATTGAAGAATACTGCCACCTAGTTTATCCTCCCACTCCAAAATAAGACCAATTCTGCTTATGGAATTTCTAACAGACATTTGTATAACCAGTCATTCAACATCTCTAGTGATGGGGACTCCACTGCAAATTGTTCCAGGGCTTCAATATCCTTATTGCTGTCAAGATTTTTTCTTGCTGTCTAACTTATTGTATGTACCCTGCTGCAATTTGAACTCATTAATTTCTTCTCCTGCTCCTTGTGAATTCTGATGAACTGCATTATTATCTAATTCCCTGCAGCAACATTATATGTATTTGAAGGGAGCTTTCATGCTCTCTCTTCTTTAGGCAGAGGCTGTTTTCCTTCAGTCTTTCCTCATAATTCATGTTATCTAGACATCTGTGTGTTCTCATTGCTCCCCACTGGTGTGCCTCCAGTTGTTTCACATCTTTCTTGAGGTAAGAAACCCAAAACTGGAGACCGTGCTTTAGCTGAGCTAATAGCAGTGCTCAGCAGAGTGAAAAAATGTCACTGTGGCTCTGCTCCTGTGATTCATCACAGAAAGGCATGTGCTTATTTTAGAGCTGCACAACATCAGTGATTCACCTTCAGCTTGTTAGTTTGTGTGATCCCTAAATGCGTTGTGTTTAACTCCTATCCACCCAGTTGTTTGGCATCTTCTCTTTGCAAGCTGATTATTCCTGAGATTCCTGCAAATCTTGCACTTGTCCTGGTACGATTGTATTCTTTGACTTTTTCCAATTTGTCAGGATTATTCTAATCCTATCCTCAGTTGTACTTACCGTCTTACTCAGCTTAGTGTAATTTGCCAGTTAACAAACATACTTCTGCTGCATCACTTATCCCATCAACAAAAAGATCCCATCATACTGGAGCCAGAATGAAGGCCCTTACAGAGGCATCCTTCTAATTTGGTTATGAACTACTGATAAGTGCTTGCAGAAGCAACAAATTATTGGCAGCTGCTCCAGCCATTTGGGACATCATGTTTTAGTAACTGCAAATCAGCCACTAGTTTTTTTTCTTTTAACATCATGGAACTGCTTGAATGGGTGGAATTTCAAGGTAAAATATTCAGGAAAATGGATTTTGTGCTGTCTCATTTTATGGGTTTGAATTGAGTATTTTTCTTCTTCTTCCCTCTATGTTTTATTATATCTTTGAAAAATCTTGAATATTTCCTAACAATTTCCATTATTGACTGAAAATTCTTGGAACTGCCAATGGAGCCACGTTTTCTGAATGTTGATACTAGGCTATTTTTTCCTTATCTGGTTTAAGTGTGCTAAGATACATGCAATACACACACACACCTCTAGACATGCATCTGCCATCCACAGTGTGTGCTCCTTCTTGCTGAGCATTGATCCACAAGCCTGTTGCCCTTTTACAGAAGGCAATTAGATTGGTTGGGCCAGATTTGCTCTTGACATTTCTGTGTTTTCCAGTTTTTGTCTTTTTTATTTCCTCTGTGTGCTTACAGGTGGTTTGGTTAGCTATGTCAGAGTCTTTCTGGGAATTTATTTGGGGTGAAAACAAGTGGTCTATAGCTCCCCTGGCTTCCTCCTCTTTGTTGCTTGTTTGTTTGTTTGTTTTTCAAAAATAAGCACTATGTTGGTCTTTTCTGAACATTTGACACGTTACTTGTCCTCCATGAACTCTCAAAGATAACTGCTCTGAGATTTCTTTCCCTAGTTTTAAAGTATCTTAGGGCAAAGTTCATCAGGCTTGGACAATTTGGAAACATCTGGTACTGTAGTGCTTCTTGTGTGTTCCTCATTCAAGGCTGAGGTCTTCCTTATCAAGGCTGATACCTTCTTTACTGATACTAATTCTAGATAGTCAGAGGACTGCTCAGCCTTTTTTTAGCAATGTCTTAGCAAAAAACGGCATTTTGATACTCCTACCTACTTATCCTATATCAATATCTTTCTTTCCTTTTTCGAGTAGCAGACCAATATTTTCCTTGTACTTCCAGAATGAATTCTTGTTATTCTTTATGTCAGTTGCATTTCCGTTTGTGCCCTGATCTTTCAGACTTCATGCCAAATGGTGAAGTTATTTTATCATGTGATGCTCCTATCATCGTATGATAAATCATATTCAGTATAGGCATATTCTATCACATCACATTTGGCTTTTCATAAAGAGTAGACATAACATTGATAATATAGGCACTTTGAGTTTCCCAAGCTAATGCCCATTTTGACAGCAGTAAAAATTCTGACCAGTGCACCTGGTAGCTATATGTTGTCATCATTTGATTAGTTTTGGTGAAGCTGTGACATTTCTCCTATCCTTATATTCAAAACAATCAGATTAGCCTCATCAGAAAGACACAGGTCTTTGTCTTGTATTATATTATCCATATAAATGGAATGCAGCAAGAGAAATGTTTAAAAGGGAGACAGAGCTTTCCTGTGTTAACAGCAATTTAATCTGCTGGCCAGTAGCTGTCCTTACTTGGAGGACTTTTTCTGAGTTGTCTTCCCCAGGCAGCAACTGTCAGACAAACAATAAGAACAGGTTTCTTGTGGCTGTCTGTGTGGAACCAAATACCCTCAGGGAGGGAAAGTGGGGAATTTCTGTATGTCCAAAACAAATGCAGTTAGCCAGATTAGGGCTCATAAAACCTGTCAATTCTGAGGGAAAAATAATGTATGGAGTGGAGCGAGATAGTAAACAGCACTTGATTGTGTGAGTGGTTGCAGAATTTGCATTGGGGTTAACAGATACTGTAAGGTGGTTTGATGAGAACCCTCCTGTATCTACACACACACACATATGAATGTTTTTCAGTTGCCTTCCTGTGCCATAGGCTGCCCAGAGGCAAGTACTCTTAATGTGCTGCTTTCGTACAAGAAGAGCAGGTGGGTTCTAACCTCTGCTCTCAACTTGCAAGTCCCGTCTTTCTTCTGAGCTCCTCATCTCATCTCATCCTGCTCTTTTCCCATATTTGACATTAGTTTGTTACCAAACACGAAGTGACTTTTCTTTTCTTAAATGGGCTCAACACCTTTCCCTCTGGTGTCCATTGTGTATGGGCTGACTTGCTTTTTCATGCCATATCCCCTTTTGCTTCCAGGGCAGCTGTACAATTCGCAGGAAAAAGGGTAACTCAAAGTGCGTGTGCGTGGGAAAGTATCTTTAAAAAACGGGTAGCTCCAAGGGTTGCATATGTACTTGTTTGAGTCCCCCCAAAAATTTAAACTTGTACCTAGCTCCTGGATGTCACCAATATGCTACCATTAATCGTAATGATGAAATCTACACATGTACCAAAAACAGCAGTCAGTCCTTCCCGTGCACTTGTGTGTCACCTAACTCTGTAGACCCTGAAATCTGCTAGTGTGCAATGGAAATGCTTCTGAACCTCCTGTCACTCCCATCCTCATTTCTTAGGAGAATGAATTGTTTTAAATTCTCTTAAAATTCCCTTTTTACTCCATTATGAAACGTGTTTTAATTTGACAGCAATGTTATTTTTAGTAATACTTTTTGTAGCCTTTAGTATTAACATGTAGTAGGGGAAAAAAACCTGCTAAATATTTATACTTCTTTTCTTTGATCCTTCACTCAGAAGGACTGAAAATGTATCACATTTCACATTTTTACTATAAATTTTTTAGATACTATTTGAAAGAGTCCAAATTCACCTCTTGCGTTGGATTTGTTCAGATTACTGAGACAGGTTGTCATTCTTACAGCTTCCAGATGGCATTTCAGTTGTCAGTGACCATAAACTTTTGAGGGACACTGTTGCAGGGACAATGTCCAGTGATGGTCATTTGTTAATTAATATTGTTGTTTGACAGACAGACAAACTCTCTTATTTGCCTGCTGCAGTTCAGGAGGAGGTAAATACAGTGCTTTTGTACACAGAGCATGCCAAGTCTGCAAAACCAATGCATCTTTCAAAGTTGCTCCTTGCAAAGAGGTTGTGCTCCTGTTCCACTTCAGTACAAGCCAGTTGCACTGGAAGGGCACAAAGGGTTGTGAACACGGTGTCTTGTCTAATTCGTGACACCTCATGTTGCTCCAGCTCCCTCATACTCCCTTTAAATTACCTGGTATTTAGGAGGACCAGAGAAATGTAGAAAAGATCCAGAGTTGGTTGGTTGTGTTTTTTTCTCATTTAAAAAGTAAAGCTTCATATGAAAATTTGGTCTTATTTGTTGGCTAGCAGTCAAAGTACTGCTGCTGCCAGAACTTTTCAGTTCGAGCATGCTTCTGTTCTCCTCAGTGTGCTGTGATTCCTCATGGGCCATGTCAGCCAAGTTCCCTTTCTAGAGAGGGGAGGTGATGCACTATGGAAATTTTTGTCCTTAGCATCTCATGGGTTGCCATGGGTTCTGAACTACACAAGGAAAGAAAAATCAAGGAGGATGGAGATAAATTCCCAGGAGGCACAATACCAAAAATACGTTTTTTTTTTTTTTTTGGTTTGCTAACTTGGTAAATATTTAAGCCCGTAGTCAAATTTTAAACAAAATATAACAACAACAAAAAAAGTTGCCTCTAGTAATCCTTAGCATTTGGGGGGATGCAAATGGGATTAGACATTTAACAGCATTTTAAATTGAATATTGTTACTCAAACCTAGGAAAAGTGAAGCTAAATAAAACTCTGAGTTATGCACAGAAACAGGTATTCTGTCACGTGTGATGCTGAGACTATCACTTTTTCTGTCTCACTTTCTCATCCAATTATTTTTCTATGTTTATCACATAATTAGATTTTCCACATATTTTGCCAAGTAACCTTTTCCTGTTTGCCGCTGCAGTAGTTGGTAGTTATTTCAGTGGATTTTGTCCATGTGTATTTATTTTGGAAAGTTTGCTTTTTCCTGTCATTATTCTACCTGCACAATCCTTAAATCTATCATAGTGTGAACCCTGAAGGAAAAGTAGATTCTTGTATCATATTCTGAGCCTGGCAGGCTTGTGCACATTCTGATCTCTGTGTTTGTGCCCCACTGCAAGACATTCTTTTAATCCTGAAAGCTTCAGCATCAATAAGTTTAGAGGCTCTTCCTATTAAAAGTGCATAATGTTGCAACTGTCAGGCATGAGGAGTGCTCCAGGGTCAGTATGCTGGCAGCAAGGCAAGTCTCAGAGATACTCAGCCTCCAGCCTAGTCTTGAATCTTCCCTGATTTAGATCACAATTTTGAGTGAGATGAGTGGTGAACCCTTTGGAATTGAGGTGGGACAGTGTGATTTGAGAGAGCAAAGCTTGTCCTACAAGATCTCTCTCATCCATATGCATGTCTGAATCCACGTGGAATAGATTCCTAAATACTGGCATAAGTCAGATATGATTGGAATTTGTCATCTGTTCTTGATAACTGTTTTTTCCCAAAGGGAGGAAGACTGGCGAAGACTGAGCAGTCAGCAGTGACGCTGGATCCTGTCCTCCTGAGAACTGTTCCATACCTGCTTTAGAATGCTTTCAAATGGTTGCTTCTTCAAGTAATCAATGGGCTGTTGTATTAAAAAAAAAGGAAAAGCAACAAAACAAACAAACAAAAAGAGCTGAATCTCAAGTCTGCAATTTTATTTTGACTTTCTATGATAGCAGAGATCAGCATCACAGTCAGTTCTTAATCCCATGGGGACTCAAATTTGGTGTGATGGAGAGTGATATTTTATTCCTTATTCTTTACACTAATAATATTTCATTATTACTTGAATGTAATGGATTCCATTGCTTTTGATTCTGTGATTTTTAAGAGCTCTTTGATATAAAGTGCTTGGTCTGGGATGGTTGACTGTGTTGTTGGCTGATTCCTTAGGTGACCGTATTAGTGCACAAGGGAAATCCTCTTGTGTGTGTGTGTGTGTGTGTGTGTGTGTGTGTGTGTAACTTGGTTTGCGATCCTTCTGCTTGGTAGCTAGTGGAAAAAAATAGGCTGATTATGTTGAGAGGGAATTGGTTGATTTTTTTAGTTAATCCTTTATGACTCCATCTACCACCCAAGAGGCTTTATCCTCTGAGTGATACTTAGTCATGAAGTAATTTTTCAGTGTATTGCAGATGTGTATTACAGATCTGCTTGTATTTTTTTCTAGCATGTAAACAATTAGGTGATAGATGTAGGTTAAAAATGAAAGTTGTGGTCAGAACCTTCTAACCAATTTAATGTATTCACATAAAAAACAATAGTTTATTTATGGCTGCTTGAAAGTGTCAGAGTGACTGAGAAACTAAAAACTTGAAAGTGTCAGAGTGACTGAGAAACTAAGAAGTTTCAGAGTGCTTTCATTATTCAACTGGTTTTCATTTAACTATGAAGGTGTCACTGCATCCTGTACCGTCTCTTTATCTCTCTCAGTAACCTGGCTAATAAGAGAGTTTTGACTTTTTCATCTACAGTAAGAGAAAAGTTTTAAAAATAAGAATATTAAAGAAAGAATGCAAAAGCCAAGGAAGTTCAGGGTTTGGTAGTCAGATACAGATTTCACCAAGGCTAATTAGAAAGGAGCAACAAGTCCATTACTCTCAAGCATGTGAATTAAATCTTTTCGGTCCAAATCTATGTCACTGGACATACATCTCTTTTAATGAGAACTTTGAAAAAAAACCCCACAGCCTAAACGTGGTTTTGCAGTCCTCAACTGCCTTTCAACATGGTTTTGCAGGCCTCAACTGCCTTTCAAGCTGAACCATCCTTCTGCCAGGTGACGTCTGGAAAGGCGATGTCCTTTCCCTGCTTTCTGTGAGTTTGAAGCTTTTATTTCTTCTGGAGCTGATCTAGTGCTTTTCATTAGCATCAAAATCATCTGAAACAAAAACATGTCCATTTTTTGAAATACGCTCTTGGATACAATGCATTGTTCCAGAGAAATGGGATATTAGCATTTGAAAGGACTGATGAGAACACATCTTTGGGTAAGGCCTTTGTTCAGAGAATTACTGCTATGTTCTACATGCATATCACCATGGTAATTGAATTGTTTGCCACTGACAATATAGTATATAGCACAAGCCTTTGCCATTTTCCATGATGTGGTTCCCAGCAAAGAGCACTATTTGTCAACATAAAATTTATAGCTGGTTGCACCTACTATAGTAGTGGTGGATGTGGTTTGAAGGCATGAAACGAAAAGGAAAAGGCGATTATCTCTTCGCTGTAGTGTTAGATGCTGAGGTCTGCTGTGTTTTAAAGACAGGGATGTGAAGAAGCAAGAATAAAGTGAATGGAAAGAGAGGCCTTGGCTGGTTAGATTCTTCAAAGAGAGTGCACAGCTGAATGAAAGGGTTGATTTCCTTCAAACACCACCACCAGGATCTGCCAAGCATTGTGGAGGTCTCCCTACCCATAGGTTATCCATTTCAGGAAATGTCTTTCCTGAAATGTCAGGAAAAGTTTTTCAGACTTTCTTATTTTTGTGGGAAGTCGGTAGGGTCTGTTGCATGCCATGCATACTCAGAGCATGACCTGGCTTGACTCAGAGCATGACCTTGCTCAGAGCGCAGGAGAGAGTATTCTTTTGCTCCTTGATGCTATGGAAAAGTATTGTCTCTGCTCTTCTGTTTCTCAAAGTAAATAGATTTTTCTAGAAAAAAATCTAAGTCCATATAACCTTCAGGCAGATAAGAGCAGTAGTAACCTCCATATAGAGGTCCCTAGGCTTTTAGACAGATGGAGAGTAGAACACAATTAAAAAGATCTTTTTTTTCTCTAACCACCACTGCTCTTTTATCTCCCTCTTTAAGCTTTGAACACAGAACTTTTCCTTCTTATTCTCAACTACTATATACAGAAAATATAAATGCCAATATTAGGCATTTATTCTTTAGGCAAGATTTTGGGTATAAGACCCATGTCTTATTTCTGTCTAACAGAGAGACAGGCTCTGCTGTCTATATTTTTAGATATTCTGTGGTTCGTAGCATCTGGGATCAGCTTTCTAGCCAATTTGTATTTAAAACAACAGACTTCTGTGTAGGGAAATCCAGCATTCAGGTATTCATTTTTATTGCCTAACATATCCTTTCATTCTAGCCTTGATGCCAGTGTGAGGTTGCTTTCATGTTCATTTTATTAGACTTGTGGAAGATTCGGGCCCCTCAGCCTCTTGCTGTGCTCAGATACTTGGCTGAAATATTGAAACATATACATTGCTCTCCAGGTTGGCCACATGCAGTGAATCTGACCTGACAGTGAGTAGTTTTGGAGCACGCAGAGGAGCCTGTGGGCCCCCGCCTGAAACTCGTAACGCAGAGCTGTTTCTTCTCAAGGGAATATTGAAATAAACTTCAATATTTATTCATTGACTGCATCCTTGTTTCCTCTCGTGACACCACAATGCATCATTATCTTTCTGCTGCTTTCATTTGAGCAGTGCCTTGCTGTATTTGCTGCATTTCACTACCCAAGAGGGTTTGCGTGAGTGCAAACCACATGCACTTGTCAGAGGGGCAGTCTAGGTAAATAAAGTCACTCCCCTACACTTAGTGTTGAGCTTCCCCTTTGGTTTACCTGGTGAAACTGCTGCTCTGGGTTTCAGCTTCGAATTTGCAGCCGTTCAAGAGCAAGAGCAACTGCTTCTGTATTGCTGCGCTGCAGCGTGACATGCAGGGGAGAGTTTCTTATGCAACAGCAAAGCCACCTTTAAGGTAGGCAACCCCTTTGTGGGTCATCACAGAAAGAAAGGAGAGCAAGAAAGGGTATCACCCAATATTACTTGCTTACAATAACTGCTTACAGCTGCAGTGGGTGGCCGTGATGAACCACAGCGTTAGTATTTTCTTGGGGGGGCAGGACTAGATGTTAAGGAAAAAAAGGCAAGAAGCAGTTTTGACAATTTGCTTTGAAAAATTGCCTGACACTACTCTGGAAACAATGCTTAAGTTTTCTGATGCTTAGCATGTGTCTTTTATTGAAATATCAGTAAACTGTTATACTCTAATTAGTAGCAAACTTGCAAATAATCATAGTTAAAGTGATGGGAGAAAAGTGTAGCGTACCAGCCATATGAGTGATTTATTGTCAACAATGTATATTAATAGTTACACCATTATTTGTCTGTAATTAAAATCACAGCAAATTCATTTAATGCTGTCCCTGTTTTACTTCTCCCATACCAGTGATTAACTTCAGACATGGCCAACAGAAGCAAAGTATGGAGCCATCTTTAGCCTTTCCTAGTTGAAAAGTCTCCTAACAATCCTGGTTTTCCACAGTGCCCACAAGAAAATACTGAGTCATCTTCTGTCCTGTTTAATCAGCTGCTTCAAGAATGAACTTCCCGCTAGGATGGAGGGAAGGGGGAGCATAAACATGTGGGTCCAGAAGAATCATTGCCTTGAATCAACCATCACCACTGAAAAAAGAATAGTACTGTAGCTGCCCTTTAACCTTTAACATTAACCAAACTTGTGTTTACATCACATAATGATGGTAATGGGACATCCACTGTGGATACGTTCCCAGTATATTTCAGACTTCAGGACCAGGCGTGTATTTGCAACATTTCCAAAGAGATTTTCAGCCAAAGCAGTTGGTGAATGTTTTTTGTTCCAGCAGGTTGCTGTAACACCATAAAAACTGCAATACTACCAGCTGTAGGATATTTGTCAGCCTGTTTTTGAAAATTGTTTCTGTTGAGCCCCAAGTAATTATCTCTCTTTTATGCTGCTTTGACAGTGTTGCGTCAGGCCAAACACTTTGCTTCTCTCAGATCTGCCCTCCCAGCTGCTTTGCAGAGGTGGAGCAGAGCTGGCCAGCAGGGCAACACCTTCTCCACAGCTACATCATCCCCTCTCTTCTTGAACTTACACTTTTCTCCTGCTCTCGTTGAAAGCACTTACCTAGTTTCTAGCAATTAACTGCAGTCTGCTAATGTATTCTGAAATGCAGCTTGCCCTTTCTTATACTAGTCAGATGTAACTTACTTTGTCTTCAAAGCAGGCAAAAAAAAATAATTTGAAATAACCTTTTTGTTGTAAACTGTCAGTAGGAGCAAGGTAAACTTTCCATCTCCAGGCTGGGAAGCACAAAGTTGATACATGATAGCTTGACAGAAATGTAAACTATCAGTGCCTTGTTTCTAGGAGGGTTTAATGTTGAGATGAGCATCTTGATAGATATCTGTGTGCTTGAGCACTTTTTAAATATACATACAGTCTCTGTTTCAATCAAAGAGTTATAATAAGCCTGATTTCTAACACAAAACATTTTCCAGGAGAGGGATGACCTGGAGCTTGCTGAATACCTCTGTGCATCGTTAAATGCACAGTTCTGCTACTCTGGGATATCCTTCTGTCTAGTACTTGATCTCCAGCTTCTCTTTTCTTTTCCTCTCAGATTCTTCTGCTTTCACTGAACTGAGTAGTTACCTTTGAAAGTAGCAGCTGTGTGGGCTCCATTTGAAACTAAAAATACAAAGGTTACTACAACTGCAAGTATTTAAATAAGTATAGCACTTGTAGAAATTTCTCTTTCTTACAGGAGCTAGTATTCCAGCATTTTTTATTGATGGAGATCAAGACAGCAAGTCTATGAAATGCCCTTCTTTCTCTTTTGCAAGGATTTTATGTTCAACTTACTGTTTTGCTCCTTGTTTTACATTAACCTGTCTTATTTGGCTTACTGAACAACTCTTGCTTTCTTCTTTTCCATCACTTTGTTGGTGTTAGTGTTTCACTCATCACACCCCACTTCACTGTCCCTCCTTCCACTTGACTTGGCCTTTTCCTTTTCACAACAGGAGGCGAGTTCGACATTTGGACAGCTGGGCCTGCTGTCGGATCTCATCCTCTTTCTTCCCTGTTTTGCTGGACTTGCCCTGTGTTGCTGAGCCACCTTGGTGGCACATATGGTAGTTGCATCTCTGGTTGTTTCTACAAGAATGTTCTGCTAAACAGCTCGGTGGGTTTTCAGGCCCCTGCCCCACCTCCCAGCACACTGGTGCAGAAGCAGGTTTCTTATCATCACCCCAAGGTACATCCACAAATGGGTTAGTGTTTCAGTGCGCTGCACCTTAGCTATGGGACACATCAGTGCCAGAAGAGCTGCAGAGAAGCTGCCATGTCATTTTTTGACTCAGATATGAATGTCAACATCATTCTGTCCTTTTCCTACAAATGCAGACTGAAAAGTAGAGGTTTCGATCTATTTCATAGTGACGTTTTCAGCAGAAGTTGAGTGTCTTCTCCAGGCTGGAGACTGGATAGCAAGGCTTGTGAGATGCCTCCCATTAGCTAACAGCATCACTTTCTAGTGCTCAGAGCTCATGCCTTGTTTTCCTTATGTCTGTCACCCCTGGTCCCTACTGGTCCTAGGGGCAGCTGTGCACAGTGTTCCCTAGAGACAGCCACCTTTGCACCAAAGTGAGGGAGCTGGAGCTCAGCAGGGCTCAGCTGTGGCAGCATCGCCCTCCTTGTGTGCTCTGGTGAGATGTTAACGCAGAGCTGTGCTCATGTGAAGTTAACTTGTGCAGAGCTTGTTGGCGGTATCTGCACAGCCTTGCTCTTTGTCATCCATGCCTGTGATGCAGGTGATCTGTCACTCATGTTTTTTTTTCTACCTAGACTTCCTAGTAGAGAGTCAGTGACACAGAACTGGTGTGTGTCCTCCTGTGAGAAGCATTTTAATTCAGTAGGCCCAATACCTTCTCTCAAAGGTTTTTGTTTCAATGTGCAAATCTGGCAGAGGATGGAAAAAGAGAACGACAACAGAACCAAACTGGTGTAAAATGAACTTTAGGAAAGCTCTCTGCTAAGACTGAAATTCAGTCCCACCTCTCCAGACTATGTATTTTAGCATTTAGATGTTTTTCTGCCAACAGGAACAAAATTAAACAGCAAATTAAAAAATGATCCAAGAGGTATTTGCTTCTTGTATTTGCATATGTAGGCACATGTATTTATAAGCCCTTTTTTGATTTGTATTTTGTAGGACAAAGAAGGTCAGCCACTGCTACCGTATCACCTACCGCCACCCGGAGAGGACTTTAACTCAGGACGAGGTGCATGACATCCATCAAGCTATTGAAGCATCAGCAGTCCGGGAACTTGGGGTTGAAGGCAGATTCTAGCATTCATGATCTGAAGCCCTAATGACATTAGCTTTCTATTTCTTCCTTTTTTCTTATCTTTTGAGAGGGGTAAAGTGATAAGGAAAGAGAGGGGTTTTGTGACTGAGCTTAGGACATGGAAACCAATTGATAAATGGGCAACACCAGAACTTTCAGATAATAAACATTACTACTGAGAAATCATTGTCAGAGTGCTGGCACCTTATTCTAAGAAGGGTGGGAAAAGCAGCAATGTAAGATTTCCCTCCTGTTATAATAAGTTCACTGCCTGGTGGGTCTCTGTGTTGTTAATTGGTCCCTGGGTTCCATTAAACTGCAAATAGTTGGCATTATTTCTGTGTTGACAGACTCTTCTGTCCATGTAACAAGTGAAGCAAAACAGAAGCACAGCTTATCTCAGGGAAGAAAAACTATTTGATCCCTTTTTAATAAGAAATGGTGCATTTTGCTTCAAGAAACCATCTGGGAAATGCAGTTTGCAAGGTTTGGCACTCTTACCTTCACAGCCTCCAGGTTTTGCTTTCTTCTGCTACAGAGGAGGCAGCATGGCTCTGGGGCCAGTCTCAGCTGTCTTCTAGTACTGGACTGTTGGATGTGTCTTTCCCATTGGATCCCCTACTCCCGCAGAGCTGAACAGCACCTCTTGCCATGGCATGCTGAGCTGTGTGTATTCCCCAGGTGAGGAATTTCCTTGTTTCCTGATAAACATGATATCTCCTGATATTTCCTGATATTTTCCTGATAAAAGCTCCAGTGAAAGGTAAGTCTGGTCCCTTGTCACCATCAAAGGTTTGATGTCACAAGGGTAGGATGGTAGAAGAAAGAAACTCTTCCTCACAATGCCCTGAAATGCAGCAGCCTTGATCTCTCACTGCATCTTGCTTTCTAGTAGCAGAGTCTGCTCAGAAATTTGACCTTTAAGGAAGGAATCCAAACTAAAATGAGATCTCCTACTATTTCAGGCATCTGTCACTTCACATGATGCTTGGCTTTTCCACTGCACATTATAATAAGTAAATCCTGGCAATGGTGTGATGCTAGGTCCTGTAGAAATGTTCAAATGGTCTGATAAATTCTTGATGAGCTATAGCAGATGCTGATAGGGAATGTGGGACCTGCTTTTGCTTGTAATGGTATTTCATATAGTCTTGCAGGTCACATCTGGTTGCTGTGCAAGGAACACTCCCTCCTTCAGGGAAGAAGGCAGTAAAAGCAATGCAATAAACAGCATCTAACACTGATTTATACTATATCAAGAAACATCTGTTCAGCGAGCTTGTGCTCAACCATAAGATGCCAGCTACTATTGCAGATGTGACAGAAGCAGAGAGCTCATTTTAACTTCATTACTCAACATATTTAGCTGTGTAAACAAATCCTAATCTAAATCGCTGTTGTGTTATCCAAATAACTTCATTATGAAAACAATATGCTAGACTTTATATGAGGCAAACAGAATGGGTGTCATTTAAGCAACAGAAAAACCTGCTTGATTATTTTTAAACAAGTATCTACTAAAGCTCCTAAACACAGCCTAACCCAGTTAATGTTTCTCTGTCTCCCTTGTCCTCTGCCTTTTTGGATGCTGAGTGGGGAGCACTGAAGAAGAGAAGCACTCCCCTGAAAAGGTACCCAGCACTAATTGTTCCAAGACAGGGCCTGATCCATATTACCATAAAGGGCAGCAGATTACATGGATGTTAACTGATGGCACTGCATTTGGAAAGAGTACAAAAATCTTCCTTCTGCATAGAAGTTCTCTTGGGAAACTAGGTCGTCTCTGGGGTAGAGTACATTGTGAGATTCCACTTATTACATATGAGGGAAATTTCTACTTTCTGCTCTCCAAATCCTTCAATTCTTTTCTAATTCTGATCAGCCAGTCTTGGGGGGCAGAAGAAAGTTGGGGAAAAGCAAGGAGGAAAAACTTGGACAATAAGCCTTTGTGATTGCAGCAGTCATTTATGGTTGCTCAAGGACCATAAGCCAGCCAAATCAGCCAGCCTCAAACCTCTAATTAACATGTCCAGCCATTATCTGACTGGTGAGATGAACTCTGGTGAGCAGAGGCTCTCTACAGCAGTCAGGTCTTGTTGGAGTGACATTATTCTTAGAAACCTCTTGGGCTTGACATAGAGTGGAAATGTAAAGCTTTCTCCAAAGCTGACTTGAAACCATGGAATCATCTCCTAGATGAGATGTTTCAATAGCAGCAGCTTTCAGACAGAAATACAAACCAGTAAGAGAAGAAAGATGCAGCTTCTTCAGGAACAAACTAGACTCAGTTATATGATGGATTTTAAGTCCTATGAAATCAGATAAGTTGGCTTTGAGCATAGTATGAATACTTGAGAGTGTTTAGATTAGATAAGCCTTTGTCAAATATATTCTAGCATTAATCTAGCATCAAAAAAAAATTTGGCAAAGACTCTCCACTACTAGCAAAATAGGCTTGGATTAAAAGGCAGTAGAGTAGCATCTTAAATGACTATCTAAGGGTGTACTAATCATAATCTATTTTACTGCTGACCAGAGGCAGATGATGCTGTCAGTACCTCAGCAGCTGGCCTGATCCCCAGAGGGGGTGCAGAAAGCTCCACTGAAGAGGGCCTCTGGTTTCATCCTCAACTGACTCTGTCAAAGGCCCTTCACATTTTATTTGGCTTTTCTTGAGACATATTTAGCATAAAGATATGCAAACAGCTCAAAGCCTAGAGACAACACAGCTGCCAAAGTTAACCTGCTGATCTCTGTTGCCCTGCAATGTCAAATGAGCATCCCCTTAGCCATACACTGTTCCACAACACAAAAAGCAGCATTCACTGTGAAAATGGATGGACCACTAGTTCCAAAATATGGGACAAGTGAATGGGATAGCTTTCCAAATATCACTGGTATCATGGCATGTGGAAATACTAAGAGGAGTGGCATTTGAGTAATTAGTATTCTGACTGATTGGTGTAGTATCAAGCACAAGACCCTGCGTTTTTATTCTTTAATCAGCTCTCTGTTCTTTTTTGTGTGCCATTGTTTTTTATGTTAGCATTCTTTAATAAAAGAGGAGAAAATTAGTTTTAACCAAAGAAGCAACACCTCCTCATGAGAACTGCCTCTTTTTTTTCTTTTTTGTTTTTGTTTTTCTGATACAACTGTGTTTGTTGTTTTAATATTCTGGAGATAGTTTGTAGTTTTTGTTGGTTTTTGGGTTATATCTGATTCCTGAAAGACTAAAGGTTTTGCTTTAACACCCAGCTTGGGTGTTAAAGCAAATTTACAGTGCACTGAGATTTTCTAGTTTTTGATAATGTGGTTAAAGGTACTGCAATGGAAAACAGTTGTGAGTTACCTAAGCAGTAAATTGCCATATGTTTTACCCTTGAGACTTCAGTGACCTCTGCCATGCATAAACTAGCATTGCCACGTACAATCAAACAGCTGCACTAATCTGAAAACAGCCTTCAACCAAGAATCCAACATAGACTGATAAGCCACTGCTGGTAGTCATTTAACCTTCCATTTAAAGCGGTCATATTACTTCTGGTGTTTCTGCAGATTGCTGGCCATGATCAGCACCGAATATATCTGCTTCTCACTGTGGGCAGCTGTACTGATTGTTACCAGTGTGGAAAAGTCAGCCTCAGCCCTTGAATAATTTCATGTAGAGCTTAGCTTTTTGATTAAAAGAAAAAAGTTGGGAAAAAAATGTTATGTGTTTTTGTTTATCCACGGTGACTAACATATTTCTGTTATCTCAGGTAAAACCCTGGACAAGACTCTTTGGTGTTGCATTGAAATCGACTGAGGGAGTCTCATTTCTGAAAGGATAATTAAGTCAGTCTTATTGAGGTCATATTTTGGTAAAATTAAAAAACCTTTTCCTCACAGTGAGTTGACTGAGGGTTGGTGGATGCTCATTGGTTATGCTATGGTGAGAAAGCACTTTCAGCAGTAAAGGGCAGTGTCATCCATAAGCACAGAAATAAGTGGTATTATGGACATGAAAAGTTCTGCTGAATTCAGTGTGAGCAGATAAAATGATTGTGCTGGAGGCTTATTTCTTGATACCACTGAACTAATTTTCCATCAGAATTGTTACCATTTGAGAGAGAAAATGTTTATTTCCACTTCATTTTGACTCTTAAATAAGTAGTTGCATTTTTAAAGCACGGACCTTTTACAGATATTTGCTGCTGTGCATCTTTGCTAGGAGAAAGCTCCTTATGTAAAATGAATTTGCTTTCTGCATATACCAAGCCATATTGATTTATTCAAATCCTGATCAAATTTTTACTCAAATCCTGATCAAATTTTAAGACTGTGAGTGTTGTCTCCAAATGGCCTCCAGAATTGAAGAGCGGTTATGAGGACTCTGAACAAATCTGCGGGACACACAGGTATCTAATCCATGGCACTTATTATCTGCTTTAAAGTATGACTGCATCTGAACTTGAAGCTGAGTGTCTCAGAAGAGAAGCCTGCACTTCAGCACAGAGTGCAGGCATATGCTGGGTGAAGGCATTGACTTCTCCAAATCTGTTTGTTGTATAAGGTTTGATCATCATTAACATCTGATGCAGTCACATGCTTGGCAGTTTCCATGCTCTTGTGCTTTTGTCAGATGGCCTCTGTTACGCTATTTGTGCCCGCTGCTAACCAAGTAGAGCCTGTTTTAGTCTGCCTTTTATACTTGGAAAACTGTGCCTGCCATGACCTAGCTTTCTCGTTTTAGTTTTGCTTGCCTTCTCTTGCAGATCTTGCTCATTCACGTTTAATGTAACTTTGGTGAAGGAAGTGTGTCAGGCTGTAGGCTGGCAGATTTAATAGCCCATGGCCTAAATCCCATGCTCCCACACCACCTTATTGGCAAGGTCTCTCTGTGCTTGTCCTCTGGAAGGAGGTGATTAACACACAGCATGAGGATTTCTGCCTCTGCCTGCTCAGTAATTTACTGGGCAGCTCTGCCATCATCTAGAGCAGCTGCCAGTTAAATGGGCAGTAGCTTGTGCTCCTTTTATTTCAGTGCCTGCAAGCTTACATGTATCACAGTACAATACAGAAGCACTGCATTGGTATTTGCAACATATAAACATCAATTAGATACGTCTGGTAATTTGGAGGCGTTTCTAAGTAAAATCCCTGTGTGCTCATCATTATTACCATCTTCATCTAGAGCTGTCAGAATCTGATGCACATTGAAACCAAGGGTCAGGATTTTCGTTTTTTTTTTATATTCAAACAGATAACCATAACTGATTGTTTGATTTTTGCATTACTCTTTTGATGTTTGTGCATGTTTGAAAGTCCCACTAGGCATCTTTTGAAATATTTAGTAATTTAAAGTATTTTTGAAATGTGCCACTCAGCTACTGTAGTGATGCTCACATCTTTTTTGGGGGAGGGAGGGGCAAAATTTGCCAGAGATCACATAGTAGCTGAGCACGCAGTGATGGGCAGAAGATGTCTCCTGATGTCCTGGGGTTGAGCACTGAATTATCCTTTCTCCTACTCTGCTACCAGGAGGCACGGATGTGGATTCTGCTGCCTGCCTTTGCATGAGCACATAGTAAAAATTAGCATGCATGGCAGCCTTTTGGTCATCAGTTATTGTTGTAACCAATGATTAATTTAGGAGATTATTGGGTCCCATCCCAAACTCTTATTCAGTGGTGGTAGGGAAATGAATTGTCATTCACAGGGTTTTCATTAAAAGATCTCAATGTAGGAAATCAACAAATTCATAAGAGAATGGAAGTGTCTTTCTGTGCAGTCCATAGGTTTGTTTCATACAGAAAGGTTTACTGCAGCTAAAGGTCCAACCTCATGTACCCATTCTGAGACACTATTTCCTAGGTGTTCAGCAGCTAGGCTAATGCTTTCAGGGATCTGAGATCACGATCAGAGTCGGGACTATCTGGAATCACAACAGTTCTCCAGAATCATCATCTATCCGAAGGCCCCTTTTCGAAGCAATAGGACCTTCCATCACAAGTGGTGCCTTGCACAGCAAAATTAGAAGAGCCTGTTTTTCTACAAATTTATGTTCTATGCCAACAATACTCTCGGGCCTACCTCCTCAAGCCCA
The DNA here is from genome assembly GCF_003342845.1 of Nothoprocta perdicaria. NCBI lineage: Eukaryota > Metazoa > Chordata > Aves > Tinamiformes > Tinamidae > Nothoprocta > Nothoprocta perdicaria. Next base: position 399,075 of record NW_020455466.1, on the reverse strand, counting down.
CCCTGAAATACGTCCTTGCACCTACAGCCTCATAAATGGTGTTTCAGGTCTTCCTCATAACTCCATACTTCACTTTTTCCTCCCTTTTTACAACAGGTCTCCCACTCATTGCCAGATGCCTTGCCAGAGGCTTGCTTGGAGTGCTTTTGCAACACTGACCATAGCAAACTGCATCAGCAACCCTCATGCTTAAGCCTTAATGTTTCTGTGAGAACTTCACCTTTGGCTCTGTCCTCAACACAGCTGCTGTTTGTTTGGTTTTTTTTTTTTTTTTTTTTTCCACAGAATTTGCCAGAACATCATGTCCTGGAGATTTATCACTCCCAAGTCCAATGTGGATAAAAATATATCAGTGGATTCAAAAGTCATCAAAGGTCACTGAAAGTGGCGAGATGAACACACATCCCTGTTGTACAAACATTTGCTTCCTTAGAAAGATGAGACATAAAAATAGCAGGGTTGTAATGAAGATTGTTGGCATAAATAAGTGTTTCATGACTGAAACAAGACAAAGACGAAATGCTAATAAGAACCAGATGCCCAGCACTTGTGTGCTTCCATTGATCAAGTACTAAAGTGCTTTTTCCTAGATAACTTCAGCAACCTTCTTTATTTACAGTGTATTAACAAGCTTCCATGTTACTGTGCTGTATAGTCTGTGTCACTTTTCATTCGTACCCACTCACCAGAAGCTGAAAATTACAAATCCAATTACAAATGAAACAATTTCTTGTTGTTCCTGGTCATGATCAGTGGTCTTGCAACATTACCTCTTGTTTTTAAACCAGGAGGGCAGCTCAGCATCTCTGAGGAGATCTTTAGCCCCTTGCCAAATTATGTTATTCCTGTACTACACATGCATACATATGCAATAGTTTGGAGTGGGTGTGTAAACCTTAGTTCTGTGCTGTGGCTACAAAAGGAAAGTTGTCATTCCCCATACTGTATGTGATTAGAGACTTTTCTCTCCTGCTGCTTTGCTCCGATACACAGAAAATCACCTTTTCCAAGAAAAATTCAATATTTTCTGATGCCTCCCGCTGACTGAGAGCCAACAGTCTTCTGAGCACTCTCCCTTCAAAGAGCAATCGAATTCTATGCAGAGAACTCCCTTCCCCACTTGAGACGTTTTCCTTTCAGCCTGAAAGACTTTCTGGCATCTGTTTTTAGACTACTTTGGCACACCTGCTGCTGGTGACAATGCAGGTCTTTTTCTGCAGGAAGAAAGGTGACATATTAGGAAAAAAAAACCAGTCTTATCAAAGAAATTCGAACTACTTCAATACCATGCCCTAATTAAAAGCAAAAAAATCTAACCTCTTGGAAGTTATTAATAAAAATCCGTTTTGATCTTTGCTAGAGGGCAAACTTGTGCAACGGTAACGTTTCCACATCAGTACAGCACTTGAGGTTCCAACAGAGGGCCACTTCGTTGCTGAAGACTGTTTTGCTTGGAATATTGCTTGCTGCTTTTCTGGCTTCCTTTTTCTTCGGTCGCATCTCTGGAGAGATGCATATTCTCTGCATATTTGCTAACAGCTGCGGTGATGCTTCACTGGCTGCATTGCTTGACCGTTCTTCTTGTTGGAATTGTTAAGCATCCTTAAGTGCTGTTGCAAAGTAGGTGTTGTGGGAGCCATGGCTTCAAAAGGCATTCAGCCCTAAGGATGCCCTCCATGTTACCCACTTACCCTGTGTAATCTGGACAATTTGCACATGGAGCAATGTGCCTTCCTCATACAGCCACTTTGCCCTGGCAACAGACCTGCGTCTCAGACTTTGTTCTGCAGGAGCAACAGAGACTTCTGAGTACACTGGTGTCCAAAGAGTTGGGTTGGACTACCCATGACATCTGGAGGGAGATCCATTTCAAGGCCAAGCATGACAGCACTCGGCTGGAACTAGGAGAAATTCCTCCTTTGGATTCAATGTATTTTAGATACGATGTGTCAATCACCTCCTCAAAAGGAACCTAATTAGCTATCAAGAAGAGGCCCCTGCAGAGACAGACCTACAGATAGGACAGTGGCCTTTAACCTGTGAGGTCTATTGACTGCTGCCACTGGTCTGTGAAGGAGATGAGCAAGAGAAGAGAATATCCAGGAAAAAAAATGATGCCTCTCCTAGCAATGTTGTTTAAATGGACACATGAGGAACGGGAAGAAAAGCAGTACTGAAATTTCCCAATGGTAAATTGATGTGAGTTGGTCCCCATGGTAAGATCTGGCCTGAACTCAGATGGCAACTGACTGTTACATGATGCTGGGAAAGGGTGTTAGATGCTGCTGACGTAGGTGTGGATGGCAAAATGCATGACTATCTCCACCTGGCACCACATCAACAGTCCAGACTGATTTTGAGCCAGACAAAAAGCCTGTTTGCAATCTTCTTGACCTGGAAAAAAAATCAAGCTGGAAGGACTCTGTGTTCTCTCACTATAGACTGTGAGGTCTGCTGTGGGCCTTGGTGATCTCTGTGGCCTTTCATAGCCTAACACTGAACGATTTTGTAAGCAGAGCCAACAGAGAGGCCCAGAGCAGCACACATGGGACCAGTGCAGAGGGGCTCTCTGGAAATGCAGACCCTGTAAATGTGCGAGAACTGGCTTATTACGAAGTCCCCTCACATAACGACAGAACTAGAAAGAGTATAAATTTGATTGTAAATGTGAGAGTCCATGGTAATAGCGATGACAACCTATAGCTTTCCTGTTGCACCTTTTCATCTAAAGCTCTTGAAACATCTTTCAAATGAGGATCAAACAAGACACATTTATCACAGGCACAAACTGAGTACTAGGGAGGCTGAGAATTTTACCTGGTGCCACAGGTCAAGTCCAGGCATCCCAGAGTCACCTTTCACCTGGCACCGAAGAGCCTCTCCTGGGCGCTGTGTGCCCTCAGCAAGGAATGAGGAGGGTGTCCTGCTCATCCAGTTCTTACACAACTGCACGGGATCAGGCCCTTCTTTACTGCTCTGCCTCTGTGCATTGCTCTGACATTTAATAAATGACACTGGATGCTTTCTCCTCCTGAATTTGCAAAATCAAGCCAGAAGCCTAACAATGCCTGAGAGTTTAAGGAAGAAAACTGGGAGGACGGGGTCACCAGAACTTTAATACCTTTAATTTCCATTCCTCCTTGACCCTCTTTCAATTTTAAAGCACCTGTTGAGGGAGGCTAAAGAGGAAGCATAATTACAGAACCTATTTCCTCTGCAGGGACCTCTACCTGTGATGTGAGTATCAAACCTACACCCAGAGCTACAGAGCTGCTGCCTGGGGCTTTGGCATGCCTGGTCTGCCAGAATTCTTGTTCCCACTAAGGAGCTCTTGGGCAGTTTGAATCTGTTAGAAGGAGAGAAATAAAATGCTTAACAGTAATGCTTCCTTCTTCAGGGGTGCAGCTCCAGATAAGACTGTGCAGACAACCATGGTGGTTCTCCTCACTCGCTCTGATCCTTCTCTGCACTGAGGCCAGTGCTCACTGCATACACTTGTGTCAAAGCTACTTAACTGAGGAGCTTCTTTATAGGGTGCCATGAGAACTAAGGCTCACATGGTGATGACTGAAATACATTTCCTCTTTGAAAGGCTGGCAAGAGCATCTGAAAGCAATTCATAGGGTTATCTAATACAATTTTGTTCTTCTTTTCTCAGAAAGATTAGCATAGCTTGGCATTCCAGACACTTGAATACAAGATCGGGTATTTAGAAGCTCCCAAAGGATTTTTTTTTCTTGCATTAACTTATTCAGTTTCCCTCTGTAGCCATGTACTGTTATTACTCACATCCTGTGGTAAAGAGCTCAGTTTAACTAAACAGTGTTAAAAAGAAAGAATCTTTTGGATTTTTATGAACTTGCCACCTAGCTTTGGCTGATGTCCCAGAATTGCCCATACCAGGCTCTGGATGACCACAGAGATACTGATAAAACCAAAAGGTCTTTAGAGGATAATGCCCAAACTGACTGGGAGATGTGGAAGTACAGGTAGATGTGTTCAAATTAAAAAGAACACACAACTTAGATAAGCAATGATGAAGAAATGTGTGGCCTGTGAGATAAGCAGATCTTTGATAAATATGAACATCCTCCTACTCTCCGGAGCACAAGACAGGCATTTTTAACACGACATGCAAGGATATAACAAGGGCTAATAGTGTGACAGTCAGGCTGAATGTAAGGTAAAACTTCCTGACAGTGAAGTATTTTATGCTGTGGAAAAAAGAAAACCAGGTTGGGCAAAGCATTAGGAAATAAACTCCAGAGAACAAACTTTAATTGGTAGTAAGATGGACCAGTGATCTAATAGGTCCTTTCCATTTCTAGGTCCTATGATATCACATAATGAGTTTTGCCTGGTTTTAAGCTCAGACGATAAAATGCAGATAAAAAGCAAATATTAACAATAAGAAGGAAGAGAATACAAGGAAGAGAAGTTAATAGTCATGAAAAGCGTCAGATTAAGAGTTGCTTGGATCAGTGGTGTTGTCCAAAAATAGCATTGCAAATAGGAAAAGGAAAATCCTTGGTAGTGATTATGGTAAGGATTTATTTTCCTAGAGATCCTTTAGTCCAGAAGGATCCAAGCTCTGCATGTGCATGTGTGCATTGATGTAATGTGAGAATTCCTTCAGTTGACACTCAAATGTACCAAGCACTGGACTGAAACAACCTATTTTAATGGAGAAAAAACAACCTGATGCAGCAGTTTAAGATGGGATATGAAGAATAGCTTCCATAACTGAAACTGTCCTTGCTTTCAAGGTGTTGGGATCTGCAATATTGACTGGGTTTCCTTGGCTCCTTCAGCATATGGCAGCAAAAAGTCTGTAAAAATAGGGTCATGCTCAGAAAGACCACTTTGAACTGGTTTCAATGACTTCCACAAGGTCACTCAGTGGATTATGGCATTCTTCATCCTACCTCACCCTCACCTTTTAGCATCTTTTCAAAGAGCACTTCTTTCAACTAGTGTTTTTTCCAGACTATTAGCTCTAGAAGTTCTGTTAATGTCAGAATATCCTATTCTGGACCTGATGCCTGGAAATGGCAGCTGCAGACAAAGTCTGCCTTGATCTCAGGTCCTGTGGGCCTTGGCTTCCAGTCTGAACTCCTGGATGGAGATTCTAAAAATGAAAACTCTAAGGTTTGTTTATGGGACTAGAATAGTCACTTCAGAAAAACTGAAATGTAAACTGATTTTTTATGTTTCATTTTGCAGTGAAGTTTTTTTTTTTTTTTTTTTTTTTTTTT
>NW_020455466.1:315298-393773 GCF_003342845.1 Nothoprocta perdicaria | reverse complement strand
AAAATATTCACAAGTCTAACATAACGAGCTAGGAATTGGCCAGAATATAGAGGTTACAGTACTTGATGTTGTTTATGCACCAAGAAACTGGATTTCCCTGGAAGATAGCACTGAGGAATCACTTCAGGTAAAAGGAGAAGGAGAGGAGTGAGGTGAGAACCTGCATATTGAACACACAGTCTTTCTGAAACCATAGTGCTGACTCACATGACATTAAAAATATTTGTTCTCATTAACATCATCTGCAAAGTTATGTTTAATGCAATATTTGTTAGCCTCACAATTTCTGTGACACTTAATTTGTTAATTAAGATGACATATTAAATCATGAAGTGTCATTGACTTATTGAATAGCTGAGGTGCTAGGTAGTTTGACTATGCCTGTTACAATTCACTGTACAGATTTATCAAATATTCCTATTTTTATATGTGATAACTACAAATGTAGGTCTTTTAGGTTTTATCTATCCAGCATAAAACAGTCAAGAGTTTCCGCTGCATGTTTTTATTATTCATAAGGGTTTGTTGGAGCTAGAGTTTTCCCTTTATCCATCAGAAGTTCTAACATCTCAGCAAAATAAAATATCCTTTCCAGCTTGGGCAAAGTGATGCCATTCTCATGCCTCCAAAATATCAAAGTTCTGAATATTTATTTAGAAACAGCTAATATGATATTCCTACTTCATATTGATAAGATATTCAGAGCGTTAACAGACCCGCTACTTGCTTATGTACAGATGAGGAGAAACCATTAACCTGAAAGCCACTACAAACCTTCATGATTTGGGATTCCCAAGGCTTGTAGGTTCTTAGTTTAAGGCAGCTGAAAAAAATGATTTCACCAACAGCTTCATTCATGTAAGTTGTAAAAATTACAAGGTTCTCCTGATATAGCTCTTATTTTTTTTTTTTTCTGGATTATCTTATGGAAAAATTCCCGCTCCAAAAATTTCCAATTAAATTTAGCACTTAGACTATAGATTAGTATTTGACTTTTAGTAAGATGTATTCCTAGAATTATGGTTTCTGGGAACAAGAGTTTATTCCTGTTAGGTATCGTTTGGAACTGTATTTATCTTAAAATGTGAATGGAAAAGCTTTCTCGGGCAATGGGTTGTTCATCAACTGCTGTTCTCTGATGTAAGAAACATTCAGTTTCCTCACACTGCCTTGTTTTGGGGGAGGGGTGTTCTCTGGCAAGAGGCTACAGGTCACTTCCCTATGTTTTCTAGGCGGATGCTAGTAAGAGCAACCAGGAAAAGGATGGGGAGGATTCTCATCTGGAATCTCGCAGCACAACCACAGTGAGCCAGAGAGCATTATTTCCTATTTAAATGCTAAATTCATATTACACAAGAGGAAAGATGTAATTCCTACATCCAGCTCTAGTGCAGATCCTCCTTTAGCCAAGGAGGTCTAAATACCTCTAAATAAGCAGTGTGATCTACTGAAGAAGGAGTTTGGGACGCGGCTTTGTATTTCCTGCAGTGACACTGACAAGACCTTGAAGAAGTCGCTCACCTCAGTTTGCCAGCCTGTAAAACGGGAGTGATGTCACCCCTTTTCCTTGGCCACATGCTTTGAGACCTCCAGAGGCAGCAGACAGCATGAGCCTGCTTTATTAGCATGGGTATTTAATGAGACTCCACTTGTATTTTCATCGCAGCGCATCACAGTCGGACAGGGACCGGCTCGGGTAGCCGGTGCAATACAGTGAGAAGGACTATGGGGAGTCAGGTCCCTGAACCTCAGTTCCTCACCATAGCAACAGAATTGCTTAGTGCTGCAAGAAAAAAGAAAAACAGTCCACTGTGCAACTGGTAAAGCTTCATAGCCAGGCTGCACTTGCAGAGCTCTCTGGTTTTCTGGGCTGGTCCTAGGCCCTTAGAGCTGGATTTGCAGGGGACCCTTTCAGTAATAGGAGGAGGTCCTCAGGGAGGGAGTTTTGCCACTTCTGATGGCTAAAGCAACAACTTCCTGGCATGGTTTACATTAAAGAGATTAGCATCTTTAGTCAGGACCTTAAAAGTAGAAAGAGGGAGACAACTTTGCTGCACCGGACCATGGTTGAATGCCATGTCAGAGACCTGTTCAAACACATAGCAGGAACCAAGGAAACTTCATGCTAGGATCAGTTAGATGTGATTAATTTCTGCCTAATAACTGGCAGTTAAAGGGTCCTGGTAATTTGACTGCTACTCCAGGGACAGTTGCTGCATATTTAACTTTAAGTCATTAACCTTTTTTTACTAAACTTTGGGACTGTTCCACTCCCTTAAATCCTACCATTTATTTAACTATCTGGCTTCTCTTTCAAGTATCTATATAAGTTATTTTTTTTCTCCTGGTAATCTCCTGTAGCCTGTGGAGTGTCAAATGCATCAGCTGTGCCCTCTCCATGGGGCCCTGATGGGAGAATGGGCTGACTCATCACAGCATGAACATTATGTTCATGCAGAAAGGGGAAACTCGTGGCCCGGAGCCCACATGCTCAGTCAGCACAGGCTCCCCAGTGAAGGGGCTCTGGACAGCCTCCCGCGGACCAGCAGCCTGCTGCTGCTGCGTGCCATCCCTGTGCCATCAGCCCTTCCCGTGGTCTGACCTCTCCCTCCCTAACCTGCAAGAGAGTGCGAGCACCTTGCACAACGCCATTGCTCTAACTCCATAGTTCGTAAGAAATACTAACAACAATAAACAGCAGTTTCTCTGTTTCTGCTCTCATGGTGAAGTCCATGCTTGAGACATGATTGCAAAGTGGTCTCCATAGATTTTAGAAAGGAAGAGACAAAAAATGTCCAATGGATCACACTTAGTGGTGAAAGCATGACCAGGCATCTGAAGATGGAAGAAATAACAGAGAGGTCTAAAAAAAAAGGGTTAAAAAAAACAAGATAAATGGCAATTATGTAGAAAACCACTCATGCACTCACTCTCTTGTTTTCTCTCTTTTACGCACATACTCAAGCTTATCTTTCTGTCCAAAATAGTAGGGAAAAGACATCAGCTTTTATTGTCAGGAGTAGATTTTCTTCATGTGTCAGTGGCAAAAACTTTTAAGAGCAGGCGGATATATTGCACAAAATTCACAACATTACTTTTTTTATTATTATTATTTGTTATTATTAGTTTTAAGCCTGAACAGAGCAACGAAAAAAGGGGAAAAAACCCACACCTATCAACTGATGAGTTGTGAGTTGATGGGCTACAGGGCTACTACATACTGGCAATTATTAGATGGATGAGGTCTAAACGTAACTGTGTGGCAGTAATACAATGTGAGACAGCTGGATGATTGTGTCAGGAACCAGGATCATTTTACTCATAGGAATGACTCATTCTGTGGCCCTTTCCATTTGGGCATGTCAGAGAACTTGCTGCAGCTCCGCTGTCTGCTTTACTCCTGAAGAGCTGCAGTCTTCATTTTGCGAGCTGGAGTGCTTCTCCCGCCTCATGTTCAGCATGCAATGAGCTGCTTTGAAAATAATCTTGGGGCTGCTCCTGCATAGAGGTAAGTCACTAAGCAAGACTGATGCGTTTTGCTCCTACCAACTGCATTTACACAGCAGGATGAAGACTGGTATCTGCCAGATGATTTTAAACTTGACCTGTTTTTCCACACTGTTGGCTATAGCGTTAATATTCTGCTCAGAAAGGCTGTATCTCTTGGGAGACCGGGCCATAGTGTACGCAGTTTGGGTCGGCAGAGACGACTCACATTACATGAGCTTGAGTCCATGCTAGATATACTTGGACTTTCCCAGGATGATCTCAGTTCAAGCCATAAGATTCACACTGTGGCTGACAGGCAGTTTGAGTCTTTGTCTTGTATTTAACTGATGCTGTATACATCCCAAACAAGTGCTGACGTTGGGTCCTCTGGTTAAGATGGGTGTTTGCCTAGCTCTGTGAGACCATCCATTCCAATGCACTTGGGTGAAAGGCTCCACTAGGTCTTTTAAAAATGAGTTTTGTTCATCACAATCCTGTCCCATTAAGAAAAGGAACAAAAAAGGACTCGTTGTGTATGCCTGCATTACATATTTGTTCCAGGCTAAAAGCGAGAAACTTATTATACACAAGAGAGGATTACAATTCCTGGCAAGGAATGGAATTTGTATCAGCAGTTTTGGGGTATTTTTTTGCAAAAGGTAATTCAATACTCAAGATTTCTTCCCTCAGCTTCCAGTATTCCCCTATTGCTACCTGGAATTACTGAACTGAAAATCTATGAAGAAAAAAAATGTAGATTTTTTTTTTTTACTATGTGTAGAAGAAAAAGACTTTACAGAGCTTCTCTTTTTTTAAAAACATATCAACATAAATGACATTGTAGCAGTTCTTGTGGATTGCATGGTGGAGGCAAATAACTGCTATTTATTGTATGGGCTATGTAATTTTTTTACCTAGCCATTTCCACTACATGCAGAATAGATTAAGCAGATTTTTCTCATGTATTTATATAGTACCTGTCAAAAGATGCATGGGATCATATCCATGAATGTTCATTTAAGCTGTGGCTGCTCATCCAGGATTTAGTCCTTCCCAGAGAAAACTACCTCAAGTCTATGATACCTATTACAAAGCAGGCAGGAGTCAATGCAATGCTCTGCCTAGGAAGTCAAGCACTGTGTTTTCCTTCCTTTGCCTGCCTGGCCTCCACCTTCTCCCTAAAGGCAGTTTAAGACAGGTCTGCCACAGAGTTAGAGGAGAGAGCTCCTGCAGTGGGCATTAAGAGGCCAGCACTCTCTCTTTAAGGCCTGTCAGTCCTTGCCTACCACCTGATTTCAAAGGAATAGCAAAACCAAAGAGAAAAAAAAATGTTTGTCAAGTGAGCAACAAGGAAGCTTAAGCACTCTGCATGGTTGTGGAGAGAAGCTATGGAGCAAGCAAATGGAGCTAATTTCACTAAAAGTTTTTATAGTGAGGAAGAGAATTAGAACTCTTTCTCTCTTTCCTTCTTGTCGCCTGTATTACTGCAGCTGTTTGCCCTGCTAGCTTTGAATGTGCTCTGCTAGTATGTCATTTACAAAATATATTATGCCCCAACCCATCCTCTGGATCAGTGCATCACTTCTGCGGCTTAAAGCTGTCAGCAGAGGAACAAGGCATGTGCCTAAAGGTACCCTTACACTTTGCTGAAATAGATTGTGAGTTTCCTTCTGCAATAATATATTGCACTTCTTCCATCACTGATCTATTATGTGTTTAGTGATACACATACAATATATCTGTGATGCAAATATCATGTGTACATGTGTCTGTATGTAGTTTTCTTAGCAAAGCTTCTACTCTTCTCATTTATTTCTTAGATTATGAAACATAAAGGTTTTTGTACTTAGAATCAGATGACAGTTTTTCAGCACTCAGCACTGAGCAAGAAAAATGAAGACTGCAGGAGTAGAAGGAGGAAATGAAAGTTGCTTTACCGACAGCACTACATGAACCCAGCAATGGGGGGATTAGGCGGGGAGTTATCAGTGATGATGAAACACAGCAGACTGTGGTAATGAAATATTTATGAATGGGGAAATGATACTGCATTCTGCAGTGCAGCACAGGGGAAAGTGAAATTTCAAGAATACTGTAATAGCAAAGCCCTCCATTAATTATTGGAAGCAAGCTGTAATGCCAGTTACTATGACAACAGGGTCCCCTATGTATTTTGCACCAGTGGGGAGGAAGGGAGGTGCTGCTTCTATTTACTGGAGTGCATCATATTTCCCTTCCGTTGTTGTTGCTAATTATCTGTGTCCCAGCCCATGACTATGTGGTTAATTTCAGTGTTAAAATTATAAAGTGATTATGGCCAAAATATAAGGAAAGCCTTTAATAAGTATTATTAGTCTTTTTATTCGAGAAAGAGCTTAAGATGCCAGATGTCTCTTCCCATGCTAAGGGACAGGCTGCTATTATTACTAATAGTATTATATAATATTAATGTGTAATAATGTAATAGTTAAAAATGCTATTAGAAGTATTATTCATAATAGTAATATAATGTATACAGTGCAAGCATGCATACTATATACATAATTTATAAACATATATGTGTATATACACATATACACAATATACACATCTATATAATACTATGCATAATAATATATACATAATATATATAGTATAATCATAATATAATAGCAATAAATGATCGTAATTTTGACTATATTAAGCTTTCATCTGCAAATCACTGTATTTTAGAAGCAGTGATTAATTAAAATATCAGTACTAGCATACTAAAATTCCTTACAGGGCAAGGGAATGTACAGTCTCTGCCTGCTTATTTTTAATTACTACTCATTTGGTTTCTTAAACCTTTTTACCTTACTGGGGACTGCTGCTTAAAACGCTTGGACCATGATAAGGATTTCTGTCTGCATTTTGGCATGGTGCAGTATATGTAAGAAAAGCAGGATATCATCCACAATCAGAAAGAAGGAATTCGTATGAAATGTGTCCCGAGTTTTGTCAACATGTCCTGCTGAAGCTGCTCTGCCAGCTTTCCAGAGGGCACAACATATGCTGGCTTTTCCCTAGGTCTTTTGCAGCAGTTACACTCATTCTATTCAAAATGGGGCTAGACCAATTCCCAGACAACAGGTCTATGAATGACTGAACAGACGAGGAAGGGAGGTCCCCTCTAATGCTTCTAATCCCATAGCAGCTGCAGATGCTGGGGATGGATAAGCGAAACTGACCACAAGCAGTGGCCAGGCTCTCTGCTCTCCCAAAACAGCATTTTCTGCTACCACCATGAGAAGTGGAGTGCTGGTCTCCATGGACCATTGCTCTGGGCCACTCAGTCATTTCTTTAACCATCTTATTTTTAGGCTTAGTTGTTCATTTCGTCAATTGTTATCAAAAGGCCATACAGATGGCCTTTTGGCCATCAGATAGCCTAATGTAGCTGTTTTTCAGATGGGAACAGTGTACTACAGATCCATGAAAGGACTTGTATACGGTGATGTAAGAAATCTGTAGCAGAGATGGGGACACAAACCAAACTTCCTGTTTCAAAATTCAGGATGCCCATGGCATGCAGAGTTCCTGGGCTTCAGTTCTTCCAGGAAGGAGGGCAGGCATTGCAGAGGCAAGAAATTGCAAACTTGCAGTATACATGCAGGTGGCTTGCAAGTAGCTAGGTGCAAACATTTCTGTTTGATATTTCTTAACCATAAAAGATGGAACAAACCAGACACAGATATCTGAGGCCTTTGCATCTGACTGGATGCAAACCTGACCGGATCAAGGGCAAGCCAAACAAGCTGAAAACAACTGGATTTCTGGACCACTATTTAATAAGAGGTTGTGAGAAGCGCACAATGTTTGTGGATTTGAAAATGTTTTATATGCATAAAATACAACAGACTACACAATACATTGGACACTGGCTTAGGGAGGGGGACTTTTGCCGTGTTCCTGATGGGCTCACTGAATGGATATGAAAGACAAATCCATTTATTAATTTTTATTGCTGCAGCCTTCCTCATCTTCCCCTCCCCTTTCAGCTCACTGCTCTCAGCTCTTCTGTGCTCTCATGCCTTACTGCCACATTAAGACAGAAGTTCGCTGGCTTGACATGGGCCAAGACCAAAGCTAGGAGTCATCCTTACCCTTTGGTAGACTGTACTTCCCTTTTTCTTCTTTACATTGCTCTCTGAGAAAGATGTGAAGCCTGTGAGCAATAAACCACAGCGTAATGCAATCCGGCCTCCCCACTGCCTGATGAATGTCTGTGCTGCGCCAGCAGGGAAAGCAAGGGCTCTGTTTCCACTGTGATGAGAGCTGCCCCAAAGGACCAATGTGAATGTGAGTTTTCCTCTCCTTGACTCCAAGGCTAGAGGCATCCAATAAATAGCTCCGGCTACAACTCACTTACTTACAGGCAATGGGTGAAAAGCCAGGCCTGGTAGATTTCGGAAGGAAGTGCAGGTCATATTGGCTTAACAGTTTGAAAACTTGACAGAGAAGAAAAGGTTCTGATAACTATTTGTTTAGTGCAGAAAAGGGAAGAAGTAGCCCTGGGTGAGGAAGACACGATAATATTCATCAAACACAGTAGATAAAGCTCTGCCAGAGACAGGTCAGACATATTAATCCTGCCTTGACACACAGGCATGGTTGGATATCCTGTATGCTTTCCTGCCTGTCGGTGGCTCTCTGTTCACACTCATTTTCCTGCAGCAGGATTTCTGTCTGCAAGAGTGAAGATTTGGCTTCAGAGAAACCCAGCTCCAGGTAATCAGAGCTATGTCCTCCCAGGACTAATTTTAATATAAAAATTACTTCCTCATTTCCATCACTTGCTCTGTGGAGGACATCACTACAACTGTGTGTGAGGAGACTTCTGATGGCCCATGCTGGAAAGAGGTAGAGCTGGGGTTGTCTCCTTTCTTTTTGGCTGGCAGTTCTTCTCAGTGGTTACTTTTGAGAGCATGCATGTGTGCGTGCATGTGTGTGCATGTAAGCTTTGCATGCATTAATTGTCACGTGTTTAGGGTCAGCATCGTGACCGTAGTAGTAATCTGGAAGCCATGCAAACTGTGTCTGCTCTGGGAGAGAAAACATTTGTTAACAGATTTGTACATCCTTGTGTGGAAAAGACAAACTGCGGCCCTAAGGGGTGTCAGCCAGCTGAGGTAAACCTTGCCTGGCCCTCTAGGTTTGCTTCAAGCAGCTGCTGCTATAATATAAATTATCCCAGTGACACAAGGATTAATCCCTGAGTCCACCTGTGTTAAAAGTCATGCTTTTCTTTCCAAAGAGGAAGCAGCTGAAAGCTACCATGCTACAAAGATTTATATCTACCCCTGGGGTCAATCTAAAATAAATATCAAATATCTATATAGTAAATGTCTAGAAACAGCCCACACTGATGTTTACAGACATTTTAACCTGTTGGAGTGAGAACTCAGCTACTAAGCTGGAGAAGGCAACCTCAAAATGGCACAAGGATAAGCAGTCTAAGAGCTTAGGCAAGTTTAGGGCTATGCCTCTGCCTGTCCAATATATGAGAGGAGGGAGAGAAAACGGAAGGGGAGGTAGTTTCTGGTTGCTTGTTCTTCTGGCAGCCACTAACATGCTAGGAAAAAAAAAAAAAAAAAAAAAGTCTTGCACTAGGCATGTTGGCATCGCTCCATAAATAATGAATAACAGTGATCAGACTGAGCAGGGGCTTTCTGCAGATACATGAAAGCCGTAAGGGAGGAAAAAGCCTTTCCTCACCAGAGTGGCATATTTCCTCACATACGTTGTGTCCGTGGTGCTCCTCCTCAGACTCTCTCTCCTTCTTGTTGCAATTCAGCACATGCAGCCAGCAAGCCCTGTCTGAGCCTGCAGGAGAAATCCTGTTTGTACTAAATCAGTGAGCAGAGAAGCCCCCTTCATTAACTGAGAGATTTTATGTCCGTGCTTTGGCTGTTTATTCTTTCTAGAGCTATTCTGTTCAACCTCTGCAGGGACTACTAAGAGACACAGGGGAACTGGGAGCACTTAGTCAAGGGCAGAAATATTTGGATTCAATCAACCATAAAAGGAATCCCTGAAAATTATAGACATTTTCCAGAGTAGCTGTTTTCTCTGCCTACAGTATTTCATATGCTGCACACTGAATTACCCTGAAGTGCAATTAAAATTCATTAATGTATGAAATCTGGAAATCCTGTCCCACAGTTCTAATATTTTTGTGGCTTTCTGTAAAAGCGAGTGGAGATGAAGGGATTTATTCTTACCAGGCTGCAGAAGGTTTTACACCAACAGTTTTCATCAACATTACTGCAAAATCTTTCCTGTTAACATGCAAACTGTGCCACATGTGCAAGGAAGACAAAGGTATCCATGGTGCCATCAGCTCCCCTGCTTCCAAACAAGTGGTGTGGTAGTGACATCCTTCCTGCACAGCCTTATGTAAACCAGCCGCTCTGGACTGCTGTGTCTGTGCACTACTTTCAAGCAAACCCAGAATAATTTTATATGAACTCCTGTGGGAGGATGCATAAAGCTAAGACTGCAGTTCTGCCTTTGGAAGTTCACTTTTATTCTATTTCCAGAAGCAGGTAAGCTCTGAACTTTAGATGCAGAGCAAGGCTGGAGCCAAGTCACATGGCTGAGATTGGCTCCACAAGCAGCAACAGGGGATGAGCTATTGGAGGACACTGTTTATGTGTGCCAAAAAAAATACCAGAATGCTGCAGTATGTAAGGTCACCGTGACCATCAAGAGTGAGTTTATTCTTCCCTTGGCTCATCCTTGGCCTTCTCCCACTTTCACTGCTGCCCACATCTTTTTACGGCTGCCAAGCAGGATATTAGCACACGTGTTCATGTGTATGTTCCAGGTTTTTATGTGAGATATGCTCGGCAAAATGGGAGGACTCCGGATTGCTGAGCAAATGTTTAGATGAGGGATAGTAGACTTTCATTAAGCAGTCTAAGCTTAGCTTAAAACAGTGCTCAGCACCTCAGCTGAGGCAATCCCTGTGTGCTGGCAGGACCTGCTCGGGTGAGTGATGGGGACCCCAGACACCTGGCGTGTAGCCTGTGAAGCAAGAGACTACAAGTCATCATGTAGGTACTTAGGAGGGCTGTCCCTTATGATCCGCTGATTCATGGGCAAAGAGCATCACATAATTCAGGGACATTTACAAAGCCCCATGGTGCCATCCTTCAAAGCTTCGCTACAGCGACTTCAGGTTTGATTCAGAGCAATGCTCTCACTCCAGGCGAAGCTGGACGAGGCCTCAGCTCAGCTCTTCGCACTTATAATTAAGGTTACTTAACTGCCACAGGACAGAAGGAGCCCATGGAAGACTTTGCTTGCATAGGAAAATTCGTAGTGACAGAAGCATAACCAACACTAAGCAGCCAAAAAAAAAAAAATCACCTAGAAAAGAAAAACCCATAAAACTGCTTACCACTTCATACTGAGGCTGGAAATTTTGCATCTGACTAGACCCCTGCCAATAGAGCAAGAGGCTTACACACTTGGCACTCATACGCTGAATGAATGAGGGGGGCCCACCCCTATTCTGTGCCCTATGGCTAAAGGCATAGTGAATAGGGGACCTGCATTTAATGGCAAATCAACTGCAAAAACCTAGGCCTTCAGGCTGTGCTGTTCTGGTAGGGTGGTGAGGGGCTGTGTCATCCCACAAGCACAGGGGATTTACAGCCTGCTACACTCTGCTGGTCACAACAGCTCAAGTTTACTATTAGCCTGTGTGAGCACTTTTAATACACATCATCACAAAACCAGGTAAGAAGTGTTTTGCAGTAATTTAAAAAGCCTGAAAGACTTGGCACAGAAATGGGCTGGGAATGATCTCGTGGTTCACTGACAGCAGAGCTGTGGGGCCAGGGAGCTGCAGCACCACAAAGGTAAAAAACTGGCTGGGATATTAATGCTTTGAGATACCACTTGTTCTGTGTACATTTGTTTGTGGGCATGTCATTGAGAAGGTTTGGGGATTTCAAACCTTGCTCCCTCTACCACGCCATAGTAAAAATCTTTCCTACTCAATGGTGTCTCTACTGGGGAGAGATTACCAGCCGAGCTGTACTTCAGAGACAACAGGTTTTGGTGATGCTAGTGCATTATCATGTCATTTCACTACTAAAACAGTCTTTATCCAGAGTAAGTGCTGAGATGTTAAGCATTTCCTATAAAGAGCTATTTATTAAGTAGAGAGAGCCTTGAAATAGAAGTGTCTAGATTTTCTGGGAGGAAAAATAAAAATCTTCATAGGTTAAAATTAGCTTTTAAATCGCAGGGGTGAAACCACCTGAGGTTAGAGCCTCGCTGCTTTTTAATAGGCAAATGAGATATTTCATGTGGAATTGCTTTTACGTGACTATTGAAACAAGTGTCATCTTCCAGGAGCACCTTCTGCAGCCTGTGTGATGTCTCTGTGGGGAGGAACAAAGCACGGAGCCAGGTGAGATTCGGGGGAGACAATGGCTTCCTGCTGCTCAGTGGGACACTTCACAGTGAAGTAGGTATTGCCATTTATTTTAAGTGCCCCCTCATTAACTATTCATTGAAATATATTAAACGGACAGATCTCACAGGACTCAGGCACTTCCTCAGGAGTGTACCCTGGCTTCCCTGAAGCGCTGTTGGAGCTGAGCATAACAGCACTTGTCCATGGAGCAGTTGTGGTGCCGTGTTTGAGAGTCGTAATACATTTTTAATTCTCCTCTATCATTCCCCTCACCTTCCTCTTAACTTCTCAAATTAAGATAGTATTTTTTCTACCCTGTCCACCCCATATCGTGAAGGCTCTGTTTTATAAAGTCTTTGTTTTGCTGTTTGTCATTGGTGGGAGCTGTACCCTCCTGTCTGTGGACTAGACATTAAGCAGAGTGTGTCCTAGCTCAAGACCCTCTTGCTTCCCAGAGGACATATGTTGGTTCCAGACACTGAAAACTGGCCACTACAGCAGAGACAAGGGACAGGGATAGTCAACGTGTGGAAGAGCTTTCTTAACGGGAGACAGTAAATAAACAGATGAAGGCTCTTCAGTAGGGAAGACTTAAGGAAGATAGGGCAGAGGCCAGTTGAGGCATTTATAGCTGCAGGAGAGAGCTGTAGCAATTCCAGTCAGTTCTTCCTCTTTCTTTCATACTCAGAGCCATGCAATTAAGTTAGCATGTGGCAGACTTAGAACACTCAAAAGGAGGTACGTCTTCATATCACATACAGTTAAGTAGTAGAAACTCCTTGCTGCAGGATGGTACTGAACCGAGAAGTTTACATGAACTCAAGGGATTGTGAAGCAAGTTCACAGAAGAAAATTCCATTCAGGGTTCTTAAATACATAAGCTCTGTGCCTGGTCCACTAAGTTTCTGAGTTGCAAGTGACTAAAGGCTTAGAAAATATTTGAGGATCTATCACACTGTGCTTCCATGTTACACTCTTCTCCAGACATTCTTGGTTACTGAAGGAGGTTTTGGATAGAAAGGTGTTTGGTCACTTCCCTTGTGTTTGTGGTAGTCCACAATGCAGTCCTGTTTAGTGGGAAAAGACCATGGGAAAACTCACCAATGTCCTTCAGTAGGAACTAGGCTAGTGAATGTGTAATTACAGAAGCGAAAGTGGCTGCTAATAGCTACAAATCTGTTCCTTTTCCAAGGTCAGCTTTTTCATTTGGGCTTACAGTCCATATTTTACAGACAGAATTTTTTTCCATCACCCCATGAATACTGGATTCCTCACCTACCTGAGACACGATTAGTTCCGGATCATGTAAGGTCGCAGTTTTCACTGTCCGTTTTACTAAATAGATATTGTTTGCTTTAGCTAGAGGACCACTTGGCAGCTTCTGTTGTATTGTGCCGTTATTAATAATAATTACATATACTTAATATAATTTATTTTTCATCAATACATATGCAGTTTACAAAGGAAGCAGCATGTACAGACAGCTGAACTTTGAGCATAAGCTATCAACTGATATGATCAAGGTCACAGCGAGCAGTTAAAAAAAAGCAATATATCCAAGGCTCCAAGTTCTTGGGTCTTTACATTTACAATTTTGTTTGAGAGACTTTTTCTTTTTATGAAAACTCAGAAAAAAAACCCTTCCCAATCTATTTAAATGTAATGTAATGTTTCTAAAAGTGTTATGTTTCCAAAAAGGTACAATTGGAACAAAGCATACCAGTTATCTGTGCAAATGAGTTATAGGCTTCAACATCAGATGACTTTCTTTGAAAATTTTACCTTTGTTTTTCTCTTATCAGCTCAGTGATTTCTCCAGGCTGAGGTTGACTCATCTCTGTTTGCAAATGGACTCCTATAGCACAGTTCAGTACCTTGAAATCCTGTAGGGCATGATGCCTTTCTGGCTGGAAATGGAAGGAAGGAAAGAAGGAAGGAATTATGGGTTCTCCGTACTGTGGAGAAAGAGGGGACCAAGATCTGAATGTCCCCTCATTCAGGGGAGGCTGAGGGTATCTTGGTGGTATCTTGGTGGTTCACACAGATCTCAGAAATATTTGAGATGATATAGATGCAGGGGAGACTGCATCAGTGAGGGAACCATCAGCTTCATTGTCATGAACAGTGGTGCCAAAAGGGCTGATTTATTTCTTGTGTTGTCAGTGATGCATGAAGCGAGGGACTGAAAATCTGTTTTAATGCCAGTGAGTGGTGTTGGGTGAATATGAACTGACACAGGAATCCAGACAATTAGAACAGCTTCCCGTGACCTGATATTAGCAGATGGTTTTCTTCAAGTTGTGATAGATGTAGATCCTCCACTATTGATTTTTTCATTACCTGTCCATGAATATTATGATAAAGTGTTGTTTTTGTAAGGGTATTCTTTTAAGAGAGTGGAGTTACTACAGCTTTGTGAAATATTGGTGATGTAGTTATCTATGAGCTAGCTAAGCACTATGGCACACAGAGCATTAGAATTCATCATACTTGTTATTGCCCTTTTACAAATGACTTTATGTCAACCAATCAAATCTTGGCTGTAAAAAGGCAGCCACATAAAGGTGGCTGCACACCCCCTTTTCTGTGCAAAGGGTCAGATTTCATCATAAAATAGCTACTTCCAGAGACTAGAGAGGTGAAATTTTTCATGAGCTGATGTAGGATGCAGCCTCAAGCACTGTAGTCAGGAAAGTAGTGCAAATACAAATATGACAGGGGATTAGGAGAAAATATTTGTCAGGGAAAGGAATAAATGTGTGTCCGGAAAGATTCTGTGACTAGGAAAAGCACAGAGCATTTTCATTTGGAAAGAGTCTCTAATGACTTTGTGACACTCCTTCTAAGCTTGACTGAGCTTTGGGATGCATGAGTTCTTTGCAAATAGGCTCACCTATATCTTCTCATATGATAACCTCATATCTTCTGTTTTCCTTTGGCAGTACCAGCTTTTCAAAAGACTCAGATGACCTGTCTTAGAAAACATTTCTTCCTTGACTTCAACTCTTATTACCAATTCCATTTCCAAGACCGAATGTACCATTTTCTCCTCTCATCCATCTGTTGTGCCTACCCAGGAATTCTTTTAAGTTCCAGTGTCATTTTCCTTCAGTCACACCTGGACAGCTTAATCATTTCCACATAACAGCCATGAATACTTGGCTTCCCTAGGCCAGGGAACTCTTCCATAGCTGACAAGGCCCTCGGAGAAAACAGACTAATGGGCATTAGTCCTCAGAGAAAAGAGACTAATGGACTGAAAATAATGTGGTCATGACATCTGTGACTGGATTAGCCCTTTTGAGAAGCAAAACTTACTAACTGAGGCATGGGGCAGTGGGTGATTCCATAGGACACATGCTAAAGAAGTCTCTGGACCACACCATCTTGCATAACTGCAAAGGAGAGGTTTTCAAATTTGCTGCATATGGAATGAAAGATATTTTGATTGAAGTCCTACAGCACTGTAATTGGCAATTCATTAATTCTTGTTGAAGGAAATTCATTCATCCCTGTTGAAGGAATCGATGCAGGTAAAGCTGGCCAAAGTGTAGTCAGAGTGAAGTCACTTTTCTCATAATGAAGTTATTCTTTTTCATTGCCAACAAGAGGAAGGCACTATCCTTGAAGTCAAGAGGACAGGCAGATCCCAGCCAGTGGGTGATTACCAGACAGTTTTTTTCAGTCCTTACCCCGGAATCCTGAGGCAGAAGCAAATTTTCCTGATGGAAACAAACAAACAAACAAACAAACAAATAAAACTCTGAATCTTTATTTGGGGAACAGAGCGTCCAATATCTAGACCTGATCTTCCTCTAAGAGAAGTCTGTTGCCTTCCTGGGCAATTTCTGGGGCTAGTCCCCAAGAAATATAGAGCCCAGGTGAAAGACAGAGAAACAGGAGTGAGGTTAAGTTATTGCTCAGCTGCCTTCCCATCATCTTTGAGAGGTCATGGAGAGCAAGAGAGGTGCTGGAGGACTGGAAGAAGCCAACATCACTCCAGTCTTCAAAAAGAGCAAGAGGGAAGAGCCAGGAAATACAGGCCGGTCAGCCTCACCTCTGTTCCTGATGGAGCAGCACA
Source organism: Nothoprocta perdicaria (assembly GCF_003342845.1). Lineage (NCBI taxonomy): Eukaryota > Metazoa > Chordata > Aves > Tinamiformes > Tinamidae > Nothoprocta > Nothoprocta perdicaria. Next base: position 377,754 of record NW_020455466.1, on the reverse strand, counting down.
TGTCTCTAGACATGTGAAAGAAAAGAAAGTGGAGCAGTTAGCAAGGGGAAGTCATGTTTGACGAACCTCATAGCCTTCTGTGATGGGATCACTGGCCAGATGAACGAGGGGAGAGCCATGGATGTTGTCTGCCTTGATTTCAGCAAGGCTTTTGACACCGTCTCCCATAATATCCTCATAAGAAAGCTCTGGAAGTGTGGACTGGACAGGTGCACAGTGAGGTGGATTGAGAACTGGCTGGATGGCAGAGCTCAGAGGATGGTTATAAATGGAGCCAAATCCAGCTGGAGGCCTGTGGCCAGTAATGTCCCCCAGGGGTCAGTACTGGCCCCAGTGCTGTTCAATTTGTTCATCAATGACTTAGACGAGGGCACGGAGTGCACCCTGAGCAAGTTTGCAGATGACACCAAGCTGGGTGGAGTGGCCGACACTCCAGAGAGCTGTGCTGCCATCCAGAGGGACCTGGACGGGCTGGAGAGTTGGGCAGAGAGGAACCTCATGAGGTTCAACAAGGACAAGTGCAGGGTCCTGCACCTGGGGAGGAATAACCCCAGGCATCAGTACAGATTAGGGGTTGACCTGCTGGAGAGCAGCTTTGCAGAGAGGGACCTGGGAGTCCTGGTTGACACTAAGTTAACCATGAGACAGCAGTGTGCCCTCATGGCCAAGAAGGCCAATGGGATCCTGGCTGCATCAGGAGGATGTTTGGCCTGGAAAAGAGAAGGTTGAACTGAGACATGATTAATATGTGTAAATACCTGAGGGGTGAATGTAGGAAGGAAATGGCCAAACTCTTCTCAGTAGTGGCCAGTGAAAGGACAAGGAGCAATGACTATAAGTGGAAACACAGGAAGTTCCATCTCCATGTGAGGAAGAACTCTTTTCCTGTTAGGGTTACAGAGTCCTCACAGAGGCTGTCCAGGGAGGTTGTGGACTTTCCTTTTCTGGAGGTCTTCAAAACCCACCTGAATGCGACCCTGTGCCCCATGCTCTAAGGGTCTCTGCTTGAGCAGGGGTTTGGGCTAGACGATCTCTAGCGGTCCCTTCCAACCTTAACCATTCTATGAGCGGTAGATATGGTCTATCTGGATTTGAGCAAGGCTTTTGACACTGTCCCTCGCAGTATCCTCTTGGGCAAGCTCCAAAGGTGTGGGATAGATGTGTGGACAGGGAGGTGGATTAGGAATTGGCTCGATGGCAGGGTGCAGAGAGTGGTTGTCAATGGTGCGGAGTCCAGCTGGAGGCCTGTACTTAGTGGTGTCCCCCAGGGGTCAGTTCTCGGTCTGGTCCTGTTCAACTTATTCATTAACGACCTGGATGAAGGGCTGGAGTGCTCCCTCAGCAAGTTTGCCAACGATACTAAACTGGGTGGAGTAGCTGATAGCCCTGAGGGCTGTGCTGCCATCCAGAGGGACCTGGACAGACTGGAGGACTGGGCGGCGAGAAACCTCATGAGGTTCAACAGGGGCAAGTGCAGGGTCCTGCACTTGGGGAGGAATAACCCTGGACACCAGTACAGATTAGGSGTKGACCTGCTGGAGAGCAGYYYYGCAGAGAGGGACCTGGGTGTCATGGTGGACGACAAGATGACCATGAGGCAGCAGTGTGCCCTGGTGGCCAAGAAGGCCAACGGGATCCTGGGGTGCATTAAGAAAAGCGTCTCCAGCAGGTCGAGGGAAGTGATCATCCCCCTCTACTCAGCCCTGGTGAGGCCACATCTGGAGTACTGCGTCCAGTTCTGGGCTCCCCAGGACAAGAGGCATGTGGAGCTGCTGGAGAGAGTCCAGCGCAGGGCTACCAGGATGATCAGGGGCCTGGAACATCTGCCCTATAAGCAAAGGCTGAGGGAGCTGGGTCTGTTCAGCCTAGAGAAGAGGAGGCTGAGGGGGGACCTGATCAGCGTGTATAAATACCTCAAGGGAGGCAGTGAGGAGGAGGGGGCGGCCTCTTTTCAGTGGTGGACAGGGATAGGACTAGAGGAAATGGCTTCAAACTGAAGCATCGGAAGTTCCACAGGAACTTAAGGAAGCATTTCTTCACTGTGAGGGTGACAAAGCACTGGAACAGGCTGCCCAGAGAGGTTGTGGAGTCTCCTTCTTTAGAGATCTTTAAAACCCGCTTAGATGCAGCCCTGTGCCACGTGCTCTAGGTGACCCTGCGTGAGCAGGGGGGTTGGACTCGATGACCTCTGAGGTCCCTTCCAACCTTCGGCATTCTATGATTCTATGATTCTATTCTATGATTCTGTGATTCTGTGACCTGTCAGCTATCAGCTTTTCTTAAAATCCCCTGTTTCTTATCCTCGGTGTGGCAGTGACTAATCAATCCCTATCTCTTACACAGAAATAATTTCTACCTACTGCTGGTTTTCCAAGTTTTTCTATTTTTGGGGCAATCTCCTTTGTATTTAGCATTGCTAATTTTAGAGTAAAAGGCATCGAGTCATCACAAAATATCTTGCTTTTGATCACTGATTCACATCCGGGAGAGCAGGGTCTTCCAAATTCAAAATTTTGCTGAGCAATGATGTATGAACTGCATTTCTCACGTATCTTCTCAGCCAAAGGAATTCTGGCAAATGGAAGCTGCTAAAAAATTGGAGAAAGATAATCCTCATTAAAACACTGTCATGGCACTTCACAGAGGTGGTTCTAAATGCATCACTCTCCGCATCTTGCAATGTTTATGTGATTTCCAGGGATATAAGGGAAAGCAATTTGTACTGAGACTCTTCAATCAACAATAGAAAGCTATTCTACAGCTGGAATACTTGGCTGGTGTTCTCAGTGCAGACGGCAAGTTATGAACAGCTGTGTTGCAGTATGAGAAATATAATCAAACTTTCTGGTGAAGATGGTTAAAGGGCACTCATCTGTAGAAAGTAGGGCAGCCTTGTGTTTGCACATGAGGCTGCTTGGTGCTTTGCATACACTGCACTGGCAAGGAAGAGTCTCTTGCTTCGTGGGGTGAACATGGGAGTAGAATTGTTAGACCTCTGAAAAGGCATTAGACTCATGATGGTATGACTTTGATTTAGTGAATTTAGTGAAAGCCAGTTTGTTTTTTACACAGAGGCTTTTAAACTGTGATGCTCTCTTCAGTTGCTTGTCTGCTGCATAGAAGAAAAAGACAGCAAGTGGACAAAACAGCTGGGTACCTGGACTTGGGAAGTATTGGAAGGAGCTGCCTGCTGCTTCATTTTCCACCTGTGGCTGCACAGATTTAATCTGAAGTTAGGATTTAAACACTGAAATCAACCAATTTCAAGTCTAGTCTCCCAGACTAGGTACTAAGCTATTAGTCTACTGATCTACCTGGCTCTGAGAGATTAGAACTCCCCCTCCTCACTACTCATTTCGGAGACAGAAGAGTATTTCTTGGGTTGTTTATTCTTTGCAATAAAAGGTGAAGCCTGAATGTGGGAATGCTACTTACCCTCTACACTTGTTAGCGGTTGGACTATGGAGATATCTTACAGGTTGCAGAGCAGAACCTCTGCTTACAAGTCCCCATATGACTCCAGTATGGACTGACTGCCACTGAAGAACAGTTAGAAGGTACATTTGTTTGTCCAGTCTCCACAGAGAGATATATTTTTAATAGCCTTTTGGCTCTCATCCAGCACCACAGCGGACAGACAGACAGCCATGTTGTTATTAGCATGTTTTGGTCTCAGTCTGGAGAGGTCTGTTTTTCTGTTCCCATATTCAATTTCATTCGTGTCCACTGGACATATGGGGAATTAGATTTTGTGAATGAAACCAGGTATGTACTTCCCATAGAAGTTGAGTATTGTTGAGAACTGGGGTTGAGTATTCTTAGCTGCTCCTCTAATCTTGGGTGTAAACATGTTACCTGGATGTAAAAATCGCATTACCTATGCTGTACACCACTGGTCCCTCAGCCTTAGAGAAATTGCTCTATTTATTTTCAGGAAAGCTACTGTGTAAGTGACATAACATTTTATTGGTCATATAAATGAAAATAAGATATTGGAATTTTCAGGGGGCAGAGGCCATCATTTTTGGTGCCTTATAGCTCTCACATATCCCTTAGAGGCAATGCCTCATAATTCTTTGCTAAATAATTAGTATTAATATGAAGCAGACACTACTCATGAAGTAATTAACCTCTTTATACTTTCAGGGAAGTCCTATGAAATGGAAGAGCAATTAAAGGTTCTTTAAACATCAGAACAAAAATCCCACTGATATCAGTCAGGGCAGGTTAGGATTTGAGTCCAGCAGGATTTCTTCAGACATAAATTAAAGCTAACTTTGATCCTGTATATAAAAGTTTCAGATGTACTATTTTTACTCAGGCTATGCAAGCATACAGACTGGATTAATAACTTTAATGTAATTAGATTTAGGATAATATGAACCGATCAGTGATAAGGTATGCCAGCATTTTCCGTGGAAGTGAGCAGGTGGATAATTCATGTTAGAGCAGGGACTTCTTACAGCAGTTTCATTTGGGCAATGTCATACAGTGGACATTGTATGGCAATGTAAGTAAGGACAGGATGGCAAAAATAATTTGGAAACTGTGTCTTTAGGTAACATCGTCTGAAGTCCATCTACAAAGTCACTCTCGCAAAGAGAGCATTTATACATTTTGTTGTTGTTCGTGCTTCACGAACAGTCATTTCAATGTTCCTTCAGATGAATTCACACAGTCAAGTGGAGGAGACGTGAATTTTCTAGGACTTTGCCACCATCACTACTGAGAAAGCTGAAAACATCCACTAAGATCAGGTGACCAAGCCACCCCATATGACTTCATTCAGGTAAGCCTTGCAACTTTTGACTCATAAGTTCACCAGTCATTTCTTGCAAATCAAAACTGAAATCACAACCTAGACAAACTCTCTCTTGCAAAATATCTTTAAACCAGTAGTGAGTTAGAGCTCTGAATTCGATAGCTCCCAGCAGTGTTCACAAAGTCCCCCATTCAAGGATGTACCTTGAGAGCATCTTGATGCACTGTTAATGAACACTATCTGTTCCTCAGAATTCACCAATGTCCTTCGCAAGTCCTTCATTATTTCTTGTTATGCAGACTGTTCCTTCTCTTGTGATACCTGGTAAAGAGGATTGTTTTCTGCCGCTTTTGTTAAATGCATGACAAAGGATATGAAATGTCAGTCATTTTGTTCAGTATTTGGGGCTCTGAGGAACTTCTTGCTCTCAAGAAACTTCCTCTTTTGTCACCCCTCAGTTGTACAGAGCAAACTGAAGAGATTAATACTCTGTAGTGCAGAGGAAAATGAAATATTAAAGAGCATTCACAGGGTCTTCTGGATGGCATGACTGCCATTTTAGATAAACTGGCTTACCTTTGCGGCACTAAGCCCCGAATTGTAACAGACTTCTCTGAGAAGACAAGTGTCCCAGGACTCTGCTGTGGCTCCATGTCCACATGCTCCACACTATGCCCTGTCTCATGAAGCCTGCTTAGACCGCACAACCTCTGTCACCCTATGTCTGTGCAGCAAAACGAGAAATCCAAGGCATAGCCCAACTCATCACCCTTCAGGACTGATGAACCTTCAGGAGGCCCAAAGCAATCCAGGACATACCTGATCACAACAGTATCAGACTGGCCAGCACAGAGCCTGTGCTCATGCCTGTTGCATTCATGCCTAATCTATGATCTCTGTGGCCAAAAGCACACACTTCTTATCTGGAATTTAGAAGATGGGTTATTTTAAACACTTGCAAGGGCACAGCTTGTCATGGGACAATCTGCACTTCTTATGTATATAAAAGGGATTTAAAATGGTTGGTGCTCCTTTCCTTATTTGTGATGTATATACGATTGGCTTATTGCTAACATTTGCTCTGATTACCTTTTTAGCTCCTGCACGGCAGGAATGCTAAAAGCTCTGCTTTAGGTTGAGGACGGGAAGGAAGGTGGGGGCCAGCAAGACCTGCTGGTTGAAACAGAGCTGCAATCTGCAAAGATATTTCTGACATTTTTTCAATGTCTAGAGTCCCTTCATGAAGAGTATACCTTTTCCTGAGTGTGTCTCAGGAAGGGGCAAAATGGTAAACAAGTAGCATCTGAGCTGCCTAAATGAGGATCTGCCCTTCTTCTGACTGCACCGGGTCACGTTTCCTGGCATGAGGGCAACCTGTGGTCTGAGGTCTGGGGAGGACAGAGCTCTGTGCTATTTACCAGCCCAGCAGGAAACCGTCTGGAGCCCCCTCGCTCCCGGGGGGCTGAGAGAAGAGATGCAGCCAGGAGAGGAGATCTGCAGGTGTCGTGGAGCAGCGGCATTGTGAGACAGGAGCCACCGGCAGGAGGGCTCGTGTTTGATCCCGCTTTCTGCCGAAGAGTGGATCTGAGCCCCGTGGGAGGTTCAGGCAGGAGCTGGGGAGCGCCAGCTCCCTCCACACAAGCAGGCAGCACTTGGCCCAGGAGGTGCATGCGATGGGGTAAGTGGTCCCTGGGAAGTGGTGGGAAATGCTGGCTGCTTTGCATTTTTTATCCCAGCTCGGTCCAGGAGTTCATCAGGACATTTGCCCAGGAGCAGGGGCTCACCATCAAGCTTCAACACTGAGAGATTCAAACTGGGAACTTAATGTTTTTTTCTCATGTCCCAGGTATGGGGTCTGGTCTCAGAGGTATTTCCCACCTCTTTTCCCTCTTTCTAGAGAGCCAAAGAGAGGATGGGTTTGTTTCTGAGCTTGCCAAAACCTTCACAGGATGGGGGAAAGGGCTCAGACCCAGCTCCATTGGGCCCTAGAGTCTCCATGGCCCGTGTTAGCAGCAGCAGCATCACTCCGCCTGCTGAGCTTGCCAGCAGGCAACTCCCCTGTCTTTAAATCACCTCAAAAAATAATCATCCCTTTGACATCTTGATGTGCCAGGCTTGAGGCTTGATCTGTGAGCCCTCATCCTGGTGGCCGGCTGCCACACATGTCACCGAGAGGCCTGGAAGCCACCAGCCGAAAAGATGCTGCATCCAGAGCTGCTCCTCTCCACTAGCCTGGCTCTTTCAGTCTGTTTAGTGTAGTAATAGACCAATAAATTAGCACTCTTCATTTTAATACTTGGAACTGCTCTAATAACATTTTTTATTTTTAAATTTCATTTTGCCCAGTGTAGTATAAATCCAGTGTTTCTAAAAAATCCCCCTCTGCAGGTTTATAACTCTAGTTAAGAAATGGTTCTCCTTGGAGATGCATTGATATGCATTAGTACTGGCACAGGTAATTGAAAGACTTGAAAAAGTCAGACCCACACTCGCAAGCAGAGCTCCCCATGACAAGCACACTTAGACCAAAGATTCAAAGTCTTCCTTTATTCCTTTATTCATTCCTTTATGTTTATTAAATGTTTTAATGAACATATTTCCATTTGTAAAATGAACATCAACATTCAATAGGAGTTAATTAAAATGATGTAAAATGTGACCTTGAAAAGGTTAAGTGACATTAGTGGCAACTTAGCTTTCCCTCATGTTTCTTGAAACACAGCCTCCTAGTCCAAATCTGTAAAAACGTGCCATAGATTTTCAGGGCAGCTTGTTATTTCCCCGTCTTTAAGTCAGTATCTAACTAAAGTAAATGGGAATTTGACCTGAGAAAATGAGATAGCAATAAAAACAATCAAAACCACAACAAACCCTAGGTGAGACAATTAATGTCCTATTCAAAGGCATACTTATCCTCACCTTATGCTGGCTTTCATGGAAAAGACAAACATGTTCTTCTCTCATATCAAAGCAGGGTGAAAAAAAGTGTCTTTCTTACACTCCAGTGTAAACCCTGTCCTAGCCTCTTCATGTGTTGACCAGAGCTTGCGTGCTGAGGAAGGAATGGCTGTTGCTCAACAAGTGTTCCTGTTTGGGGATAAACTGCTGGAAATGGTGGGATTGTTCCTGTTCTCATCCCAAGCCCAGTAGTTTAGTTAATGAGGTATTGCTACCTGACCATATACACTTCACGGTGTGACAAATATTGAGGTAACCTTCACTAAGTATTAATGCTATATGCACATCTGCCCCATGATGGTGGCTTAGCTCACACTGGGAGTCATGGTTAAATACCAGAGTAAGTCCCTTTAATGTCTCTAATCATTGAATAGCACCCAAATGAAGATAGCCTGAACAAAGAGAAGAAGGTGCAGCAAGGAAAAAAAGCACACAGTGAAAGAGATGGGGGCTTAGGTTGTGGCTGCATTGTATTTTTCCTGAGCAGGGAAAAGTGTACATCCCCTCCATGCTGGCACCTGTGGTGTGGCTCCCAGGCACTCTGCTGTGCTACCACAGCAATTCCTGTCCAGACAGGCTGGAAACCAGGAAAGTGAAGTGGCCTGAACTAAAGCAAAATACCCAGACCTCCAGCCTCCACAGCAACAGCCACCACTGCTGAGGGCGAGAAGCTAGCAGACCCTCAGAGCACTATTGATCACCTGGGGACCAATAACATACCATGATAGCCCCACTGCAATGGTTGTCTGGGCTAAGACCCCAGAGGGCATTCCTGCTGGGCTTCATGGGTCTGCTCACTTGCATGAAGTGCCTCTTGAGCACGAATGGTTGCAAGATCAAGAGCCCAGATTCAACTCAGGTGTCTAATAGAGGGATACACAGTATAAAATTTTGGCCTATAAAGCCTCTTTAATTTATCTTTAACATAAAGGACGCTGAAGCGCCACTTCCTTGTTGCTGTAGCCTCTCTGTTCACTCTGTTAAGGAATTGTGTTTCCCCCAGGCACTTAGTGTGCGACAGGAGCAGCCTCCATCTATGTACTAGAAAAAAAAAATTGATTTGAGGCTCCAGTTCCCACCCCTAATATTTATTTAAATATTGTGCTCAGACTTAAGACATTATTACATAAATGCTCTATCCACTGCCCTAAGGGAATGTTTTAAAGTGTTTTGATTTCTTTATGTTGTGTTCTTTTTATTCCATTTGTCAAACAGCATAGCTGGGAGCCTAGTGTAGACACTAGGAATAGAAGAAAGTCACAGCATCACCAGTGCTCAAGCTTCCCTGCAATAACAGGCAGCAGAGAAGGTGGGTTTTGCCTCAGGGAGCAGTGGGGAGTAGAAGCAGATGTGTGCTAAATTTTCAGTAAGAAATCTCAGGCAAGATTGTATTGACTAGGGCCTCATGCAACAGCAAGAATATCAATGGTAAATCACAAAGTAAATGCAATGAAAATGGGCATCTAGCACCAATCTCTCATTTACTTAAAAAATAATAATTTTCCAGTCTCACTCATAATAAAGCTCACTCTTCCTCTCAGCCTCTTAGCCCTAATGCTATACCTATTCTGGGTCTTATGGTAGGCAGGCACCCCCTCCTTTCAACAACTGTAATTTTCTCAGTAACAAATCTTTTTGTAGCCCTCAGTTTCCACCCCCACATCAAATGTAGCTCTGAGCTTTCTTTTTCTCGACTCTAACCTTTTGCCATCCCACAAGGCAGAGTCCCCATTGTGTAGACACTCAGTATTCCTAAAAATGAATTCTGGTATCTATCCTCAATTTCCTTTGGTGCACCATTTTCGATCTCATCAGCAAATGTACCTCTCTGCTTCACTTTTTCTCTACAACAGCCCTTTCCCTAGTTTGAGCTTTAAAAATAATGCCCCAGCCCTCTATAGATCATAAATTCCTCAGCAGAGCTTTCTCTTTCTAGCTCTCATTTTCCTCTCATGTCTTCCTTATAGCTCTCCCACACAACCATAATTCTGTGCTTTTACTTTTTCTCATTCCTGATCCTCATTCTATTCCTATGAAGACACACAGACCACAAACTCTACTCCACCCAGACTCTCAGTATTTCTCAGAGAAGGGTTCAAAGGCCCTATTTCTTCTTGCAGTATGTTTCCCAGCCCCATTCTGGATATAGTTTTGAGTCTTCTCCTTATCTCAGTCTTAATCCTAACCCATAAGGACTCTATTCCATCCAGAAAGTCATGACTCCTCAGAAGAGGATGCTGGCCCTTGGTTTCTTTTGGAAGATCCTTTCCAATTTCAGTACGGGGTAGCTCTGGGTTACCTCTCGTTGCAATCCCTAACCACAGGGAAGACCCTCCATACTTCCTGGACCCTACTCCATCCAACATTTCAGTCTTCCTCCAAGAGGTCCAGCCCAACTCCAGCTCTTGGATTTCTCTTTCTCTCCACTCTAACCCCAAGCTGACTTACAGATCTAGGGCCACAGTCTGTCCAATGATTTAGTATTCCTCAGAGTGCTGACCTTTCTCTTAGCCATAACCCTTGACTGAGTAGTACTTCTCAGAGGAGAATTCTTGCAACTGCTGTAAGTTTTCTTCATGGGTCTCACCTCTATGCCTACCCCCTAGGCAAAGGACCACACTGTTCAGAACCTCAGTATTCTACCAAGGGCAATTTTAATATCGATCTTTAGTCTTAGTTTGTTTTGGAAGATGCTCTTGAAGTTCATACAGTTGTAGCTGTTAGCATCTATGTAAGCAAATATGACATACACAAGCTCATGTGTCCAGACAGGATGCATCTGAGGGTGCCAAGCGAACTGTCCAGCCATTGCAAGGTTGCTCTTTCAAAGGTCATAGTGACTAGGGGAGCTTCGTGATGGCAGAGGAAAAAAAATCCCATTGTCAAGAAGGACAAACAAGAAGATCTAGCAAACTACAGGCCAGTCAGCCCTGCACCAGTTCCTCATTATGCAGTGAATGCCCCTGGAAGCCATGTCCAGTTGTAAGAAGGTGACTAGAAACATAAAGCATAGATTTACCAGTCTGATTGCCTTCTGTTGTAGACATGACTGGCTGTTTGGTTAGGGGAAGAGCAATGTATTTTGTTCACCTTTACTTTAGCAAGATCTTTGAAACATTTCCCACAGTGTCCTTATAGACAAACTGGTAAATACAGTATGGATTGGTAGACAAAAATGTTGATGGAAAATCAGTTGGACTGGTGAGCCTGGAGTATTGCAATCAACAATACAAAGTGCAACAGGTGACTGGTTATTCATGCTGTTTCTCAGAGGTGAGTGTTGAAACCAATACTGTTTAATGTCTTTATTGGTAACACGGATGAAAGAAGTTTTTATTGAAACATAAGCAGGGCTTATTGAAATATGAGCAGGGCTGCTAAGGGCTGCTAACATGAGCAGGACTGCTAAGCAGAGCAACCAGGTCAGGCTAGGAAAATGGACTGAGCTGAGCCTCATGAAGTGCCAAAATTCAAATACGAAGTCCAGCACCTGAGGAGGAATTACCCCGTGCACCAGTATGGGCTGTGGACTGAGTGGCCAGAAAGCATCTTTGCAAAAAAAAAAAGCGCGTGGAGCTCCTTGTGAATAAAAAAAAAACTTGAAGATGAGTCAATCATGTATTTTACGTTACTGTAAAGTTACTGTACAGTTACGTACTGTACTGTACGTTAGGGTTAGGGTTAGGGTTAGGGTTAGGGTACTTTTGTACTTTTGTAGTAAGAAGAACAACTGTGTCCTAAGCTGTGTGGGAAACGACACAGCCAGCAGATCGAAGTAAGTGAATCTTTCCCTCTGACACTTGGAAGACCACATCTGGAGCACTGAGTCCTGTTTCAGGCTCTCCAAGACAAGCAAGACATTGACATACTGGAGCACGTTCATTCAAGGGCTGTGCTGTAGGCTGGCACACATGGCATGCAAGGAAAAACTGAAGGAAATAGAGTTTATTCAGTCTTAAAAAAAAAAAAAAAAAGAAAAAAAAGAAAAAAAAAAGGCTGATGGAGACACCTAATATCTCCCAATGGGAGTCTATAGAGAAGTTAGAACCAAACTCCTCTGGGCCGCACAGTGCAGTGACACGACAAGAAGCAACAAGACATACACCAGCACTTGAGAAACTCTGATTAGATCTTAAGGAAAAAAAATCACAGCAAAGTCAATGAAACACTGCAAAAGGTGCCCAGAAAGACTGGAATTTCCATCCTTGGAGATACTGAAAACTCAGCTGGCTGAAGCCCCGAGTAACTTGTCCTAGTTTTAAACCTGCTTGTACTGTGAGCATGAGGGTTAAGACCAGATGACACTCAAGAGATCGCTTTCAACCTGAATTGCTCTATTATGCTGTGTGTGTCTATGTCTTTGTAAGGTTAGAGCCTAAACAGTTTATTTAGATGAGAACAAGGAATTGCGTCCGCAGCATCAGATTTGTCCTTTGCAAAACCTTCTCTGATTTCAGCCATACTATCACAGGGCCACTATATAACCATCAGTTGGCCCATTAAATTTGACCCTCAGCACTGTCTTTTTCCTCTGGAGGGACTGGACATGAGTTTCTTCCTGTTGTATCACTGCCTGTAAGCAGCATATCTTCACTGCTATTTTTCTGTTTCGCACAGGTGACACCAGATTCCGCCAGCACTAACTTCTCCTCTTTCTCTCCCCTTCCTCCTCTTCCTTTTTCCCTGCCTGCATACCTGTTAGAAAGAGAAAGGTAGCATTAAAATATCCACACTGTGGATGCAGGGAGAGGGCAGCTGCCTCGACTCAGTGTGTCATTAGATTAGGGCAGACCTGTTCTGGGCGCAGTTTATCATGCTGTACTCCAACAGCTCACTAGAATATTTCCCCAGAGGGCAGAGCATTTGCTTTCCCTCTGAAATCATACATCACCTGACAGAATAGAGCCATCAAAAATGTGGAATCTCACTTCACTGCAGGATCATTACAAGGGTTTAAAAGAGAACATTTCACCGTCTTATATATCTTTTCAGACAACACTTGGCAGGTCATCTGAGGAAAATGAATACCCTTTCCAGCTGAACAGTTGGCTAAAGAAGTCTCATTTACAGCTATAGGCGGGCTCCAACCAATTCCCCCCAGGTCCAGAGGCCCATTAATTCAAAGCCAAGGTAATGTCTACCCTAACGCCATACTGAGTGTACCTCTCTCACATGACAAAGAGGCAAGCAATCATAACCATGGAATACTTTACATAGAGCTTTTCACCCAAAAGCACGCAAGGCTGACTCCATGGATCAGTAGGTTATGGTCCATCTCTCTGCTTATTGTGCCTAGAGCCACTGATAAACATTTCCCTGTGCATTTGTCCAGTCCCTGTCTGAATCCCGCTTGCCTTGCTGACCTCTGTGGCAAAGAAATCCAGAGAAGAATCTCATCCTGTATGAAAAGTTACTTCTTTGTTTTCTAAAACTCATGACTTGATTCTTTCATTGGCCTTATGTAAATTCTCTGATGGCAAGAAAGACCATTTCTCCCATTTGGGGTCATGGCCTAATCATATCAAATTATTTTTGGCTGTCTTACTCCAGTATCATCAAACCAGCTGCTGGGAAACTGAAAACTTTGCTGGGCGTTAGGTATGTCATTACTGCTATTTTCTTTCTTAACAGAGCTGGAAATGTGCATACCAGTATTCATAGACTTCCTTCAAACACACCATATATAGTCCAACACTGCAGTCTGTCACCTGATCAATGGAGTTTCGCACAAGAAGAAACGCAGATGCCTCAGGAAACTGGGGATGCTCTAGGAGACTCTGTGAACCTGCTGGTGCAGTGGAGTTAGTTAGACAGATGATTTCCAGAGGTCCCTTTCAACTATTACGTAATTCTGTGACTAAATTTCTTATTTATTTTCCTGTTCATGGAATGCAGTCAGAAGATGTTGGCATAGATGTTCTCTACTGCCTACAGGGGATTGTGATATATGTTACTTCTCCTTTATGATTACTAAACATTGCTTTAAAAAAAATGCGTCCAGAGCTGATCAAAATACTAAAATTTAGATTTTTTTAAAGCAAAGTATTCCCACTTTGTAAAATCAGCATGTACTGAGACAGAATGGTCATACCAAGTCAGGAATGTTTCATTTTAGACAATAAGCTTCAACTTTGTCCAGAAATCCCGAAAGTAAAATCAACCCACATTACTTACATTCTGCTGTTTTTGTGAAGACTGAACTGAGCATAATTCAGCAGTACCTGTTTTCAGTGTTGTCCTGTTCTCATACTTACCTTCTGCCAGTACTTTTAGATACGAGGCAGGAGATAAAAAATCATATTGCAGGATGTTTTGGTCAAGTTCCTGCTGAAGCTAATTTATCGAAGAAAAAAAATGGCTGTGAGGTATTAGTGGCTACTGAGGCTTCACTCACCTTTCCTTTCCTTTTTTTATTGCCTTCAAAATGAAGACCAATGACCATAGCTATCTGTCATTAGGCCGAAAATATTCTTGCTTTCTGTGACATTAAGCAAGCACCCTGCTCCAACAGATAAATGCCTCGAAGACAAGGCAGGATGGAGAAGAAAAAGAAGAAAATAAGTTTGATATGTGCCTACGGACAGGGTTTTAAAGAGTAAGTGAAACTACTAAGAGAAAACTATTGAGAATGATCAGAAAGGCTCTCCCTGAGGCAACTTGTCCCAGCCCCAGTATTAACACACTTTCCACACTGTAGTTACTTGTAGCCACCTCTGATTTCTCTCTCATTTGCATGGCAAGCAATCAAGGAGCAAAGTATTTTGCAATTTTTTATGAGTCTCATTTCCAACAGCATCAAAAAAATCATACACAAGAATGAATGTGTGAATCCAAAGTAGAGGTCTAAACTGACTATTTTCTCTCTTAGGCTCTCAATACGAAGCTAGAAAGCATAAAAGCATATGACAAAGTGATTGAGGAACATCCTTTTTTTTTTTTGTCTCATGTTTCTAAATGGAAGAAGAGATGTCCTCCACAAGATTCTCATCACTTCATAAATGAGCAGCATAAGGCATGATGATCATCTAGAAGCAATCCTCATTGGGGTGCAGATGCGTACAGCTAACAAGCACATAGGGAGTGTGGTACTCTATGCATATATGTACATCCTGGCATCCCCTGATGCCACAGAAACAAATTACACTTGCTGTATACAAAATACAGAGGATAGGTTGAAGTATAATTATTGTTTTTCCAGTATGACTGGTGGACTGCAGTAAATCTGACAGGGCTGACATCTTACTGGAAGGAAGGGGATAAGGTGTCTTTTTATTTCACTGGTACACTCTTCTAACTCCCACTAGTGCTTGAAATTCTGATGCTTCCTGTAGAAATTATGGGCTAAAAATCTTTTCTTCTGCCTCATTTTTCTCTTACTCATCTTAAGACAGTAAATTGTAACTTATTATCATCCCAGTCCTTGTTAAAAGAATCCCTTTTTTTTTTTTTTAACTTGAATTATACCTGTATAAAAAATCACTCCAGCTTGGTGCATGGACCTGTCATAAACATTCAAGATGTACTGTAGTATCAGATTTTCTAGGCAGTCTAATAGCATTCCTCTTATTGTTTCCCAAAGAGTAAGCTTAGAGATGAATGGCATTATGAAGAAGCTAGCCTTATATTAAAGTTGATTGATTCCATTCATCCTCCACAGGCTCCTCAGCAAAACAATTTCCTCTTAATTAGGGAATATGATGTAAATTATATGGTAATTGATTTAATAAAAATATATGATGCAAACTAACTTGAGGAAAAACATCTTAAGGAGTAGCAGCCTGAATCTCTGAGAAAGCTCAGGTAATGAAAAGGCTACCAAAAATGAGGTCAGGAAAAGTCTTTGTAGATTTTTTTCCTCATTTTTGTTTCCTTAGTAGATGGGTGAATTCCCCATTCCCTACCATGAAAGATGTTTAAAAAGCTGCCTCCTTTTTTTTTGTTCCTCTGTCTTCCCAGTTATTAATATATTAAAAAAATACAATCCGTTCCAGTGTTAATGCATTCTGGGGCAAATAAATGTACTTTCTATGAGTTATTTTTCTGATTTGCACTCTTTTTTGAGTTTAAAGTGAGGAAGATGCTTTCCGTTTATCTCTGAAACTCTGTACTAATACTCTCATGCAGTGTTGCACAAGGGTTAATGTTGATATATATTTTGTAGAAAACCCATATAACAGTGTTAAGGCAAAATATCTTCTTCCTGCACTCCTCATTTCAACTGCTACTTCCTTCATTTGTGGAGATGGTAGAAACTTCCCAGTTGTAAAGATTCATGACATAATTGCTGATGATTTGAGGGAGCATCTTTAAAACAGTTGAACTCTCTTGTTGTGTATTTTTCTCTTTGTAGCACAGTTTATTCCAGAAACATATAAGAGTTTTTTCCTGTCTGCTGCTTAACATCATCCACCACCTTATGGTGTGCACAAATGCCAGCAGGTAATGTTGCAAAAAGTACCATGTTGGTTTTAGAGGAGGAAAATCTGTATTTTAGTACACCTGTGCAAGCTGAGCAGAAATAATGAAGGAATGGCAAAGTAATGAAATCCTGGAAAGACATGATAATTTACTGAAGGCTTGCAAGAAATGGCAGAAGAGTATACACAAAAACTGCCAGAATATGGCAGGTACCTAGAAGGTGTTGAGAAAGGGGTAGTTGGCCTAGACTTTGGATAAACTCAGGCAACGCAGGTCCAGAAAAAAAATGTATAATTTTCACTCAGGTGTCCAACTTCTCCAGAAAACATTGCTCGTTGGATAAGTGCTTACCTTTATGGTTTCAAAACCTCCAAATGTGTCTGAGGTAGCCATGGATATAAATCAGGCTGCCTGATTTTACTGCAATTAGTTGCATCTCTCATGTCTGCAAAATTAGAGAGATAAAAAAATGGAGAGAATTTTTTTCCAGTTTTACTTTGAGGCAAAGATATCCCACTGCCACGTTGTGGTTGTCATTTGTTCTGGTCTTGATCATAATGATAAAAGTACAAATACATATTTTTTTTCTGGGTGGGGAGGAGTGTTATTTGCTTTGTCTTGTTTTAAAGATTAAATTAGACTTCTTCAAGAGTCCTTTAAAACACAAATACATTTCAGCTCAGGCTATGGTCAGAGGTGAAACTGAAGCAGAGGTGAAACTAAAGCAAACTATCAGTCTTTCCTGATAGAAAGGAAACTTTCCTGACTAGCCCTTTGCCTCAGGTGGAATATTTTCTGCACTGAGCTCTACATAAGCAGTGTCCTAAGGTGTACCTTTCAAGAGAGAAGGAATATCCAGAGTCTCCTTCCTCTTATCAAAGCAGTAAGCAGCGATTTTCAACTAGCCTTTTCCTTGATAGGGTACATCAAAGTGTAAGAAACTATTCTTTTCTGAAATCAACCATGTCAGTTCTTGACATAGAGGAGATCAGTGAAGAAGGGTTAGTTTTGGTGTTATTGTGGCATTAGGTCTGAAAGGCTCTGTGAGATCACTAGCACAACCTGCCATTCACAGACCCCCAAGGATTTCTTTTCTAAATGAAAGGTTTCAAAAAAAAATCTCATTCCCTATTCCAGCTCTACACAGACAACATATTGCCCTTCCCCCCATCAATTGGATGAAGCTAATAGGAATCAGGTCCTTAATGGAGGGCAGTTCTGCGCAAGTGGAAAGGCATAAAACATTTGCCAACCAGCCTGTTTTGACTGGTGGTCAATAAAATATTAATGTGTGACCTTCATCGTTTTCACTTTCCATTAAAAACCTCAGGACACTGGAACCAAGGTATTCAAAAACACTTCTATTTCCTGGTTACCAGTGTTTATAATATAATATATATAAAAGTATATAATAAAAATATCACTATACTCCTTTTGTTTTAAACAGGAAATTTCCTTGTCATTGTCTGGATCTGGTTTGAGTTGCCAACATCCTTCTTAAAGTATTTCAAATACAACTGAAAATGAATGACAGCTTCTGTCTGCATCTAAACCAATTTTGTCTATGGAGTCTAAGAGAGGAACCTTCTTGCTTCACCACGTAGATTGCTGGATTAATACTAAGATCTCTCTGGTCCAGCACTACTCAGGGAAGTTATGTAAAGTCAAAGAGTGGAACTACCTGCTCTAAGATTGGAGCTACCTGCTTCACAGAAAGTTTTGTGAATGTAAAGCTTAGCATATTTTCTTTTTTTTTCCTGATTAAGTTGATTTATGATATAGAGTAGCAAGAGAGTTTGTAAACACAAGTGAACTAATAAGGATTTAATTCTATTTTTACCGAGCCTCATAATCAAGTGTGTGAGTGAACAAAGCCACCATAGTGGTTAAAGGTAACACTTCTGCGTGAACACCACCAATGCTATAGAAGATTGAATTGATCTACAACCATAATTAGCCTCCATTCCTCTATGTTTGCTACATGGAGAAGTATATCTGACTCAGAGAGATGGGAAGGACTGCTCAAAGCACAAGACAGCAACTTCAGATATGCATCACTGATGTTCAGGTCTGCCACAAGCTTCCTTCATGAGCTTGCTTCATGAACTTCATAAGTTACCTCATTTTTTGGACTTGACAGATCCTAAACTCCTTTCAGGCTGTTGGATTTAGGATTTTTTTTTTTTTTTTTTTTTTTTTTTTTTTTTTTTTTTTTTGTATGGCTTTGATATGAGGTGAATCTTGAAGCCACTACAATTAGTAGAAGATTATGACTGTGGCTGGAATTTTACCCCAAGGCATCTTTCTGATCTTGCTTAGTTATGAAAGCTCCTAGTGAGTTAAAAGGTATTGCCCTTGTGCTGAAAATTATACAAATGCCTGCTATTATAAGTACTAGGTCATGTAATATGACAGATAAAGCAAAATATATAAAGAATTTTTGTCATGCATAATAAGCATCCAAAAGACTTTGGACAGAAATGACAGTATACGTGAAGACTTTTTATTGCACAAGAATGTTTTAGGTTGTTTTAAGTGAAAGTGATTGCAAACATAAGGCCACAGTTTTAACCTGTTTCTTTTCCTTCATTTTTTATAGGACAAATTTCTTTTTTTTTTATATTTATTCAAGTTCTTCTGCCACTACATATATTGTCCTATGAATTTATTCATGCTCCAGCAAGAATACTCATGGATCAGTGTATGAACACAAAACAAAAAAAATAGGAACTGTGTGAAGGAACAATTCTGTGTGGAAAGAAAAGACAACCATGTTTAACACCTGACAGCATCAAATATAGACTCAATGGTCAGTGCAGAAAGGATATCCTTTGAAATAACTTTTGCCTGACATACATTGTTTGAATCTCTTTCTTGTCGTCATCTCTGTGTATAGTGCAAGAGAGAGAAGTGACTGCTTGCTATGTAGTGACTTATAACTGCAGTGCCCAGGCTGCATCCCCTGGAGCAGAGTGGCCTGCATGTTCCTTGACCAAGGTGTCTGCTGATGACACTGTGAGACATGAAAATTGTTATTGTGTATGTGGGTGATATTTTTATGCAAAGTGCTTTATGTACTGTGGTTTGTCATAGACTTCTCAGGTGGTGCCTGCTTGGTTAAGGGCAGGTAAGCTGCTCTGGGACTAGATGGGAGGATGCCAGCCTTGTTAGGATAGTGCCAGCTGCTCGTCTGGTGGGGGAGAGATGGATGCAACGTGGTCTGTAGCCATAATGTCTGTCTGCACTGTTCCTCTGTCATCTTTGCTCAGATTCCCCCTAGGAGGAAAACGATTGATTTATTCCAAAAGGAATGAACTGCCATGCAGGCACTATAGAGGGTAACAGAAAAGTACTGGAGAAAGAGAAAAGAGGATACTAGCTCACATTTTTACCATAATTGTATCCTGGACAGCAATCCCCAAGGTAAAAGAACATTGGTGTCTACTCTTATTGTGACTATGGGCCACACAGCATGCACAAGGCCCTTAAAAACTAAATTTTCTCATATGATTGCTGTCCCAAGTGATCAGTCCCTACAATACAAGATAGTATTATCGAATGGTCCCTGCCATAGTAATGCCAAACACATACTTCTTCTAGCCCCAGCTCTCCTACCATCATTGAAGGCCTTATAGGATGTATATCTTGTTCAAGTGGGCTACAGAAGCCAAATCTACACCATCCCTTGCCTCTACTTACAGCCAAAAGATTGTTCCTCATGGAATAAAATAATCTATGACCTCAGTTACAACTGCATCATTCCTTTTCCTAGCTCCTCAGTCCCTCTCGAGTCTGTGAGTAGATTGGCCCCTGTAAAGGGTTGATGCCTTGAATGCAATCCTGTGTAACAAGCTCCAGGTGACTCTGTGTGCAGGAGACTTGGACTAGATGATCTCTAAAGATCCCTTCCAACCTTAATGATTCTATGATTCTATGTCCTCAACCTAATTTGAACACCAGCTATGTCCTTAATACAAGAGAACCACAATCCAAGTGAAAAAAAAAAAATTGTCCCTGATACCAGCTTTCTGTTTAATTCTGGGAGCTCTGCAGAATCCAGATAGAAACTGGGCTCTCAAAGCATTAGAATCTCAAATCTTTGCCATAAACCCGGTCCTAATATTGAGCTTTGTCATATCCAAGAGTCAATAAAAACAGTAAAAGAAAATGTACTCATGCAAACATCAGCTTCTCTCCTGAAACTGTGGGTTTTGACATGCTTTGAAGGAAACTAGCCTCAGAAGGCTGTTGCTATGTACCTAATGCCTTTATGGATGGCATTAGGCCCATCTTGGGGCAAATGGATGTGGAGGGTGAATTCCTGGCTACTCAACACCAAAAAGCTATGGCGAGAACTAGCCACAGATCCTTGCATAACAACTGAAATATTAAAAACACACACATTCACACATATGTGCAGTCACACACATATACATGATGTTTCCTCTGTTCAAAATACATATGATATGGCTTTACTTCCAGCCTTCAAAGAAGGTCTTCTTATAGCATGATGCTGTTATATTTCATTTCTGAGAAGAAAGATTTAGAAAGCAAAGCCTGTCAAGATATAGTTGAGGAAACGCCTCCTGTAGAGGAAGCCAAATTTGTTTCTTTCCAATACCTTCTTTGCATACTCTGAGAGACGCTGTCCTCTCTCAGGTGCCTAAGTTTTCTCTTAGATGTTCGCTCTGAAAAGGATCCAGTATGCATACATTATGTGCAATCAGGACAAAACAAAGAATGACTCAATTTGCCAAAGCAGGCACTTTAGGCAGCTACTACCTTAATTACCTACTGAATCTATCAGTTTAGGTGATGTGACAATTTCCCAGTGATAACAATTTTGTTTCTGGACAGCCATTCACTTTTTTGGTGAGTTTATCAAGGCCTTCTAGGTAAAATATGCATGAACACATCTTGCCCATCCTCCACAGACAGGCTTTTCTTATCCGAAGGCTAGTATGTGCCCTTGTGTAGCTGACAGTGTTTGAAACATTCTTCATCCTTGCAGCATTAAGGTGGTGGTGGAGAACTTTCTAGCATGAGTCTTTTAAACTTGTTCTTGGTACCATTTCCTTGGTGTGATTTGATCCATATGCTACTGGAAACAGAGCAAACACAAGCACAGTATGGCACAAGTACAGCACAAACACAAGAGTACTGCAGTATCTTTTGAGGGGAAGACAAAAAAAAGCTGTAAGGAGGCAAGATTATAAAAGCTTTATATTTTTGTTCACTTTCTCTCATTCCTGAAACTGCCTTCAGCAATTTCTGTAAGAAAAGACTGTTATTAGTGTTGGTAGTATGGTAGTATTACAGTAACGTTCAGCTAATGATTTTTAGAAAGTGGTTACAGAGATACCTTTTTGCTTGTGTATGTGGAAAAGAAATATGCCACTTATATGAAACATCCTGTCCAGATATACTCAGTTAGTGTTTGAAGACTGTTTATAGACTGTTATACTCCGTTGGTACTAAAATTAATTTCTTAGCTTAATTATTTTGCAGTAGCATAAACCCACTAATTGTGCACCTAAATAAAATTGCATTTTAACAATTTGAATGACTTTTATTTTACCCTGGATGATAATTTATTGACACAAATAGAACTCCTTAATTAAATTTGGCATATCCAGGTCTGTTAAGGCCACATGTTAAACTCTTTGCCATGTGGCTTTTCTGCTTTTTTTTTTTTTAAAAAGCCTTCAGAACAATGTCTTGATATTCCTAGATTAGATGATGTTTATTAAGGGCTGTATAATCAGTGAGTTATTTGACTGTGTTCATAAGGATTCCACGTGGTTTTAGCGTGGACCTTCTCTGAAGAAGGATCATTAATTTATAATTTTTCATCAAATACATCAGAGAGTGAAACCCATTGTTGCTATTCTGGAAATAGATAACTCAAGAAAATCTGGCTGAGAATCTATAAAAATAAAAGGAACATGAGGAATATGGAATTACATTTGTCACTTATCTCTCAAGAGTTTGGATCCCAAGCAAGTTAGGAAAGGTAGAAAGCAAGCAAGCAAATAACTTCAGCATCACTGATCCTCTCAGAGAAGCTGAAGACTCGCGGTGTCACCTGCACATCTACAGAGATCAAACTCACTTGGAGGAGAAGCCAAGAAAGTGGTTCTGCCTGGTGGAGCTGTTTAGTTACAGTGATAATCCTTGTAACATGGGTCTACACAGGCTATGAGAGTTTGTTTCTATGATCTTGTGCTCTGTGAAGCATGGTGAAAAGCTTCTACCCTAAAGTTAAGCTGGAAGCAGAGGTTAGTGGCCATTTCACATCAAAGAAAATGGGTTGATGCTATTGGCTGTCTGCTTTGCAGGACAAACATCCAAGATGCTGCTAGAGACCTCTCAGTTCCCAGCAGTGACCACTGTCAAAATCAGTGCTGAACTTCTGTCACCATGCCACTGGCACTAGCAGGCAGGTCAAGAGTGAAGAGCTCTGCTAGGGAGCTATCAGCAACTGTCTTCTTGCTCACTAGCATGACTGCAAAATCAGGCAGGGGAAAAAGCATTAAAATTGTATTCTTGATTTCACAATTGTGACAAGAAGACAGTGTTTGAATTCTAATTTTGATATTGTGCTTCACTCGAAATAATGACACATTTTTTTTTCTTGATTCCTACATCCATGTTGTGTTTAGATCTTAAGCTTTTGTGTCACATGAGTAAACAATGGAAATATATCCAGACATTTCCATTTGGAATAAATCCACAGTGAAAGACTAAAACAAAGATACATGCAGTATCACAGTGTACATATCAGACTTCAGTTAGGGTTCTTCTCTCTCCTTAATTTTGCAAGCTTGTTGTTAAGTGGCTCCTAAACTATGAGCTATGTATGGCTGTCTCACTGTGAAAAAGTATAGCAGCTTTGCTGCTGCTTTGCTCAGGCAATGGTTTCTTTGGTATGAAGAGCTGTTGCCCAAGCAAGTTTACCATTAAGTTTGCTTTCACTTGGCTTCCTGTGAGCTACTGCTGTTCAGTTCAATTTAATGGCAAGTATATAAAACTATGAGACTCGTAAAAGCTATCTATCTAAAAAGTGCTACCCAAAATAATGCTCAGATTTCATAGCAGCTGAGGAGAAAATCTCTGGTTCTTTCAGGTTCCTTCTATGCACACAATTCCAAAAGCAGAATGGTGCTACCAGCTCTGCTGAGAGTAGTATGCCCTGTGCTGCCCTGCACTTGCTTTGCAAGGACTCTGTCTCCTTCTCTTCCATCATTTGCAAGGCTTTTTGGTTTTAAAACCTTCATTATTTGAGGTCCTGTCACTTCAGGCTATATTGAAGAAGTGGTTGAGTTTCTTGGTTTGTGTGTGTGTGTGTGTGTGTGTTTGTTGTTTTCTTGGATTGGAGTATTTGGGTTCACTGGGTACTGGTATTTCTTTCATGTGCCACTAGCAACCCTTGCTTTCTTCCCATTTATGATTTCGTTTTGAAGCCAGTAGGCCTAATACTTCTTGTGCCAGTCACTAGCTTTCCTTTAGTAATACATCAGGCAGAAATCATAAAGCAGCTCAAAAGATCCTCCTTAGCTTTCCAGAATAAAACTATTACGAAGGAAAAGTACAACTTTCTCCATCCTTTACCCATCTGGTGTCTACTCTGTGATGATTAAAACTCTTTGGCATAATAAACTGATAGAGTATTAAGAGAGCAGCCTTCTTTATCAAGTAGGAATTTGTATTTTTATATGATTAAGAATTTTTTCTTTTTGTTTTTACTGTAATTTGAAATGGTTATATATCTACTTTTGGCAAGAGACAAAAATGAAGGCATTAGGTAAGCAGAATAAAACTATAAACAAGCCTGTTCAAAACAGCCCCTTGTTGTGAGCCTGCCTGCTTTGATACATGTTCCTGTTTTTTTTTTTTTTTTTTTTTTTTGAGAACAGCACATTGAGACTGATTATCTTGACTGCTCTTGCTCCTGGTTGTTGGCTTCTGGGCTTGTGTCAGAAGTGCAGGGAAGTGTTGCCTCCCTGCCAAACTTACAGGCATGGAGCAGAGGAACTCACCAGCATTCTCTGCCCTCTGCAAAACTAGTTCTTCGACGGTCATATGGGGGAATAGGACCTCCACAAGCTGACAGGGCTACCAGCTTCTGGTGTACATTTAAAGGCGGTGGATGTCATTAAATGCCAAGACTGATGTTGAGTGCCTTGATTAAAACAACAACAACGAAAAAAATGCATTTAAAGGGGGAAGGCAAACAAGCCAAACATATTCTTTCCCAAATGAGTATAAAGTTTCTGGAAAATTTCTCAAGATAGGTATCCTAAGTAGAGCAGGATTTTTAAAAAAAGACTGTGTGCTAGCATGCAGTGGGTAAACATCAGCTGTTTTCTGCTTGCTGACATTTTCTTCTAGCTCTTTCAGATACGTCTGCTCACCTAATTCTCTTTGTGGCGTCCTAACTCTGAGATGTACTCTTGTCATTCGGGTTCAACAAGAGTGCTGTGTGCAGTGTGGGGCACTGCCCTTTGAGAAAGGTCTTTGTCTTATTGACTGAAGAAGGTCCTGAAGGCTGCAGTGAGATGGGGCTTCTGAAGGAAAATAGAAATGAACTGGAACTGTGGGGGACAAATGGCAAATACCTTCAAAAGGCTACTGTGAAGGGAAAGGAAACAGAACCACAGAACAGGTGAGGTAGAAAAGGATCCCTGGAGATCATCCTGCCCCAATGCTTCCTCAAGCAGGGTTACCTAAAGCAAGTTGCTTAAGGCTATCTGGTCAGTTGTTGAGTATCTCCAGGGACAGAGACTCCACAGCTCCTCTGGGCTACCTGTAACAGAGCTCAACCACCCTTACTGCAAAGGTTTTCTTATGGTAAAGAAGATTTTCTTATGTTTAGACAGTATAGACATTGAGACTTGGGAATAAAATCCCTTTGTTGTTCCTTAGAAAGGAAGCAGAAATGCCTTTGTCTCCAGTTTAGAGGGAGAAGAGATTTGTCAGAGGCAGGAAAACCTGAAGGATACAGATTGCCCGGCAGTCCTGGAGATAAGAAATGTACTGCTTGTGCCTATAAATAGAAAATCTCTCTCTCTAAGAGTACCTCTGCAGTTGATAAGGTGGATATAAACAAACTCAGAACACAGCAGAGGAGCTGAATGTAATGAAGGCAAACATGTCTCAAGTAGAAGTCCATCTGGCTTCAGCCTACACATCCATATGTGTCACCTCCTCCCCATGCTTGCAAGATAGGGGTCCATTCTTCAGACTTACTGGTCCTCCCAGGCTGTGACTCTTGCATGGTTCCTGTACTAGCCTACTAGAAGAAGGGTCAGCATAACTTATGTCTCTGCTTACTTTACCATTGACTTCTCTTGAGCTGGTGAGAGACATGATGTGTGTTCCACGTGACTCCACTCAGCTTCACGTGACTCCACTCAACTTCACATTCTCCTGCCTATAAGTCCTGCCCAGGTCTGGGAGTGAGACAAGCAGAGAAAAAGCAGAATTGCCTTCTCTCAGATTCCTACTCGGGCAAATGAACATGTGGAAAGTCCTTCATTAGGCCAATAGCCAGTGAAAAAAAAAGGCCCAAAGAGGCCCATTAAAAAGTGCAGACAGATGTGTTATTCAATTTGCTTTGCAATTTCTATGTACAAGAAGTATTCTTAGCTTTACAGATTTAGTGCTGTACAGTATCAGGGATACTGTACAACTGATAGTGCAGGAGTGCAATGCAGAGACTGAGCTTCTGTCCCTAGCTCTGACACAGAGATTTGGTGGGCTTACATGTTCAGTGCTTTGGTTCTGCATATAAGGCAAAGGAGTATCAGCACTTGCCTCCATCCTGAATGATTGAATTGAGTGAATTTGAAGTGATTCAGAGCTTGTGAGGTGCTCAGATAATTTATATGAGTGCCATAAAATACTTGAGAAGAAAGAAAAGTGAAATACAGGGCTGGATGAAAGGGAAAGAACAATGAAGTGATCTACTTCTTACTTCTAAGGCCAAAAGAGACCATTATGGCAATCTAGTTAGACTTCTTCCATAACACAGACCTCAGGACTTCATTGAACTATTCCTACTTCAGAGCAAGAGCTATAACTGAATTAGAGAAGGTATTTTAAGAGAAACTGCCTGACTTGACTTTAGAGGTCTCAGTAATGAGATACTCCACCACAGTCCTCAGTAAATTGTTCCTTCTCTATTAAACATATATTCTTATTTCTTGTCCTAATTTGTCTTGGTTTGGCTGCTGACACCTCATTTCATCTGGTATGCTAGCTTGAAAAGACTTACTGTTATCCTATCTCTGTTCCCTCAGCATAGGACTCAGAGCATCACCTCTGAGCATCACTCAAGGCACCATACTCATTTTCCATTTAATAACCTAACTCCTTTGAGCCCTCAGGCTACAGGTAAACTGGGAGAACCAAGAGCACTTTCTTACTCTTGATTCTGAGCAACTGCTTGGGTTGTGACCTGATTTCATAAGGAGGCACACACAGCCTCTTCCTGCTACTGCTCTTTGTGCTTTGTTTCTCTCAAAAAAATCCTAAGTGCAGAGAGCTCTTTCATCTCCCTGGGGTGGATGGGAACAGGGGTAGGACCCTGCAATGTACCACAGAATGCATGCCCAAGATGGCATAGGTGTATGACCAGAATATTTCACCCTCAAATATGCTCAGCAACCTGTTTACGACCTTAAAGCTCCTTGCTGAACCTCCTCTGTGATTTCAGCCTAAAACTTTGGACTCCATCTCCATATGCACTGTTCCAAGGCTGGTCACACTGGTGCTGAATACAGAGGTAATGTAACTTCCTGAGGTAAAATGAGAAGCAAATGTTCTGCAGTTTTCTCTCCAAATTTGATTTTGATTTTATTTGAATGGTTCTGTGCCTAATTGCTTGCCTGTAGTGAAAACTTAATGTGTTGATTTTCCAAGGGCTACTGTGCAGCACTCGGAGAACAATCAGTCAGTTTTTTTGTCATATCCCAGGCAGCCATAGCAACATTTACCTGAAATGAAATGTAACATCACTTCAGTTCAGGCAACATTTAACTGATAATGTTTCTGCATATCTTGCTAATAAAAATAGATCCCTTCTCTTTTGTTTTAGACAACAGTTAAAAGCAAAGCCAAAACCCCACTTATATTAAGGTGACACAGTACTGAACTGGAAGCTGAATTTGTCTTCCATATTTGACTGCGGTCGTATCAGGTCCCAAACTTGATCCTGAGCCATCTGCTAATTGCTGTGGTTTTGCAATCATATATCCCAAAGCTAATTTAGTTTGGAAGAAGCTGTTGGAACATAGAAACATCCTTGGAAATCACAGAGTGTCTCTGTTAATGGGCAGTGCAGGTTGTTAAACTGCTCCAATCTGCTCTAGCACAAAATAAATTCTGATAGCTACTTTTCTTTCAGGTTCTGTTCTCACCCTCTGTGATGCTGTGGAGGACAATGCAAGTTAAGAGAAGCCCTAAGGCACTCTGTCCTTATGCCACTAAAAGGGCGGTAAAGACACCGACCCTGCAGGCATGATGGACAAGACGCCCAGGGCACCTGGGTACCTAGTATCAGTGAACATGAGTAAGTTTTCCAGCCAGCACACCCATACTTCTGTAAGCTCTGGGGTTCCTCTGTCTGAGCAGCCTTCAAACTCCAAACTACGGAGCGGCTCTGCACCCTCCACCACTCTGCCAGAAGGCAGAGGCTAAATGCAGAGCATGTTCAGACCAAAGTGGGATATTTAGATTGCCATTTTCTCTTGGAAAACCCATGTGTGCTTCAGATGCAGATGGAGTGGTGGTAGCAATACGAAATGTTCCTGTTACTGCCTTGCCAGCCTCCTTGGGGGCCCTTGCTCTAGATATAGCCCTGTCAAGGTTATTAGAAAAATCAAACTAAACAAAGCATGGTGGAAGTATAGACAATGATGTGTCATGATCCATCACTGTTATAAGCAGCCCTCCATCACTCTAATGACACATTTCACTCAGTCATTTAGGATACTTGCCCTCACAACATCCTGGTGGGATAAAGGAAGGGCTGCAGATGGCATAAACTAGGTCTATGTTAATAATGGTGAAAAACCTTTACAAAGTCTTTTCTGTGCTCCTGATGAAGAGGAGGCAATTTAAGCTGTTTCAGTCTGGTTACTGTTCTTGAGCTACTCACATGGATAAAACAAAAATTCTAGTAAAAAGGACAGGTAGAACCTGGGCTTATGATGTACTCTCCTCAAGGCAGGGATCTGTCTTTTTCGACATTTGTCTGTGAAGCACATAGCTAAGACCTTGTGTAAATAATGCATAACATGCACAGTCATATTTTCTGCACATCCCTGCCTGCACAGATGGCTTCAATGGGAAAATGTCATTGCTGATCATTAAAAGACAACAAACTCTTCAATTACCAAAACAAATAGGTGGTATATTGTTAGCTCTTACAGTGAGTAGGACCCTATGTGGTTCTCTTTTTCCATATATGCACCTTCAGCAAATTGATTTGATAAAACCCAATTCCAGACATCACCTTATTTCAAGTTCCGTTACCTAGGAAACCACAGTATACTGCTGGGACAAGCTGCCCGTTTCCATTCCTGTTGAAGCTATTAAACACATCAGCTCTTCCTTCAGGAAGAGCAGAACACTGCTGATTTCAACTTCTTGTTGTTTTATGCAGATATAGATGGTGCACATATGTCAGGAGAGACACGTGGTTATAAACGCCCATGTGAAGGAGACTCACACACATGCTATCCCTAACATTGTCCATGCTTTAAGCATTGCTCATTGAGCTGTGTGGCTATGCAGAGATGTTTTAGGTATCTGTAGTGCATGAAGGCATATGCATATGCACTAGCTCTAGGTACATAAGTATGTGTCCTCATATACCTACTAAGTGCCTCATGTGCCTCGTGTATATATGTGCTTGTACAAGTAGATGCTCCTTCTCTATAAATGGCTGAAATTTTCTGGACTTCTATGAAATGATAATTTATTTGAGTATCCGAGGTAACAGGGTCTGGTTTCCCGGAGATCTCATTTGTGGAAGGTGAGCTCATCTGCTTTGGGACAATGAGGCCTTTGCAGTCCCTGCTTTGCCTTTTCTGCAAAATTAGGCCCTTGAAGAGCAGTTCTGACACATTGCAGTGACACTTGTGAGATGGTTGGTGGCACAAAGCCCACGCACCACAGTGATTTTGTGA
Organism: Nothoprocta perdicaria; assembly: GCF_003342845.1. NCBI lineage: Eukaryota > Metazoa > Chordata > Aves > Tinamiformes > Tinamidae > Nothoprocta > Nothoprocta perdicaria. Next base: position 348,423 of record NW_020455466.1, on the reverse strand, counting down.
AATGCTTGATTTCACCATATGACTATAATGCTGTTATGTGTATACAACAGTGGCATGTCTCTCGAGTGTGAGACATTTTTCTATACAATGGCCTAGGGACAGAGGGAGCTCAGGTGCTGGGCTGATGGCAGAGGGTATAAGTGAACAGCTGGATAGAGGAATCCTGTTTTCTTCATTGCACCAGGGTCCAGGAGCTGCACACCACCGCTGGGATCCATTCCCATACATAGTCAATTGGTCTACTCTTGTTTAACATAGGTAACAGTGACTGGAACTAGTTCTTATTTATTCCATATTCCATAGATAGCGTCCATAACTCATAGATAGCGTCCAATATTCCATAGATAGTGTCCATTTTAACGCTTTCTTTTACAGGAACGTGGAACCCAATGTGCAGCTCACAGATGGGAAAATAAAATCTCTCTGCATATGCATATCTCTCTGATTAGCTAGCTCTGAGCTGTAACTTATTAGCCATCTGTAGGCATCGACAGCCCTTTACCCTAAGTATCAAACTACAACTACAAATATTATGACTGCTCTCCCAGAAAAGAAAAATATCTTGTGGAGGTGAAAATCGTGCCATGACAGGAGTCTGAGACCAAGTCTAGCCTAATGGATTTTGAGGCAGACTTTATCCTTTTTGCAAGAAAAAATAGCAGTACCTATTCCTTTTGATAGCCTACATGTGCAAAGAGGGAGAAGAACGAAATGCACAAAACACTGGGTTGTTGATTTCGTTGAGTCTTCCCTCTCAGGCTGCCCTTCCAAGAACTTCTCCATGAAGAAGCAGCTGCTGAACTACAATTACACCACATCAACACACTCACGGGCTGCAAAGTTGCACACGTAACACCCAACCACATATCCCGTCTGTGGCAGACTCTACCACCTCCACATGAGGCTCTTGGGGAACGTTGGAGGCATTCCCTCTTGTCTGCACCTCTTCTCAGGCCTGTCACAGGGGACTGGGGACTGAATACAACAAATGTATCCTGTTTCACTTGAGGCTATGGTGAGCTTCATGCTAGGTGCAACTATGAACTGTAGAGGCCACACTGTGGCTGTGGTGTGTCTTGTGGCTTGGAATACATACACGCACATGCACACTGAGTGAAGAGAAGGAAAGGGAGATCTACAAGCCAGAGCTCATCTTCCAGTAGATTTGGGCAGCTGCAGATTTATAGAAGTGATTTCTATTTTTTTTCTATTTCAGGGGATATTACTAAGCCCCAGCCTGAGGGGCATCTTCTACTCATTACAGTGCTTAAGCATGTACTTAAATGTTGTTCTGACCAGCAACTTGAAGAATAGCAAAGTTGTGTATTTTCTCTGCCAAAGCCCTGATGCACAAAATGCTCAGATTTCCTAATGTCTGTCCATACAAATATGAGCAGGCAGCATTTGCACTGGGACGATGAGTTATTGCAAGGGGCATTTACCAGGTAGCAAGCCACTCTTAAGATACCTGCCTTTGTGTGAAATGTGCAGCAGAACTATAGTCCTGTCATTTTTTGTAAGTAACTACATCTGCACTGTTCATCCAAGTGTTGTGCATTTGGCTTTTAGCTACTTGACTTTCTATTGAAATTAAGCAGAATCACAGATTGGAAAATATGCTTATAATCCCTACTGCTTTACCTGTTTCTCATCTATGCTCATTGTGTTGACTTGTCTTCCCAGGCAAAGTGGTATTTTGCTTTGATCCCATGTATTGGTGCGATACTGCAGTAGATCAGAACATTTTCAAGGATGCTGATGCTCAGGCTCATATCAGCAGGGAAAGAAAAGAGAAATGTATTCAGGGTAATGCTTGGCTCTTCCTCCAAGAGCGACCTCTTCCTCTGACCTCTCGGTATAGAGACTCAGCTCAGTATTAGACTTGCCAGTTAAGTTTCTTTTGCACAGACAGCACAGCAAGCATCAGAACTGCTGAACCATGGCACATGCTGGTCAAACTAGTGCTTATGAGGTCTAGCTTTGCAGTAGCTAGAATCCAAACATTATGAATCATACCTTATAGAATATATATATTCTATAAGGACCTAGACTGTATGTAGCACACTTTCTAGGCCATCACTTTGCAGTCTCACTAATTGACTACAAAACATATGCTTGCTATATATTCCAACTCCAATAACTGTCCTGATTAGGCATTTGTCAGGTGCCAACTTGCCATATTGGAAACATTTGAGTTTGCAAGTGACTTGCTGACCTGGTTAGTTTGTGCCTTTCTACAGATAGATAGATAGATACTTGAAAATCCAGTTTATTGACTGAGGAGCCCTATTTTCATCAATATGTCAGCACTGTCATTACCTAGCTTTATTTGGCACTACTGAACCTAGTATGAAGTCCTGTAGTATTCTGTAGTTTCCATGATTGATATAATGAGCTTGTCTCAGGTCAATAAGGTATATGTAGTTATTGTCTGTGTATATATCTGTATATGTGTGTATATATATACATATATGCACATACAGAGGAACCTCTCTATGTATTTCAAACTCATAGATAGCTAATGTGGAAATGACTCATGATTTCTTTAATCTACTGTATTCAGGATGAAGTAGGACATTTAGCTGCTCTGGATGATGCTGAGGGAGTAAGCAATAGCCTATCCTGATCAAAGTCTCTGCAATGCATCTTTCACTTTCTGGGGCAAAGATTCCTGCAGCTGGGGGGCTACTTTTATGAACAGATATTCTAAGAAGGGATTTGGCTATAGCAATTGTATCAGTGCCTGGGACTCCTTCTTGGAAACTTTTGTGTGTCAGACATTTCAGCTGAGTTTGTGTTCAACTGAGTTATGCACAGCAGCATCTCTGGAAAATTTTGCTTTCCTGCCTACCCTAAGTAGTTTTTGACTGTAATATACCTATATCTTGGTGGATATTATGTATTCTTGGGTGAATTTCTCATTTGAAAAAAAGATTTGGCAACAGTAAAACTGTCTGAGATATAAAAGCTGCTGATGGCTCACAGAGATAGTGCCAGCAGATGCGTTTGTGTCTATGTTATCCTGCTTTCTCAATTTGCCCAAAGCTTGTCTGTTTTTTGACAGAATTACAAAATGAGTGTAGGAAGGGGGAGAGATGCAATTATAAAGACTAAAGCATTTACTTACTTTCTTGCAAAACTAATTCAAGGTATGGATGATGCTAAATAGATGGAAGGCTGTCTAGAGGCCTATAACAATGCTACTTTCTCTCCAGATGACTTTTTTTTCATATCTTGTGTCTTGCAGTATGTTATTCTGTGCATTTCCTGTGTCAGAGGTTCTATGCAGGCAACAGAAGGAGTCTTCAACCTACGGCGGTTCCCACACCCTAGATCCACATACTCATTGACTTGGAAGATCTGTGAGCATAAGGAGACAGTGAAGATTTCATCACCACCACCACCTCCTTTACCTGGGGGAGAAGTTTGTTTCTGAGCTGATGGACGCCTTTATGTTTCTGCAATTTGCTGCTCAGTGGCCCATTCTCACCAGAGGCAGAGGCTCAGGCTGACGTTTCTTGGTCTAAAACTGCTCCAGGCCACCTGATCCTTTCTGTGCTAAAGTACTGTTTTCAGGTTGGTTTCTATAACTTAGCCTAAGCATAATACATACTTTGAAAGATAACTATATTGGGGAACTGCAGTTTCAGATCTGTTTTCCCCATTTGAGGAGAACTGAACATCAGTTGGAACAGGAATACAAGTGATAACGGGGGAAGTGGACCACCTATCTTACAAGAAAATACTGAACTTGTTTTGTTTAGACTAGCAACAAAAAAGCTAACCAAGGCTGGAATTGCTATATGTGAATAGATGAAAGTGTAGAAATGAGCTATGTAGGAGTCAGCTTTGCATAATAGCAAATACCTTTAAAATATCTAAGAGACAGTCTAGAGTAAATTCATTTACAGTTTCTCACTGTAAATGAGAAACTTGTTTCTAACAAAAGAGGTTCTCAAATGGGTTTACATTAGCCTTGCATGTGATGGAGTCAAAAACAACTTTAAGGTAAACCTGAGCAATCGAGGAAAGGGAGTCTACAATGCACTACCTGCAGTGAAAGGATCTTGGGCTGCATGATCTAAGAGGTGATTCCAGGCCTGTATTTCTAAGATGGGAACCACCATTTAAATACAATATGTGAACAGTGAATTTGTAGATATCTCATTTGGGTACCTAAAATCACTTAACAATTGACCAGGGAGGCTTTTCTATTTGTATAAATAAATGTATCATTATGTTAATATCAGATATTAAGATGAGAGCGCTTTGGAAACATCCAAATTAAAGAATCCTATTAAGGAGAAAATAAATAATCATCTGCTTGCTGGGGTATTTGTCATGTATGTTGTGTATTTTAATTTTGCGTCAAAGAATTATTCAATGGTTTATTTGGGCAACACATTTTTTTGAAAACACAGTTTATGGTTGTATAATTAAGATTGTATCATGACATTCAAGTACACTTTCTAACTTTTCCACCACTGTTCTGACTTTTGAGTGCTTGATTTTGCAAATCATATGGTTCTTTTAGCATAGAGAGATATTTTACTTGTATTAGTGGTGAGATGTATTAATGGGTCCAAAAATGGTCAGCCAAAGCACATTTTTATCAATGGTCCTGTTCTCAGTAAGACAGCAGAATTTTAGGCCAGCAATACGCAACAAAATACTAACAACAAAACTTGATTAATCTGAGTTGTGTTTTATGAAGTTCACTTGCAGGAGCTACTAACACTAAAAGAAGACAAGGAAATTTACCTCTGGTAACGTTTTTATTCCTAAACCAATTATTTTCAAACATGTCGCATGCACTCAGTGAGGATTAGCTATATGACAGGCTTGAACTTTTAAAAACAAGTGAGTTTTAAATTATGAAAGAGCAGGGGGAAAAGGTGAGAATAATTTTTACCATACAGAAACATATAAAGTTTTTCAGTGCATCATCATTTCAAGTCTTCTTGTCATAAATGTAAAGGAAATTATTCTCCTTCTCCTCATTTCTTGACTACCTAAAAAAAGAAATACTCTGTTTTTGGATGACAGAGACTAATTCTTAATAAATCTTTTATTAAATAAATGGTTTATTAAAAAATAATTCTCCCCATCCAGCCAAGGAGTATTTTCCTGTTAAATGCTTCCAAGCAGTTGAGTGTGTTTATTTTTCAAACTACATGAAAGAACATCAACAGAATTCTACATTTCTTTTGCCTGAGTGGATGGAATATAGGTGCCTTGTCGGAGTCTTTATTATAGGCAGTTCAAAATTCAATTTCAGAAAATATTCTTGTATATTATCTGAAAATGAATTGTTGTAGCATACATTCCTGGAAGCAAATTTTCTGCATATTTATAAATAAGGGATTTCATACTTCTTGCATTCCCTACATTCACCTCTAGGTTAACAGGTTTACTGTTTTCCTACCAAAACAAAGTAGCTCTCATTCTCAGAGCTGAAAGAAAATAAATGCAGCTCTTGGATTTTGTGGGAATTCTGCCTATACTTTTCTAGTTGTGTAAGAGTTTAAGCCAAGTGTGAAAAAAAAATCATCTCCAAAGCAAATATTTATGGAAGTAGAAAGGTGGCTGCTAATTCAAATGTGACTTACTTCAGGATGGTATGATCCTGACAAAAGCTCTGCTGAAAGGATATGGTTTGCAAGGACGTATTCCCGATGCTGGCCACTGAAACGATAGATTGCCAGTGTCAGGAGAATCAAAGTGGTCAATAAATATATTCACCAGGACAGACAGTAGGGCATTAGGATTTCAGGGTGACCTACGTTGGTAGAATTTTCATTTATATCTATTGATGTTATTTTATTTTTTTAAAAAAAAAGTCACACTGAGCTCCAAATTGAAACACCAGTAACACCCTTGGGAAGCTTGTAGAAAACCAGTAGTGCTCAAACAGTGGGTTAGCTGGTGGCCAAGGACAGATGGCTTGCATTTTTTAGGCAAATTGCATACATATTCTCCTTTGGTTTGAGGTACTAATGAGGGAGATCAAAAGGGAATGGATATTTCTAGCGCTGAAAAGGACTGAGAATATTTAGTGCAAAAAATGGAAAAGGGAGACTGGAAAGGAGATAATTGCAAGTTTCAGGATTTAAACTTTAAGAGAATAGAGTGAGACCAGTAGGAGAGACTATCTGTGTCATACCTAGGGTTTTCTATATTTTTTTCAGAGTGATTTCTTTTTCCATATATTGACCATTCTTGGCAAGATGATGTTGCACAAGATGGGCAACAAACCTCCTTTAAAAGTGTGCGTGGTCCTGCCTCCCCAGGGCTTGAGGGCTCAAAGATATCATCTGATGGCAGCAACTTAATGTACGGGGTAAACAGCAGGAGTTGATCTTATGCATTGGTCCACAACAATTGTAAGCTAAATTACATTAGTTTAAATGTTGCTGAAGGAAGTTTGGCTGGCATGTATTAACTCATTAAGCTACTTCATTACTCCTCTTATAGGAAAAGGTGATAATTTCAACGGACTGGAATAAAATAGGGAGTTCTTACTGCATGAGACAAAAGAGTACCATGCACGGCTTCTTGGGGCAAATGTTGGTAGGGGATGTCTGATCTTTTAGAGGGAAAAATGATCTGTGCTGTCCTTCCCAACTCTGGATGAATCCTATCACAAGGGAGTAGCCCTCAGTATTATCACTGCTTATCCAGAGCAATAAACAGCAACATTAGCCTCAAGGGACAAGTCTAGCATGAGGAACTAGACTTCATTCACCATCATCACTTCTCACAAGGAAAGACATTGGCAGGTAGATCTGAAACACCTTTCATCAAAAAAAAAAGTGATTGAAAGAATTTTTTCGTGAGGAACATTTGTGTAAAACTATGTCCTCAGTCTTTTTCCAAAGAGAATTAGAATCCTTCCCCAATCAAACTTTTCTCTTGCTAAAATATTGTTTTGACTTTTTTTAAAGAGTGTAAAGTGGAGGTTTTTGATGAGTTTGAATGAATGTAAAATGGAGGCATGTGCAGAGCAATTTTTCTCCTGGAAGAACATCTTAATATCAAACAGTGAGATGCTCTGGGATTTCCTAACCTGGATGTTGCATATGCCACCTTTCCTTCGGTTGAGATTGCGTTGCCATTGTGGAAAGATGCCCTTTGGGAGCTACCATTATGTGCTTGCTAACATTTGGCAGTCATTCCTCTGCATGAGCTGTGGGGAATCTCCATCACTGTGTAGCCATCTGAACCTCATTTCTAGAGGATCCCAAAGGTCTTTGCAATGTTTGTTTATTATTAGCCTCATTTATCTCTCTCATGACTGATTTTGAATATAAGGAAAGTGGATCCTGTTAAAAAATTCATGTGTTACTATCTAGGCCACAGAGTCAAGTGTGGAGTAACCTATATTTCATCATCATACTATTAAATAACAAGAATGTTTTACTTTATGCCAACTAGCTAAGCACAGCTGAACTAAATTTTAACGTGTGGCAGAGAGCTGACATCTGCTAGATTACAGATGTCATATGTGGAGCCAGGATATTTTACTAAAATGATGAGTGAATTGCTTCTGGCATCACAAAGCACCTTATTCTTCTTGCTAGGGAAACATTTCCGGTTTGCCATGCCCACTATTAACCATTGATCCTAATGGTAAGCCCACAGGGAGGTAACAGCACCTGACCTAGAAGTCTTCCTCATGCTAGCAAGATGCTTAAATCTGTGTGAGAGGGAAGAGTGTTTAGAAAAAAAAAGTGGTTGCATGCCCTGTGGAAGAGTATTTAGGGAATGGTAAGCATGGCTGCTAGTCTGTGAGCAACATCCCTATGGGTAAAGCTGTTATTGGTGACACACAGTTTCCAGCAACAGCAGCTACCAAAGTCATTTCCACCCTGTGCTACTCGTGTCCATCTTACTGGTTGTGCTGAAAAAAAGTGTCCGTGAAAAGATGGGGATGGGTATGAATAGCAGGATCTGCCAGTGAGTGAAGCTAGAGTCAGCTGTGCCTGCCTCTTACCACAACCTGTTTTGCAGTGTTCTTCCATTGACTTTCCAGCAAGCAAAGCTCAACAGAACTTCTGGGTCCACTGTGCCCTCAGGGTTTTTTTTGCTGGGTTTTTTTTTGGTTGTTTTGTTGTTGGGGTGTTGTTTTTCCTAAAAGGGATCATTAAAAAAAAAAAATCAGACCTCATTTAAAAACAAAACAAAACAAAAAAAACCCCAGAATAAATTAAAAAAGAATAACTGTGACCGTAAAGGTGTGTATTTCACCATGATTCCTTGCTAGATACTGCTATGGTCTTTGTGATTAGACTTTATTTTCCCCACTGCTTTTCTGTCAAAGCATTAAAAACAAGAGAGCTAAGAAACACAAATTTTAGGCAGAACTGGTTGAACTACCCTTTTTGAACAGCAAGTGCATTTTTGGATAACTTGTGAGCAGGAGAAAGAAACAAGGTCAATTATAAACTCATTTGTTATGGCTTGACCCATCTTACAGAGCCCACTCTAGAGTCCTTTCTCATGTATCTGGGACTGGGATTCACTGATCAAGCCCAGAGTATGGATCTTTCCAGCAGACTCCCATTGCAGACTTACTGGATGACTTTTAGTAGATTGATGAATTAAATAGGGTTCTGAATCTCCCTGTATGCATGAAAACTAGAGCAGTCCATTCAAGTTTTTAGGCTACATCAGCAGTACTGAGAAGCCTGGAGGAGTGATCTGCTACAGTACAATGACACTTTGTGGTAGTAAGGAAAATCCCCCAAAACAGCAGCAAAAGAACATAAGGACAGGAGCCATATAGAAGCATGGAATTCACCATCAGGAGTTCCACGTGGATCAGACAATAATCCAGATGTGAGAAAGATAGATCCTAACATGGTTCAAAGTAGCGAGTGAGATAAACAGTTCCTCCGAGCTGTTGTGAAATCTCTAGGATCCTTTTGCAATCAAAACCAAGTGCAGAGGGAATAACCACAATAAAATGGTAGTGATTTTGTACTGTCCAGCCTTTTCAGATGTACTTTAAACAGCAAAAACTCCTTGGTCCGTGTAACGTATGAACTTTGTCTACTTGAACTTCTCTCTTTTTTGCAACACATTGCAACCATAGTTGAAACCACATCGGCTTCACTGTCCTGTCACTGTGGAGAAGATTATATGAAAAAAATAGTGCTTAATACTGTCTGATAGCCATGATGTTAGCAGAACTCTCTATTTTCAGTGAGTAGAAGGGAGGATGGAGGAAACATCCTAGAGCCTAGAGCCCTTCCCAATTCTTCCATGGAACCCAAGTCACACATATACACGCTTGGTAAAAAGTAGTGTAGCACTTAGATTCTTCTTTTTTTCCCCAAAGTACCAAAATTTCCTTTGGATATTTAGCCCTAACTGAAGATATAAGAAATCAGGGCCGTAACTATTTATTTCTTTTTTATGAGTGAATTTCTAAGTAGCTGTTTTCAGTCTGAGAGATGAGAGCCTGTGTAACCTAGCAATCTGCCTTCTTTGCTGTAAATCAGATAAATGGCTTCTCTTCATGAATGGTGCTGCTGTAGACATGGATGCCACCAAAACAGGTGACAATCTGCAGGAAAGAACATCTGTAGGAGAAAATTTATATAAGAAAGTGAAAAGTTGTTTTTCCCCCAACTACTTCTATAAGTACAATGCAAATAGCATATCACATAAAACACTAGTTTGGTTTTCTTCCTTTGGATTTACTGATTAAGCAAAAACTCAACCCATTTCTCTCTTTCATAACCTCCATAGTAAAATTCATTTCAGATTCCCTCTGTGCGCTAGGTAGAAGATCCTCCCTTAGGACTTCTCAGCCTACTCATTACATTGCTCTCACTCCTCTAAGATAATGAATCATGTATCACAGGACTTGTCAGCACTTGAAAGTTGTCACTGATTAAGTTATGGTGCAAATATAAAGTGCCATTGCTATTTCTTAAGAGCTTGAGCATCGAATTAAGCAGGAACAATGCACACTGATTTTGCAATAGTATCATCCACACAGGATGTTAATCAGGAGCAGGTCATTGGAAATGACGGAGAGATGTGACACAGGTGAATCAGCTACACTTGCCTAAACTTTTCACAGAAGCCTTTATACTTGCCATCTATGGGAGAATGTTTCAGATCGGCACCACTGAGGCTCTTATGGATAGTATCAATCAATACCATACATGTTGAAATCTGTACCATGGTTTGCAAGGTTATCTTAAACCGACATAGTTGAACCACATGATTTGCCTCAAGGATGGAGAAGAATAAATGGTGATGTATTTGCCTGGTGAGTTGTCAAGCAAATTAAAAGGCTCTGTCACCCTCACAGGAAAGAAGTTCTTCCTCATATGGAGATGGAACTACCTGTATTTCAACTTATACCCGTTACCCATTGTCTTATCACTGGCCGCCACTGAAAAGAATTTGGCCCCTTCCTCCCTACATTCACTCTTCAGATGTTTATACGTATTGATCAGATCCCCTCTCAAACTTCTCTTCTTCAGGCTAAAATGATACTGATACTTGACTGGCAAAGAAGTTCACTTTTGACTTGCACCTACTCTTGGAACAAAGGTGAGAGTCTTAAGCATTACACAGATGCATTTCAGCCTGATAGCCCTGGAGAAAAATACCTCTAGATACAGATATGACATACCCAGAAACACTTTAAAAAGAAAAAAAAAAAAGACTAGCCAATATAGATAGATATTCACAGATTCACAGAATATTTAAGGTTGGAAGGGACCTCTAGAGATCATCTAGTCCAACCTTCCTGCTCAAGCAGGCACACCTACAGCATGTGGCACAGGGTGGCATCCAGGCGGGTTTGGAAGACCTCCAGAGTAGGAGACTCCACAACCTCCCTGGGCAGCCTGTTGCACTGCTCTGTCACCCTCACAGTAAAGAAGTTGCTCCTCACCTGGAGACGGAACTTCTTATGCTTCAGCTTGTGGCCATTACCCCTCGTCCTATTGCTGGCCACCAGTGAGAACAGCTTGTCCCCTTCTTCCCTGCATTCTCCCTTCCTGAACTTATACATATTAATCAGATCCCCTCTGAGCCTTCTCTTCTCCAGAGAAAACAGGCCCAGCTCACTCAGCCTCTCTTCATACAAGAGATGTTCCATTCCCTTAATCATCCTGGTTGCCCTTCTCTGGACCCTCTCGAGAAGCTCCACGTCCCTCCTATACTAGTGTGCCCAGAACTGCACACAGTACTCCAGGTGCGGCCTCACCAGAGCTGAGTAGAGGGGCAGAATCACCTCCCTCGACCTGCTGGCAACACTCCTCCTGATGCAGGCCAGGATCCCATTGGCCTTCTTGGCCACGAGGGCACACTGCTCACTCATGGTTGACTTATTATCAACCAGGACTCCCAGGTCCCTCTCCGTGGAGGTGCTTTCCAGCAGGTCGACCCCTAATCTGTACTGATGCCTGGGGTTATTCCTGCTCGGGTGCAGGACCCTGCACTTGTCCTTATTGAACCTCATGAGGTTCCTCTCTGTCCAACTCTCCAGCCCGTCCAGGTCCCTCTGTCGGCCACTCCACCCAGCTTGGTGTCATCTGCAAACTTGCTCAGGGTGCATTCCGTGCCCTCATCCAGGTCATTGATAAACAAGTTGAACAGCACTGGGCCCAGCACTGACCCCTGGGGGACCCCACTGGCCACAGGCCTCCAACTGGCCTTGGCCCCATTTATGACCACCCTCTGAGCTCTGCCATCCAGCCAGCCCTCGATCCACCGCACCGTGCACTCGTCTAGTCCATTGTCCCGGAGCTTCCGTATGAGGATATTATGGGAGACAGTGTCAAAAGCCTTGCTGAAGTCAAGGTAGACAACATCCACGGCTCTCCCCTCGTCCAGCCAGCCTGTCACCCCATCATAGAAGGCTATGAGGTTCGTCAGACATGACTTCCCCTTGGTGAATCCATGCTGACTGCTCCTCAGCAGCTTCTTCTCCTCCATATGCCTGGAGATTCTCTCTAGGATGAACCGCTCCATCACCTTTCCAGGGACGGAGGTGAGGCTGACCGGCCTGTAATTGCCCAGCTCCTCCGTCTTGCCCTTTTTGAAGACTGGAGTGACGTTGGCTCTCTTCCAGTCCTCGGGCACCTCCCCTGCTCTCCAGGACCTCTCAAAGATGATGGAGAGAGGCTGAGCAATAACCTCGGCCAGTTCCCTCAGCATATTGGAAATGACAGAGAGATGTGACACAGGTGAATCAGCTACACTTGCCTAAACTTTTCACAGAAGCCTTTATACTTGCCATCTATGGGAGAATGTTTCAGATCGGCACCACTGAGGCTCTTATGGATAGTATCGATCAATACCATATATGTTGAAATCTGTACCATGGTTTGCAAGGTTATCTTAAACCGACTGGATCAATGCTGGATCCTCTGTGCGAGGTGCATAGGCTTGACCCACTCATACCTATGCTGGTCTTTCTTTATGCAAACACCAATAGGCTGGCTGCTGCCATAAAACATGTGAGGCAGAAGGTTGAAAAATCCTCTTTTTCATGTACTGCAAGGTAGGAGCAGGCACGCAGGCTCTTAAGCCGCGGAGCTGCTGACTGAAGGTAACTGTGAGGGATGAGTAAACTGTTTTGTGCTGTTGGCTCTACTGCACCTTGCACGCAAGCTCAGCTGATCCTAGCATCCTGAGTATCCAAGAGATATCACAGAAAAGGAATTTCAGAGACAGGATGAAGGTACAATTTTGGCATGAAGAAGGTACAAGGGCAAATGGGAAGATAAACTTCTTGAGGAATACTTTACAGCCCTGTGCCTGAAATTCTCTTGGAGCACTGCATTATGTAGGATTGTCCCGTTAACTGATGTCAGGAAGGATTCAGAGCAAACCCCTTAGCCTGCTAAATAGCTATGTCAGAATTTGCCTGGAAATGTGAGCAAGAAAATGCTACCTAAGGGAGTCTGGCTAAGAAAATAGTTTGTGAAAAACAGCAAGGTTCGAGGAGTACAAGTGCCTACAGTAAATCAAGCCTGCATTCCAGAGAGGACAGATGTCAGTGATGCTGTATTCTCTTAGAGATTTTGAGATACAGCAGTAAAACCACCCAAAATGCCTGAAGATTTCTCTCAGTTTTCTTTCCTACATGAATAACCTGGCTTTTTTTTTTCTTTCTTTCAAAAACAGCTCTTCCATCAAACCACCCTTGAGGCAGTTATCATGTGGGATGCAAAACAACAATTCACTCATATGTGCACTATGGACAAAGACCAAAATGTTTCATTGCTGTCTTGAGGTCTGTAGCTCGATCTTTGCTTATACTTGAACAGCAACTCCAGCTGATAACACTGGGAACTGAGAGAGTCCAGCACCTTTGAAAATCAAGCCTAGAAGAGCTCAGACAATTTCCTTCAGTGCCTCAAACCCTAGGAGAATTCCTGATTGTTATTTTTTGTATTGACTTTTTCGAGAGCTAGAAAATAACACATGGAATTCAAATTCTGTGTATTCATCCATCAAATTTACAGAAGAAAATACTGACTGAGGCTGGGAATATTGTGTTCTGCACTGAAGATGACCACCTGGAAACTGTCTGATGAAACACATGGAATCTCAGAGATGTATTTCTCCAAAGATATAATGTGACTTGGAACTATAGTTTTATGATCACTAATGGTTTTGTTCATACCACACTCCTTAACAGGTGTTACCAGACACTGAGCCCATTTCAGGAACGTGTCAGAGAAACAAAACTAAAATAAGCTTCCAAAGCTGCTTCCTGACCTTTAAATACACATTTAAGACTCCATTTCAGGCTCCTTGGGCCCAAGAATTTCATTTTCTGACTCCAAATTACAGAGCACACACAGGTTGATTTTGCACCCAGTCCCTTTGGGCAAGTTGCTGAGTCCACATGGTAAAGCGAGGTACTGTTTACACAGAACTATTGTGGCCAACCTCTACACACCACCAATCAGCTTTCCTTTATGGAAATAGTCAGGGTAAGCATTTTCTTCTTGCCTGTGTTTTCTCCTATTTGTTGGATTTCTGTAGCACCTGCTGTCAGCAACCCAATAAATAAAAGTATGTGAGGATACTCTTGGCACAGGTGAAAAAAAAAACTAGAGTTCCTTTGCTCTATATTCTGTCCACATTGCTGGGGGTCCGTGAGCTCTCTAGGCTGTGTTGACAGGTAACATTTTCCTCACTATTGGGTTAAATTTGGAGACCTCAGCTGACCAAAGTTATGGTTCTCAAGGACAACAAAATTTATAAAGATGCTTGAGAAAGACAGGTTTTGAAAAAAGGGGAATCATTGAAAAGAAGTGAAACTGATTAAGGATTTATTGTATCCAAATGTTAGGATACTTCCTCTGTCCAAGCAGGAACCAAAAGCAACCACCCATCCCCATGGACCAGTGCTGTATCTCTGATCTCAGACTTGGCATGCAGCTGCCACCAGCCAAGAATGGAGCAAGATTCTGTTGCCATTTGGAAGGAAAATGTGTTTGAACAGCTGGAATGTAAAGTGATACCATAGCAGCTTTTTTTTCTAGCAGGTCCCTTGAAGTGTCCACTAAAATTGAGCAAACACGAGGAAGCATGCAACTTACTTTCACAGGGCTATGTTTCACAGTTGGCCCTTCTGCATAGATGAGATTGCCCACCAAGTTGGGTAGTGCTGCTGCCCTGAGCTGCTGCCATAAGTCAGCAGCAGCCAGCACTGGCATGTCTCCTGCAGAGGCACCGCATGTTGCACATCTCCAGGCATGCTGGCTCCTGCTTCTCCTGTGGGGACTTCAGCCTGGGGACACTGGTCAGAGAGAGAACAGCTTTCCCATGTGCTCCCCAGACAGCAGAATGTGCCACTGGGAACAGTAAGTTTAAAAAGGTTTTAATTCAAATGACAGCAAGTTGCTTCCTTGTAACACCCTCTCCTTGCATAGTTGTGCCTAAGGTTGGGTTCACTTTGAAATGTAATGATGGCAGTCCAACTGCCAACACTTAGCAACACTGTTAAGTGTTTTGGTGCTGAATTACCTCCAGCAGAGCATCATAATTTGGGACTTCTTCCATCTCTCTGATCTGAAAACAACATATCGGAAGGTCCTGGAGAACGGGAGAGGTGCTAGAGGACTGGAAGAAAGCCAACGTCACTCCGGTCTTCAAAAAGAGCAAGAAGGAGAACCTGGGTAACTACAGGCCTGTGAGCCTCACCTGCCTCCCCGGAAAAGTGATGGAACAGCTCATCCTGGCTGCTCCAGACACGTGGAGGAGAGGAAGGTGCTCAGGAGTAGCCATCATGGATTCACCAAGGGGGAATCATGCTTGACTAACCTGATCGCCTTCTATGAAGGAGTGACTAGCTGGACAGATAAGGGCAGAGCGGTGGATGTCATCTATCCGGACTTCAGCAAGGCTTTTGACACCGTCCCTCACAGCATCCTTCTGGGCAAGCTCCGAAGGTGTGGGATAGATGAGTGGACGGGGAGGTGGATTAGGAATGGGCTCAGTGGCAGGGTGCAGAGAGTGATAGTCAGTGGTGCAGAGTCCAGTTGGAAGCCTGTATTTAGCGGTGTCCCTCAGGGGTCAGTCCTCGATCCGGTCCTGTTCAACTTATTCATTAACGACCTGGATGAAGGGCTGGAGTGCTCCCTCAGCAAGTTTGCTGATGATACTAAACTGGGTGGAGTAGCTGATAGCCCTGAGGGCTGTGCTGCCATCCAGAGGGACCTGGACAGACTGGAGGACTGGGCAGTTAGAAATCTCATGAAGTTCAACAAGGGTAAGTGCGGGGTCCTGCACTTGGGGAGGAGTAACCCCGGCCACCAGTACAGATTAGGGATGGAACTGCTGGAAAGCAGCCYCGCAGAGAGGGACCTGGGCGTCATGGTGGACGACAAGATGACCATGAGTGAGCAGTGTGCCCTGGTGGCCAAGAAGGCCAACGGGATCCTGGGGTGCATTAAGAAAAGCGTCTCCAGCAGGTCGAGGGAAGTGATCGTCCCCCTCTACTCAGCCCTGGTGAGGCCACATCTGGAAACTGTGTCTAGTTCTGGGCTCCCCAGTACAAGAGGCATGTGGAGCTGCTGGAGAGAGTCCAGCGCAGGGCTACCAGGATGATTGGGACCTGGAACATCTGCCATATGAGGAAAGCTGAGGGAGCTGGGTCTGTTCAGCCTGGAGAAGAGAAGGCTGAGGGGGGGACCTGATCAGTGTCTATAAACACCTCAAGGGAGGCAGTGAGGAGGAGGGGGTGGCCTCTTTTCAGTGGTGGACAGCGATAGGACTAGAGGAAACGGCCACAAACTGAGTCACCAGAAGTTCCACAGGAACTTAAGGAAGCATTTCTTCACTGTGAGGGTGACAGAGCCCTGGCACAGGCTGCCCAGAGAGGTTGTGGAGTCTCCTTCTTCAGAGATAATTAAAACCCACTTGGATGCAGCCCTGTGCCCCGTGCTCTAGGTGACCCTGTGTGAGCAAGGGGGTTGGACTAGGCGACCTCTGAGGTCCCTTCCAACCTTAAGCATTCTATGATTCTATGATATCCTGACATCTTAGTACAAGAGCAGCCATACATATTTGTTTGGAAGTCCTTGCCCCAGTAAGACTTCAGAAAAACAGCTGACCCTCCTGGTTTTATATCTGTCAACAAACATTTGCATAAAGTCAATGATGTTAATGATTGATGACCGTACTGTATTTTTATTTAATTAAAAGTACATATTCTGTGAAGAACAGCAAATATTTAACAAGAGCAAGTATATCCTGTAGCTCTTCATTTATGACATTGACATTCTAGAAAGACAAAATGGGCTGGAATGGCCTGTAAAAGGTCAAAATATCCACAGCCTGGTGCATGTGACTCCTGATGGATGTTCAGCAAACCTCTCCATGGAGAGGTCTGAAGCTGGAAAATTCAGGTTAGACTTGGGAGAAGTCGATCTCTCTGACAGTAAAGGAAGTGCAACACTGAAAAGGGCTATTGGGCAAGGCATGGAATCACCTTCTCTGATGATTTTTCAAAACATTAAACCTAAGACATATTTCTGATTCCTGCCTGGAAACCTGATGTGGGGATTCTGCTTGCAGTGCTGGGCCACTGTGTATTTTGATGCTGAGAGGGTGATTTTTTTTGTTAATCTGTGTTCATTTTAAGGAGTATTATGTCTTCTCCTAGCTTATTCCTACTGTTTTTAAGGTTGTGTTGTCCAGTTACTTCAGTGAAAATGATCTTTTTTGTTGTTGTCTTAATTCTGTTTTTCAACATAGCATTTCTGTAAATCTCTTGATCTTTGCTATGTGGAACATGAAGCATAAGTGGTTATGCAAAAAAAGTACAAGCAGCACCTTGCGAAAAAAACTGACTACCCTCATGGTACCTCATCATTCACTAGGTGGCTGGACAGGCACCATGGGAGCCAGTGTATTTGCACTGTATGCTTTTGTACTGGCCTATCTTGTGTATGCAAAGTGTTGAATTTGGTCACTCAGTCAGAGGGCTTGTTTGTGCAACTTCACTTAAAGGCAAGGATTGGGTAAGTTGGTGTTCACTACTACACAGACAATCTGGCAGGATGCACCCATGCTTGGTCACAGAATCACAGAAGGGTTAGGGTTGGAAGGGGCCACTAGAGATCATCTAGTCCAACTCACCTGCTCCAGCAGGGACATCTAAAGCATGTGGCACAGGGTCACATGCAGGTGGGTTTCGAAGATCTCCAGAGAAGGAGACTCCACAACCCCTCTGGGCAGCCTGTTCCAGGGCTCTGTCACCCTCGCAGGAAAGAAGTTCTTCCTCACATGCAGATGGAACTGCCTGTGTTTCAATTCGTACCCATTACCCCTTGTACTGTAACTGGACACCACCAAGAAGAGTTTGGCCCAGGTTGTGGGATACAAAATTCTTGCTACATCAGGTAGTGCTATTGTCATGGTGAAACACAGCAAGTGTCTGGGAGATAATCAGTCCTTCCAGGCTAAATTATATTTGTATTTGTTTAAGTTAAGACAGTTGGGGACAAATTTCAAGCTAAACCAAGTCAATCTTAGGGTGAAAAAAAATGTGGCAATAATAATAGCATATAGCAGTAATAACAAAGATGGAAAAGGCTTACTATTAATCAATTTGAACCTGAATAGGTGTCTATGTAGACTGTAATCCAGAACTCAATGGAATTTAGGTATCTTTGAGAAAGGGATTACTGACTTCAAAATCTACTCAAACAGAACAGGAATTCCATGTTATAGGTGATCTTTAGCTTTGTGTTTTAGCACCAAGAAAATTGAAGCAAGCTAATTTGCACAAACCACATGTGGAATCTGTAGCTGATGGGATGCATTGACTTGAAGGAAATGTCTTGCCAGGGGCTACTTGGAAAGAAAGGCAGCTCCAGGTCAGTCTCTTTTACTGACATGCTCTCCAGTATAGCAAAGGGGTCACAGTCACATCACCACCATCATCCCCAGTACAACCATACCTTCCATCAACAGCTCTTCAAGTTTCCTTTTGGAGATCTCTGGTGATACTATTGTCACTGATTGAAATATGCCTAATGAGGCGCAATTGTTGCATGCTAATTGGCTGCCAACTTTGTGAATATGCAGTGGGCAATATTTCTCAGATATTAAGTTGATTATTATTTACTTATTATTTACCTTATTTATTCTAATATGGAGTCATCAGTCTAGAAGGTACCAGGTAGATAGAGGGAGGAAACCTTAGCTGAAAACTACAAACTGT
This sequence comes from Nothoprocta perdicaria, assembly GCF_003342845.1. Taxonomy (NCBI): domain Eukaryota; kingdom Metazoa; phylum Chordata; class Aves; order Tinamiformes; family Tinamidae; genus Nothoprocta; species Nothoprocta perdicaria. Next base: position 329,711 of record NW_020455466.1, on the reverse strand, counting down.
AAATATAAAACAACATAATGAAAACATAGAGGAAGCAGAGAAGATAGAAGAAGAATGGGATAGGTATGGAAAACAATCCCTTTCTCAGAGAATACTGCACAATGATTTGAAAAGCACCACTGCAAAGCCATGAGGATAAGAGCATCAAGGTATAAGGCAGCCATGGTACCCGCAGTCATGGTACCCACAGGTACAGCCGTGGTACCCACAGGATATATAAGTGAAAGGGTATATGTGAAAAGCTCTTCAGTTTGTAAAGTAGGAGTAACAGAACCATTTAAGAACACTTAAAGGATTTTATGCTATAAGACACAACGAAAGGAATTTTTTTTTAATGCACTGAGGGAAGTGCTTATAAATGCCTGTAATAAGATATGCAGCAGCCTTTCTAAAAATGAAAACATGGTTCAGGGAGTAGCAAAACCTGCAGTAGCACTCTAGAAAACCTTGGGCTGAAGGAGAGAGTAGTAACAAGATGATTTCTTTTGTAGTAGGACCTACCTAATTCAATTATGACGCAGGCAAGGAGCAAGCAGTAGTATCCATATCTCCCTCTACTCAATAGAAAGAAATGGGTACCACACAGAGACTGTTCTTGCCATATAGACACCCATTTAGGATACCTGTCATGGCTGAGATGAATCCAAGTGAATTCTAGTCCCATAATGGTTTTCATTAGATATTATCATCTCCAGAAGAATATTTTCTACAGCATGCCCGTCTGAAGGTAGCTCTTTAAGTGTATCAGAGCTCTGCACCAACCAGTCATTTTTTCCCAGTGAAACAACTTCACTTTCCTCTCCCACCTTCTTTCTTTTCTCCTGATGTCCTTGCTAGCAGGATGGCTCATTTTTTCCCGTTGCTAGATTGGTAGCCTAGTTTCCCAAAGAAATTAAGCTTATAGCATCACACTGTCTGTGCAAGTGCCAGTCAGTCCTTTCTAAATAATTTTTGAAGTTGTGAGCTGATTTTGATCAACTGTACAGGAGAGATGGAAATTTGAAAGGAATGAGGTACTTACAAGCATTGTGGAAATGGGCAAGCACAGGAGATAACTTCTGGGACTTCTTCAAGGAAAAACAGCTATATTACTAGACATCAGAGAATCCACATAAGGTGACCATGGAACCTCACAGGAAACAAAATTTCAAAAATTTCATCAGCTCACTGTACTACTTGATTAATAAGAGCATGAGCAAATTGTTCTTCCTCTCTTCTAGTCTGCAAGGCCTCTAGTTGCAGAGCAGCAGGGGGTTAGCTCAAAAACGACAGTCCCGGTACAGTGAATTTAGAATTAATTGCTATTCCTTTTTACATTGGTACTTCTATGGATATGTGCTTGAGTTCTCTGGGCTTCCAGATATCTCCATTTGCGTGATCTAATTCATACAAAGGACGAGATACCGAAGTCTAGACCAAAGACTAACACAAGTGGGACAAAACCTGAACTGCTGTGAATCAGTACAACCTCTTTGTAGTCCATTAAACTGGCTTATTATAGGTTGTCATTTTTAACTGCACCACAATGACTAAGCATACAGCTCATTTTTTCTTTGCATTTATCTCTACCGTAGTTGCTAATGGCAATTCACTTAGCACAAGAATGAACTCGAGCATAAGGGCTAGTAAAAGCTATGTTCGTGCAGAGGCCAGCTTTCACATCTTCCTGATACAGCTTTTCCTAGAAAGTCAAACACTTCAGGACTGGCTAACTATTGAGTCTGAACAGACTCTTCACAGTTCCTTGCTAATGAAGGAAATGGAGAAGAACATGCTATTCACACAGGTGGGGTTCAAAGCAAAGCTTTGAAATCACTCAGCTATAGAAAAAAAAAAAAAAAAGAAAAAAGAAAAAGAAAAAACCTAACCACAACTGACACTAAAATGCAGGAGTAGTGCAAGCTAGTGTGTTCTGTGAAATATTGATGTTTTCTTCTCCCAAGTCTTTTAAGTATTGATATGCCACATCTGTGACTTAGGTGGGGAGAGCCCAAATCACTGACGCCTAAAGAAAAGGAAGGAAATGAAATGAACCTTTGATGCACAGTGAGGTATGAGCTCTCCACTAGTGAATGACATGTCTGGAGATGGACAGAGATCTCTGCAAGAAGAAAAGTTATTGCAACTTGTCCTGTGTAGGCTAGCCAAGGACACGAGCTGAAATTTGCAGCCTGGAGTGTGTGCAGCAGAGAATCAGCGCTGGGTAGGTATGCCACAATATTCTTTAAAATGAGGCTTCTTCCAAGATAGTCATATACCACAGCTCTTAGGGTCCCAGGGCTGAATTTTACTGTTTTCTGTCATATAGCAGGTCTATAAAACCACAGAGAAGCATCCTTTACCTATTATTTGTTGCTATCCTTTCAATCTCCATGTTTTTGTTGTGATGACAGCTAAAGATGAAATCAAATGATTCTCATTAATAATGCCTACCTCCTCACACAGCATTTTTCACCCACCAAAACTCTGAAAGTGCTGCTTCCATTTAATAGTATAAGTAAGGGTGAGGGAGAATAAATAAAATACCTTGGCAGTAGAACAAAACTAAGTCTTGCATCACAGGTATAACAAAAGGGAAAAGAATGATGATAAGTCTAAGTGAAAAGCAAAGGTTAGGATATCTTCTGATATTTTCCATTCTGATATTTCCATTCTGATTTCTGATATTTCCATTCTGATATGGAATGAAGGGTTACAAAGCAAATGTGATACAGAACTCACTATTAACAAAATATGTTCCAGATTTTTCTTGAGTCACATAATTTAAGGTTTTCTTTGAAGAGGGGAAATTATATGGGGTTCATTGATTTACTGGATTCATTCCTTTACACTTGACATCTTGTGCCGGAGGACTGGCAAACTGAAAATGACCCATGTGGAAGGGAGTTGATCAACTTTTATTAGTGAGAATAAAATGCAAAAAGGAGCAGTTGAACTGTTGATTTACTGTAAAACCTCTTTTACTTTAGATAATACTATTAATAGTTCTGACAAATAGAAATACCATACAGGAAACATGCTTTGACAGGGCCTCTTTAAGAAGTAGATTTGGCAGAGTTAGAACTTGCACCTAGCTGGTCCTGAAGAAAAGATGACAGAATATCAGCAGTGAAGAGATGGTTCAAATAGAGAAAATTTTCATTAGAAGAATTGCTGACAAAGAAATTGTTTCTTTCTTTTCTTTCCTTTTCATTTTTCTTGTTCCCTGTCTTGGAAAGACTGAGTTAGAATACCCAGTGCTTTCCAAAATACTATAAAAAATGGTATTAAAGTAATATTAAAGGATGCACTGACCATCCATTCTTGAATCTGCTGCTTAATAGAATAAAAAGTGCCCTGAAAATCATAGATGTGATCTTGGATGCCTGAGAATTTGGAAGTTGTCACAATGCCTAATCAATTGATAATAAGAGCAAGATATCTAGAGGTGCTAAGTAAGAAATACACATAGACACTTCATGTTTTAGTGGCATAAACCTGAAGTTCATGTTTGTACAGAATCTCTGGCCAAGGCATAACTGAGCATCCAAAATCCTTACTTAGGCAAAATGCGTGCTGACTTCTGGACGTACTTTTTTCCCAGAGAAGGGCTTTGTGAAAAAGGTCAGTAGTTGGTTGTCTCTTGCAGCAATGCAGTTTCTCTGACTGAAGAAAATCCCAACACCTGTGGGCATGGATTTCTGCTGGTGGATACCAGCTACCAGTATGCAGATGAACTCACCTTGATATCTTCAGTAGGCTGTTTCTATCTTTTGCTTGCATCAGCTTAAAAGTCAAAAACTAAAAGCTTTTTACTTAAGGCAGCAAGCTGGGCACCTGATTATTTTGAATCATTCATATTCATTTCTAAAGTATTTCTTGAAAGGCAAAAAGAATCCCAGCACAGACTGCCACTAGATAACTATTAACTTGGGATTATGGGGCTTTGATTAAGGTCTTGTCACACAGACTCCCTATTTCCGATGAGAAGGAACAGCCAGTAACTCACCAGAGCAAGTGTGGCATCTTTCCCACATCATCTCCTGCTTTCCTCCTCCCTGGTGGAACTGGACAGCAAAAGGTCCTTGACCCAAAGCAAATCAAATCCCTTTGTATTGTACTGCTGCTGCAATGGCCTTGGGTTGAAACTGTCCTTCAGGAGCCACGACAGTCTGCTGCAAGCAGATTTGCCAGTAGCACCATTCATCATCAGCTGCCACTAGCCCTTTTTTGGGCAGCTAAAATTACCTCTGGTTTTGTAACAAAGACTCCTCTGCAATCCCCATCATTTTGCCCCATAAAAAGTATTCCTTTGCCCTGCGACAAAGAATAAACTGCCTCTGAAGAATAAACCGATCTGCCAGCTCCTCAAGCCAGTCCTGCTAGCTACCTCCTGTACACACCTCATTCTCCAGATGCCTGTGAGCAGGATCTACAACTAAGGCAAGAGGAGAGGGAAAAGATGGAGGAGGAGGGAGTGAGAAGGGAAGAAGGATGCATACCTAGAAAGTCAAAGCTACTCGCCTCTCACTGTCCCTGCTACCCACCCAGGAGGCACCACCTCAGCACTAAGCAGGAGGAACAGAGGTGGGAAGCTGGCTTCCCGGATATAACAAGCCCGTTTTCCTTTAACTGGGGCCTTTGGGCGCTGCAGTAATACATCTAATGATAGTAATTATTAATGAATCCTATAATGAATTGGAAGCCTGAATTGGCCTCTGTCTCCTTAGGTCATCAGCCCTTCACAGATCTCACTTTTTTTTTTTGCTGGGCAGGGGCACTGGAAGGGAAGGGGACTGGGGGACTCACCAGTCCCTAGCCTGTGTGGACCAGCCAGCCCAACAGAGCTCTGCCGCTTCTCCTGGGACATAGATACAGCCTGCTGAAATCCTGTGAGAAAAGGACACTGAAGATACTGCTCTATTTTATATCACTTCTTCTTGCTCCCTCCATAAGGACCAACCCGTTTGCCCTTGCCACCATCTGGGCAGCTTTTTCTGTGGGTTGTGTGTCCGCCTGCAGTTTTTTTTTTTTTTTTTTTCCACAGACAGAGCCCAGTCCATCTCACTTTCACAGCCTTTGAACAGGAGCAGATGGAAAAGGGATGTTTTCTTTTTTTCCTTTAGAGAAAAAAAGAAAAAAAAAAAGAAAAAAAAAAAAAGAAAGAAAAAGAAAGAGCCGTCATCGCCACCATCTCAGCCCAACACTGGCTCAGTCTTGTCTGAGAGTGGCCTGGGTGGGGAGAGGGAGGCAGAACCCCCTTCGGAGCTGAGCCAGATGGTTAAAAGGTGGAGGCTGTCAGGGAGCAGCCGACTGCCAAGCGCGGGCTCCGGCTGCGTGCAGGGGAGCGAGGAGGCAGCTTCTCTGCGGCCCGCGGGGACTGCGGGGCTGCGGCTGCTCAGTCTGAGCTGGGGAGGAGAATTAGGGCGAGCAGAGCTGCAGCCCTCACTTAGTATCCAGCCAGCTAGAAATGCACCACACTGTCTTTTGTTTCGGCTATGTGTTTTTTAGTTGTTATTGCAGCTTGTTTGTGTATTTTTTTTCCATTAATCTGCATTTTCTTTTTTTCTTTGTCTGTGTTTTTGATTTGTGTTTCTTTTTAAGTGGGTGTCTATTTTGCTCTGTCAACACTTAAATGCTTTCCTGTCGCCTCCTCCGCTGCTCCCAGTTCACCAGGCTGGGTTTGGCCAGAGGCTAAGGGCTCTTAGGAGACCCAAACCCCGCTGCAGCTTTTGCTAAGGCAGGTGATGCCTGGGGTAGCGAGACCCGCATGGGAAGGGCAACCCCAACCGCCCCTGCTCTTCTCTCGGGCCATCACTTGCAAGGTCTCACAGACAGACGAATGGAAGCAAAGTGAATGTGCCCAGTCCCTTTCTCCCACCCTGGGGACAGCTGGTATTTCCACACCAACAAGGCAAGTTAGAGCAATCATTCCTGGTATGGGAAAAAAAAAAAAAAAAAAAAAAGAGAGAGAGAGAGAAAAAGAGAAAAAAAAAAGAAAGAAAAAAGAGGAAAAAATAAAAGGAAAAAAAAAGGGGGGAGGGAGAGGGGAGAGAAGAAGAAGGAAGAAAGGACCATTGCTTTCAGGGTTGAGGAACAGTATCCAAAAGGGGCAGAAAGGAGGATAACTGGCGCCTTGTGCTTTGAGAGGCTCTTACATAATGAACAGAGGGAAGCAGGGTTGGCGGGGGAGGGTAGAGGGAAGGTGCTATTTATTTTGTCCTTTTCCCCGAAGGAAACACCGAGCTCCCGGTGCGGGGACTCTCCGGGTCTCCGCTTGCAGGTGCAGCCCCACTGCCGAACACGGCGAAGGCGGCTCGAGGGACACACAGGCTAGAGTCGCCCAGGCTCAACCCGCTCCCCGGGCTTTCTCTCGGTACGGAGGTGCCGAGCGGGAGCAGGGGTGAGCCCCGACGGCAGTGGCTCTGCTGCCCTCCGTGTGTGATATGGGGGGATGTCCGCGGCCGATATGTCTGGGCACGGGCGGAGAGGAAAGCCCCTCGCCCGCCGAACTCGGCCACACGCCAAACCCCGAGGCTGCGACGTGAGTTTTTGAGCACCATGTGGATCTGCGAGCACCATATGCTCCGTCGCGCCTCGGCTCGTGGGGGATGCCCGGGCTGCGCCCTGGGGAGCGGTACCCGGCAGTGGGGCAGGAGCAGCTGCCGCCCTTGCGAGGCGTCCCGAGAGGGAGATTTCCCGGGAGGCTCCGTTGAACCAGAGCCTGGCCCTGCAAGCTGGTGGCTGCTGCCCCCTGAGCAGATCGGAGGTCGGGGAGGAAAGAGGCCCGGGCGCCGGCACCCGCCGGCACCGGCTCTCCCCGGCCCGGACCCGCTGCGCTGTTTCCCCGTCCCGCGGCCGCTCTGTCACTCGCTTCAGTGGAGGGCTAATTGGGGGATGTGCTGATTACACAGATTGCCCACGAGTAATTCATCCTGAGTCGATGATACCTAGAATCCACTAATGAGCTGGAAATCGCCCCCTTTATCAACGACTTTCGACATTTCTTTGGTGAGATGAGAAAAAAAAAACGAAGGTCCCCTTCACCTCCCGCTCCCCCTCGACAGGCGCTCCCAGCCTGGAAGCAGGAACATTCCGCCGGGGGATGCCCGGGGCCGGAGGGACACGGCGCCGGGCCCGGCTGAGACCCCCGAGACCGACCTGGCGAATTTTGTCCCGGAGACAGAGCGGGGCAAAGGGGACTGCGACACCTCTTGCCTCCTAATACGGGTGGTCAGCTCCGTGCAGCTCGCATCGCTCTCGCCTTTGCGATGGAGGAAATCATAACAGCAATGCCTGACCTCATGAATGCAGAGATGAGCAGAGAGAAAAAAAAATCAATTTAGGTCTAGATCCTCTGTGGGGAGGGAAAATAACCCAAACCATTTAAACAAAGCTCTGCTCTCCAGGGTTTTCTCTTTTCGTTGGTGGTGGGGATTAAATCTAGAGGGAGGGCGAACAAAAACGAAATGCAAGCAGACCTGGGTCTAGCAAAGCGAGACTGAGCTCTGCAAAATTCCCCACCCCCCACCTCAACACACACATAATGTATTTTATCATTAAAAAATCAACATTGCTTCCAGTGGTACAGACGCCTGGCTCCAGTTTCTGAGCGCATTTGTTGCTGGGATTCAATCCGTTTGGGAAATGCAGATTGGCTTGCGACCCACTGTTTGATTTATGAACTGCTACATTTGCTATTGCTTACCCATTACATTGCGGACCTTGGGAAAGAAGTGGAGAAGGGGCGAAGAAGAGAGAGATCCGCCACCCTCCACACTGGCAAAGCGGGGAGCACAGCAAAGGCAAGGTCTCCCTCCAGAATAAATTCTCTAAAATTTAGAATTCTCTAAATTCTCAGCCCCTGCCTTCCCATCTCTCCCTCCCCCCCCCCCCCCGCTCCCAGTCGCCAGCTGAGCTCTTGCTTTAATAGGTAAAAAGGACGTGTTTACTCTTTGATGTGTATTTCTTTATAAAGGCATTGGGCGCCTATAAATAGCCGAGGTTAGAGCAGCTTCTGCTGCCAAATCAATACCACCATCCCCCTTCCCTTCTCCTTGCCTCCCTCCTCTGAGCTGCCTTATTAATTATGAAAGGGCTGCTCTGCGCCCCGGCTCCAGCGCTGCAGCCTCCTCCGCTCCTTAATGGTGGTTGCTCCTCCCGCCACCGGGACCCGCGCCCGCTCCGCGCCCGCTCCGCGCCTCCGCACGGGGCCGCCTCTCCTCCTGCGGGTCCGCGCGGAGACGGGGAGGCGGGGGCAATTTCTGCAATTTCTTTCTGTCCTTTTTTATTTTTTATTTTTTAGACGACGAGGAGGGTGAATTTATAGCATGTTGTTAAGAAAGAAAAAGGGAGGGAAAAAAAAAAAAAAAAAGAAAGAAAAGAAGGCTTAGACTAACCATCTCGGCAGCCCTGTCCTTGTTTGAACTGAAACAGCAACATTCATCAAGGGATCAATTCTGGATTTAGCCCTCCTTGCCTCGAAAGCCCTCTCCTTTTCAAGATACTCTAGGCGTATTACATAAAAATGACGACATCCTCATTTCAAACAATAATTTTTATTTTATACTTCTGTCTATACTTTGTAGCAAATCTTTTTTTGTTCTTTTTTGCTGAATTGCCTTTATAATAAACTTTTATTTTTAAATTATTTTTTCTCTTTTAAAATCAAGGCTCTTTTTTCCCCCCAAATCATTACGCTGTTGTTGTTGCTTTTTTAATTATTTTTAGGTTTACATTTAAGCCCCCTTTTTGTGATCTCTACTGTTGGATATTCAGGTATTTTACTGCTATGTGTAACATGTAAAACAAAGAGGAGGGAAAAAATAAAGGCAGTGAATTCGGAAAGATGCCTTCGAAAAGCATGTAAAGGTAAACTCTCACAGATCTGTTAGCAGCATTCCTTCGCTCCTCCAGGCATTTAGACACAGGTCTTTTCATCGTTCTTCTCTTCCTTCATTTTTCATTTTTCTTTTTATTTTTCTTGTTTTCTTTTTTTTTAACTGTTCGTTTCCCACTTCTTTCTCTCAAAACATTCTTTTTTTTTTTTTAATATAATTTTTTTAATTTTTTTTCAGTGGAATGACCAAAAACAAGCGACTGTGGAGGAAAGATGAGAGATTGTGAATTATTCACCATATGCTTCACACGTGGACATCTATCTTGGATTCATCGCCAGTGCGTTTTTTTTTTTTTTTTGTCTGCTGTTTTGTTCTCACCTCACACACTGCCATATTTTTAGAGGAGCCCGTGGCCTGCCAGGCTTTACCCTGGCCGATTACAACGTTAGCACTAGGTGGCCCAGAGCCGTTCCTGAGATTTCTTTTGCACAACGAGGGCTCGAGCTGTTATTTTCATTATTTTTCTATTTTTTGATTTGAAGCGATAGTAAAGCTGAGGTCCGATTTGGGCTGCGCGCCGCTGCCTGTTTGGTAACATTTGGCAAATAAAACACAAAAATAAATCAATAAATAAAAAGAGAAAAACGCTTCCACAGTCCTACATGGGTGTTTCACCATCAGCAGCCACCACCACCATCATCATCAACCACAGATAAGCACAACGTCCCCAAAGCAACGGATGGACATTTCCTCTATAGATCCGGCGCATGGAGAGGATGTGAGTGTAAGAGTGTCGCCCCCCTAGAAAGGCAGCCAGGTCACTAGCGCGGCCCACAGAGCCGCCAGGAACACGGGCAAAGCCGGCGGGAGGAGAGACGCTGCCGAGCCGGGGCTGCCTCCGCACAGTTCAAATAAGCTGCCTTGGAAGTCGAGGTTTTTGGACTCCCGTCTCAATTTCTCCCAAAGGTCTGTCGCTCCTTCCTGGCAATCGGTGAGAGCTGTGAGGGTGCAGGCGTGGAAATCATCCCAGTACCTGCAAGAGGGGAGAGCAGTCGGCGTCAGAAGAGGCACCCGCGCAGCCTCCTGCGGAGCCGCCCCGTCCAGAGCGGCCCCCGCGCAGGGCAGACCCCGTCGGGGAGGAGCTAGTGCCTCCTCGGCCTAAAAAATAGCCCCCCCCGCCCCGAGATTCACCCAGAGTCTCGATCCTCCGCCTTCTGCGGGCTGCCCCACAGCAGCTCTGCCCTGCTCCCCTCTCCGGGAGGGAGTCGCTGCATGTGGGGTCTGGGGGGGGATGAAGTGGGGGTTACCTAGGTACCCTCTGTGCCCCCGGGACCGGACTGGGCTGCCGCAAAAATTGCTTTTCCCCGTCTAGGTGACAGTCCCAGGCCGCCGCTGCCTCCAGCAAAAGTCCCGGCGCAGTTCCCGGTGCAGGGGGAGAGGAGCAGGGGCGAGGAAGAGGAGGATAGAGCTTCCCCACTGGGACTCCTGATGCATCAGTCCGTTGCCACGAGTCTGGGGCAGTGAAGGGTTTCTCATTCCCCAGGATGATCTCCTCCACTTATTTATTTATTTACTTACTTATTTATTTATTTAAATTCTCATTCTAACGTGGATCTGATAAGGGGTTGAAGACAAAAAAAAAAAAAAAAAAAAAAAAAAAAAAAGAACTTGAAAGGTTTTGAAAGGTGTCATCTGGATGGGACAGACAGACCTTTCCTCTTCAAGTTTGGGTTATCTAAAATCATCCTGGATCCTAAGGATCCTAGCCTCCCTAGTTCTCCGGCAGGCTCCTGCTATTTTAGATTTTGAATTTATTTTTCTATTCGTTTGCTGTTTCTATTTTTTTAAGCATTCCTACAGCCTCTAATTTATGAGCACTCTTAGCTGGTGGTAGACTCCAATGTTTGCTACATTTGTAATAAATAATGAGATACAGAGAAGCCAGGAGTCTGAGTGCGTGCCTCTCCTGCAGTATTTCTGCTGTAATTGCATCTCCCAAAGGAAAATTAAATCTTCCCCCATCTTCTTTCAGTATACATCCCGGCAGTGGGCGAAGGCAAATGGGGCCGTGGGAGGTGGTCTTGCTTGGGAAAGGTAATTTCTGCACCTCGGTACCACCTGCGGTCCAAAACGCCAGGGCATCAGGGACTTTGCAGTCCCCGAAGGTTCATTTATTCCATATTTGCTCCTTGTGCAGGATACGAAGTAAAACTCATCCCAGAATTTAAAGCGAGGTGCTAGCCTTCGTAGGAGTTGAAAAAGATGAGTTTGGCTCAGAAATCTGCGGGTAGGAAGAGAGAAGAGTTCTAGACTTTTATTTCTCCTCTCTTCCTTTCCTTTCCTTTCCTTTCCTTTCCTTTCCTTTCCTTTCCTTTCCTTTCCTTTCCTTTCCTTTCCTTTCCTTTCCTTTCCTTTCCTTTCCTNCTTTCCTTTCCTTTCCTTTCCTTTCCTTTCCTTTCCTTTCCTTTCCTTTCCTTTCCTTTCCTTTCCTTTCCTTTCCTTTCCTTTCCTTTCCTTTCTTTTCCTCTTCTCATTCTAGTTCTATTTCACGGCCTTTGTTCTCTGACTTCGGCAGAGTCAAAATAGAAACACTATTTTAAACAGGTTTGTGCCGAATGACCTTATCTCGTTTCTAAATATGACTGTATTTTTTTTTCTTTTCCCTCGGCGAGGTGAGTTTGTACCGGGAAAACAGCAAATGCGCAAGAGGGTAATTACCCTGTTAAGCCAGATTTCTTCCAAAAGTAAAGAAAACGCCTTTTTCTGCCTCCTTGCGCTGGCAGCAAGACCCCGGTGCGGGGTAAGCGGAGGCCGGAGTTAGGGCCCCCCTCCCTCCCTGGCGACACCTGCCCCGAATTTCCCTCCATTCTTGAGCTCTGCGGGCAAGGAAACCACTCAGCACTAGGGCTCTTCCAGCACTCTCGCTGTGCTCGAGCTTCTTAGAGGAATTGCAGAGGGGGACACGCGATTCTTTAAGGCGATTATCTTATTTTATTTTATTTGCCACTTTATTTGCCATTTATTTGCCATTTATTTGCTTTCTACTTGCTATTTTATTTCATTTGGTTTTTTTTTGTTGTTGTTGTTTGTTGTCGTCCTCTTTTCCATTCCTCCTGTCTCTGCCAGGAGCAGAACTGCGGCTTCTCCGCAAGATTTGTTATGCGAAACTCTGGCGAAACGAGCTTTTCTGGCGCTGAGGAAGGGAGATCCGCGTGGAAAGGGTGCTCCCTCCCCACTCCCCCGGCCCGAGGGGCATTTAGGGGAGATGGGGGATGGGGGAGAGTTAGAACTGAACATAAATACAGATAAATAAGCTGGGTGTCCCTATGTCGCGGAGCGGTGGTTATAGCGGCCGTGATCCTTTTGTTTTAAGTTTGTTTTGGAGGGAAGAGTCTCTCCAGTCCCGGGGAGGCCTCGGGCGGGGTGACTCGAGTGTCACCATCGGGAGTCACCCCCAGAGCATCCCCAGCAATGGGGGATCAAAAGGCCGCAGGAAGAGCAATAACGACAGCCCCGCCTCCCACCCGCAGCAGCCGCTACCAAGATCTCAGGTGCAAACAGGGAGAGGGGGAGAAATAAAAATGAGGAGTTTAAAAAAAGGAGGAATAAAAATCACTTTACTAAGAAAAAAAAAAAAAAAAAGAAAAGAAAAAAACAATCCCGCTAGACTTCACTACTGCCCGAGCTTGGCCCTTACGCATGGCAGTGCCTTTGGAGGGAGGCCGAAGCAGAGAAGCCAACTTCTCAGCATCAAACCCTGCGTTATTTCTGTCCCTTCCCTGCCCACGGCACCATGCACTTTACCCCTCCCGACCGCGGTGGCGACTCCCCGCCTCGCGCGACCCTCGCCCCCAGAGAAGGAAAAAGGCGAGACCTACGCGCAGATCGTTTGGAGGTTTCTCTTGTCGTCCAGGTCCTGCGGGTAGTTGGCCATGTTATCGCCCAGCCGCAGCAAACAGTCCGAGAAGCCCCTAAAGACCGCATCGCACCGCCCCGCCGCTCTCACCGCCTGCACCAGGTGCGCTGCGGGGCAGGCACAGGGCACAGGTCAGCGCCGCCGCCCCGCGCCCCCCGGCCGCGGCGTGGGGGGCGCCGGGGCAGCCCCGGGGCAGCAGCATGCACGTGGCTCTGGCCCGACCCGTGCTATTTCTTTTTTTAATAATGCATTTTTTTTTCTGTGCCCCTGCATTAAGGGCGTTTTGGATTCTTATTTTTGTGCTTTTTTTTGGGGGAGGGGGGGAGGAAGAGGAGGAGGAGGAGGGAAGGGTGTTTCAAAATGCAGCGCTTGCTTCTGTCCTTTGTTAGAGAATTCCACCTCGAAGCGGCAGGCACGTTGCAGTTCTCACACGCGCTTCCTTTATATTTTATTTTATTAATATTTTTGAATATCTTTTTCTAGAGATCACTTGGTAAATACCGTGCAAAATGAGGGGAAAATAAAAAGTAAAAATATTTGCAATACAGAAAGGCACGGAAGGCACAGCAGCGTCCCCCCGAAGCATCATCCCACAAACCCAACGCCACGCGGGCACCAGCACCGCACGGCCACGGTGTGGAGGAGTACAGTGGAGCACAGGAGGGTATCCCTCTGCCCTCATACCCCCCGGGACTCTGCTGGGGGGGGTGGAGGGGGCACTCGACTGACAATAACGACAAAAATCAGCAACAAAACTCTGCGGAGGCCGGACGCGGTGAATTACAGCCTGCGTGACACGGGTGCTGTAGGATGCGTGGGCCGCGCCGTGGGCCCCCTAAACTCGTCCCATGTGCCCCCGCACAGAAATGCACCCTTGCGTACCGCAGCTCCCCGGCTGGGGGTCTGCGACCCTCCCGCCTCGGGGCTGCCCGTCCCTAACAGCCCTGCTGGAAGAGGGAACTGAGGGGGGTCCCCGATGCCCCCCGGTTTGACCCCGATGGTCCCTGCGGCCGGCGAGGAGGGGCTGCCCTCGCTCCCGGCCTCCCCCGGCTGCCTGCAGCGCCCCGCGGGCTGTGGGGCGGGGGCCGCGCACGAGGCACCGCTTCCCGGGGAAAGGGCTGGCTCCAAAAGACGCCGTTTCAGCCCAGATCCTCCTCTTGCCATTTAATTCATCGCAAACATGACTTGCTGGCCACTCCCCTCCACACACACACGAGCACCAGCCACCACATTAAAACCCCAGCAGGCTACAGACATTGGCTACAGTAGGAAAAAAAATAAATAAAAAAGAAAAAAAAAACAGGCAAACAAACAGAGAACTGAAGACCATCGCGAGGGTGAAGCAATGTCCTATAAATTCAGCGCGATCCCATTCTGGGAGCAAGAAGGGAAAACAGGAGGGGAAGTTCTATGGATTCCTCCACAAATTGTTATAAACTACGCTTAAAATACACAGTTCAAAGTGGAGCTCTGCCTGGAGAGGGGCTAGAGCGATGAATTTGCGGTCAGTGGGGGCCGGGGTAACTCCCCTCCCTGCGGGGTGGCCTGCCCTTCGGTGCCCGCCCGACCCCTCGCCGCAGGATACCCTGTCCAAGGGCGCCAGGGCACTCCCAAACACACGCACACCCCCACCAAAAAAAAAAATAGACAATTTGATTTTGCACTGTTTTTTCCCTCC
>NW_020455466.1:92267-315227 GCF_003342845.1 Nothoprocta perdicaria | reverse complement strand
CTCAAACGAGAACGGGATTTCTCTTGAATCAGGTCGCTTGTGCTTTGCGGTCCTCCCACCTCTCCCTCCGCTAACCCCCTCCCTTCAAAGACGGGAACGATCCGCAATTGGCAGTGCAGAAGGACCGCAGGAGCCCTCCGCGGCGGAGCTCGTCCCTTCCTGCAGTGGCCTCCTCGTCCTCCGAGGCCACTCGCCCTTTAGCTGTGCCCTTCGCCGATCACCTTCCACTCGGGCTCAGCCCTCGCTCCCTCCCCTCCTCGCTGCCTAATAATAATAATAATAATAATAATAAAAATAAATATGCGTTTTCTAAAGCTATGGTTTGGGACCAAGCAGAACAACCACTTCACATGAGTCGGGGTCGGGGCAAGCTCCTTTGTAAAACCCGCACCGACAGCCGGCAGGGGCAGCTGATTTCGGAAGGGGGCGGGGGGCGGGGGAGGAGAAGGGAAGGTTACCCGAAACACAGGAGGAGTGGAGAAAAGCAAAGCCCTCCAAATCTTTAAACCCGTCCTCTCGCAGGGCACCGCAAAGCGACGGCACCGCCAGCATCTCGGCGGTGTACAGCGATATTTGGGGATAACTTTGCCAATGTGTCTGCTCCGGCTCGCAGCCGCGCGGGGACGGCGCTTCCCGGCGACTCTAGCTGCCTTTTGAATTTTCACCGGGAATAAAATCCTTCCTCGGTTGAATCAAATAAGCACAAAAAAGGTAATACCCTCCTCCTCCTCCTCCTCCATATGAACAAACAAACAAAAATGTAAGGACTAAAATTAAGGATAACATCCAAATAATGCCTTCCCCTGCCTTTCTTTGACAGCACAGGAAAAAAAATGGCCTTCCAGATTTCATGATAATATGAATACAGGAGCTTGCACCCTGTATCCTCATTTTCTAGGGGTCAATATTTCATATATTTTTTCCTCTTACTGATGAGGGATCGTTCAGTACATTTAGGCTCCTTGCCTCCTCCCTCTCTTGTTCTCCCCGCATTGCTCTTTATTATCGTTATTACTTATTTATTTTATTATTATTTCTTTTGGCTTTTGCTACTCACAAAACGTTGCAGAGATTGTCTGCCGAGGAGGGCGACCCTGGGAAAGGATCTCTAAATAGCAATGCTGAGGTTTTGGGGTTTTTTGTTTTTTTTTTTTTTTTTTTTTGGTATCAGAATTCCTTTACAGGCAAACATTTTCAAGCCTCTCTTTACACCTGACAATCTGGATAATAAAAGATGCGTTTTAACCGCCCTTTTACCAAAAGCTAGTTTTGGATCATGCCTGGGGATATATGCAATATATAACCTTTAAAATTTGCCCGCACAAAACCAAGTTGGCCATTAACTTGGAGATTGCTTAATCAATAAATGCTTACATAAATACAATACTTAAATAAAATGATCATAAGATTAAGCCAACTAAAATAACCAGGAAAAAAAAAGCAACAAATATAGGAAAAGGCATATGAGAGTGGAGGGAAATCTGAACTATTTTAAGTGAATTTTGGAACATATATAGACATTCTAGGGCATTTTGACAGCGATTCTCTTCGTGCAGAATTGACGAACAGGCGGTGGGATTTCGCGATTCTTTTTTGGCTTTTACTTGCTCTATCGAGTGGTTTAATTTTTGAAGTTTGTAGTATTTTTTTTAAGGCTGCTCTGCAAAAGGGAGAGCCTCCAACTTACTAAAGGCAGCCCTTCCTTTGTCCCTGATTTTCTGCAGAAAACCAAAAAACTTTCCACTAGATCTCTCACTAGTCATTTTATGCCAATTCTTATTTCTAAGTCCCTCGGGACCAGGGGAGGGGAGGATTTCTTAGCGCCAGAATCCTTAAATTGTCTGTGGAATGGAATGCGCTAGCTATCCAAAAAGTAAAAATAAACGCAGTTATGAACTGGGACGAAACAGAGGGTGAGGTTAGAAAGAAGAAGGGGAAAATCGAACTATGAAGGCGCATGCACTGATTTAGGAAAACGATTAACAATCTAAGGAGAATAAGGAATTCTATCTCTATCCTTCTGAATTGTCTGACTTGACACCTTGGAAAAATCGCGAAAATGCCCTCAAAAATGAGACAGAGAGAGAGAGAAATAAATTTAAAACAATAGAAAAGAAAAAGAAAATAAAGAAAGCAGAGTAGAGTGCATAGACAGCCAACGAACAGAGTACATTCCACAGACCCATCGCCACAAATCACGGCAGTTAATTTGAGGTTATTCAGACATTCCCTTTCTGCATGCATCAATTGGGGTTTGGTGCATAAAACTTGATACATAATTTGCCAGTCCACTTACCTATCTGTACAGCAAGGATCAGAGAAATATATCTGCCGTTCAACTTAAGTCCCATCCTACATTTAGTAAAACCATTTGCGGCTGCAGATCTTTAAATAGTTACTTTGGAGAACGTGGGGGAAAGCTGAAAAATAGGCATTGCCAACAAGTTCCGAGCAGCGGAGGACTTTGCAGACAAGGGGGGAGACAGAGAAGAAGGAGAGAAAGAGGGAGAAATAGAGGAGGGAGAGGAGGGATAGCTGGGAATGGTTCACTCCATTAGGAGGGGGCGGAGGAAGTACAGCCTCACGCCCACGACTAGCCCTGACGTGGGGGGATGACACTGACTGATTTTTTTTCCTTTTTTTTTTTTCCTTTTCTTTCTTTATTTTATTTATTTATTTATTTATTTTTTTGTGTGCACCTTGGAAGAGAAACGCCATTTATAGGCATCACAACCCGCATTTATCCAGACCCCACTCTCCCTGGGTTCTCCTCCCGGCCCGTTAATCGCCGCGAAACCTCCGCACCGCGCCGGGCTCTCCCCCGCATCCGGGGCTCCCAAAGACCCGCCGGTCCCCCCGGGGCTGGAGCGCGCACACACACGCACACATGCACACTCACGCACGCGCACGCACACGCGCACATGCACGCGCACACATGCACACGCACCCGTGCACACGCACACGCACGGGAGCCGCCCCGCGGGTGGGGACAGCGATGCAGAAACCCCTCTCCCGCCCCCGGGCCGCCCCGTCGGGGCTGGCCCGGCCCCCCGCGCTGCGGAGGCGGCGGAGGGGGGGTCCGAGGGGTGCCCTCCTCCGCCCTTCCCCCACCATGACGTCATCCCCCGGGCGGGGGCGGCGGCGGGGGCTGGGCTCTCCCGGTCCCGCCGCCCCCGCCCGGCGCGCGGGGCTGCGCTGGGGATGCCCGGGGCGCCCCGCTCGCCCCTCGCCGCCGCAGCCCGGGCCCCGCTCCTGCGTCTCGGCGGCACCGCGGCGGCCACGGCGCCGGACCGCGCCGCAGAGGGACGGCCCGGCCCGGGTGCCACAACCGCGTCCTCCCGCGGTGGTGCATCCAGGAGGGTGCGGGTCACACACGTAGCCAGGCAGGGTGAAGCGCTGTGGGAAGTGGGGAACTATAAGGCTATACGGGATGCCAAATTCCCAGGCCCGGGAATTTGGAGGTCTCCTGTAGTCCGGCATCTTCCTGGGGTGCTCCTCTAGGCCACCTCACCTGGAGCATGGCACAAGAGGAAGCTAAGGGATCCATGTAGGCTTTTCACAGGAGGAGGTCACCAGACTAAAACGCCATCCTCTACCCTTTCCTCCTTCCCTCACACAGCTATTATTCCTTAGATCTGCTCTGGCCTTTGCAAGCCATCTATAAGAGCAACAACAGCCAAAAGGAAGCTGCCTGGGGCAAGAGAGACCATGGGGTTACTCCACATCCTGAGCCCACCTAAGCAGTGATACCACCTCGGTGTTCTGCCCTAGCTGTGCTAGCAGTGCAACCTCTTGTGCCTATGACAATCCTCAAGCCTGAACAGGAGTGAGGCAGCAGTGAGTAGTGTGGACCCCATAACTCTCCTAGGCTGCAAGTGGCTGAAGACTGACACACCAGGCAAGGGCTTGCATGGGATTAATCAATCACAGCAACTATAAGGAGGTAAACTGCAGGGCAAGGTAAAAAACTTCCTTGCTGAGAGCTCCATTCACAAAATAATGCCAATGAATGACATTGCCTCCTTATGTCTACATAATGTGTGCAGTGACAGACTGCACGTGCACCCACTTAAAGCAACCATGAAGACCCAACCTCCTTCTTCAATCAGAAAGCAAGGATAATGCTCTCTATATATTCTTATAGTCAATTGGAGGCCTAGAGATGAAAAATGCTGGCTGAGCTCAGCAACTCTCTATCCTCCCACCACCCTTTTTGGTTCCACTTCTTCTCCATGTTTATGCATCTCCACTATGGATTAAGGGGGTAATGAGTATAAATTAAAATACAGGAAGACCCATCTCCATATGAGGAAGAACTTCTTTATCATGAAGGTGACGGAGTCCTTCAAGAGGCTGCCCAGAGAGGTTAGAATCATAGAATCATAGAATGCCGAAGGTTGGAAGGGACCTCAGAGGTCATCGAGTCCAACCCCCCTGCTCACGCAGGGTCACCTACAGCACGTGGCACAGGGCTGCATCCAAGTGGGTTTTAAAGATCTCCGAAGAAGGAGACTCCACAACCTCTCTGGGCCGCCTGTTCCAGTGCTTTGTCACCCTCACAGTGAAGAAATGCTTCCTTAAGTTCCTGTGGAACTTCCGATGCTTCAGTTTGAAGCCATTTCCTCTAGTCCTATCCCTGCCCACCACTGAAAAGAGGCCGCCCCCTCCTCCTCACTGCCTCCCTTGAGGTATTTATAGACACTGATCAGGTCCCCCCTCAGCCTCCTCTTCTCCAGGCTGAACAGACCCAGCTCCCTCAGCCTTTGCTCATAGGGCAGATGTTCCAGGCCTCTGATCATCCTGGTAGCCCTGCGCTGGACTCTCTCCAGCAGCTCCACATCCCTCTTGTACTGGGGAGCCCAGAACTGGACGCAGTACTCCAGATGTGGCCTCACCAGGGCTGAGTAGAGGGGGATGATCACTTCCCTCGACCTGCTGGAGACGCTTTTCTTAATGCACCCCAGGATCCCGTTGGCCTTCTTGGCCACCAGGGCACACTGCTGCCTCATGGTCAACTTGTTGTCCACCATGACACCCAGGTCCCTCTCTGCCGGGCTGCTTTCCAGCAGGTCCACCCCTAATCTGTATTGCTGTCCAGGGTTATTCTTCCCCAAGTGCAGGACCCTGCATTTGCCCCTGTTGAACCTCATGAGGTTATAGGAGAGGATCTCCCTCTCTGGAGATCTTCCAAACCTGCCTGGATGTCTCCCTGTGGTTGGACTAAATGATCTCTAGAGGTCTCTTCCAACCTTAATTATCCCGTGATTCAACGATTCTGTGGATTAGAAGACAGATCTGACTGAAAACCAAGTTCCATAATTAAAAAAAAATAAAAGAAAAAAAAAAAAAAAAAAAAAGAGAGAGATTTCTATTCAGTCAGCTTGGTTCCCTGAACCAGCTCATCATGTAGATGCACAACAGCAAGTGCAACACAAGCACACACAGTGGATGCCTCTTCCAATGTCAGCTGGTGCTTCATTTCAGTCCAAGCAACCATGAAGGTGCAGCCCTGAGCAGAGTTGGAGAATTGTCTTTCACCCACTCCTAAAGATGCTGGTAGCAGAAAGGCAGCTCAAACTAAGCTTTTGGGCTCTATGCTGATGTTCTTTTTCGATGGAAGAAAATACATGAACATAAGCTGGAGTTTAGGTGAAACACTTTTTTTCCTAACTCCTTGTATCATGGCAGTGGGAGCTTTCTCAATGATAACACAGAGGTCAAGGCTATGCCTAAAGGTAGAGCCCTGGTCTTGTTCCTGAAGGGAGCAACTAGATAACCCAACAGTTGTCACAAGCCTCCCAGTTGGGGCACATGAGGAAGAGGATAAATGACTCCATTTAGGAGTCATTCCTTACATTCCTTTACATTCCTTAACCTCATTAGTAGGTTAAGGAATGTAAAAGAAACATTGAATTTACCCTCTTGTTGGCTTGGTCACTTGTGGCTGCGCTGGCTAGTGAAATCAATCAATCAATCAATCAATAAATAAATAAATAAATAAAACCAGGCATGCTTATAGAAGCACTTTGGAGCAGAGGTTGTGGGAGGATGAAACTCTTCTTTTGATAATTGTAATAATCGGTTCATTTATATATTTTTTTCTATTATGTTTCTATCTGCTACTTTTTTTTCCTAAGGGTAACCAAATTATAGGTATAGATTAGAGTCAAAATAAGCTGAAAGAGGCCTGTATTGAACATATTTTCAACATTACATTATGAAAATCTGCTTTAGAATTAATTTCAGGGCAGTTTTCAAATGCATGAAGAGTTGAATATCGGACTTTTTGTATGTCCGTCACTGCAGAAATAGGTAGATTGTCTGGCAATTTGGTCACAAATCTCATAAGAACAGATATTTCTGGGGAATTGCTGTTAAAAAAAATTCCTAATAGCAAGGGGCATCAATTATGGTGCTACAACAGCCAAAATGAGCTTAGGGCAAATTCCTCTAAATACTCTTGATCCTTGGGGAAGTCCAGTTCTGTCTGAAATTCGAGCTTGGCTCCAACCTTGTGAACTACTTTGCCCCTAGAGTGGACCCGTCTCTCTACAGATTCTGCACAAAAAGTGAGTTGTTTCAATCCATTCCAAATATCAGTACTTGCAGCATTTCGGCATTGCTGGGGACCTAGAGCAGAATGCAAGGTGGATATTTATTTAGAGTATATTTAACTATCCTTTCCCCTTCCCCTCTTCTCCCCCTTCCTTTTTCTTTTCTCTCTCAAAATGGTGCTTGATGATATGTGCATATTAGCACCTGTCTAAAAGACAACTTTATATGTTTTAGAAGAGGAACTTTTGTCAGTGTCTCACACAGTTCTGTGAGGACAAATCACTAATCAGCACGACTTTGCCCTTTTTTTTCTCAAGGAAAACGTTCCTCACCGGTCCAGTTTTTCCTGCGCTCTCCTACTCCGCATGTTAAGGTTGACGGCAGTGAGTGTCATCCTGTGGCTGTGTGTAGCTGCTGCTGGGGCTGAGGCACATGGACGGAGCCCACGGCTGCTGTCCAGATTTAGCACTGCCAGATATAGCTGAAGTGGCTGGCTCCACGTGGCGATGCGTGGAGCTGCAGCAGAGGCGAGTGCCGCGTGGGCTGCACCATGTGCCTGCGTAGCTGGGTAAGTATTTGGGTGATTAGGCTTGCGCTGTCACATCAGCGCGCTCCACAGCTAATTTAAAGCCAGCTTGGCTCTCTCTAAACCATCTACCACAAGGGGACTCACTGCGTTTAGGAGATGTGCTTCTCATTTAGCTTCAGGCTCACTGTCATGGCTGAGCCTCCAAAGAGGCAGCGTGCACGAGGTAGCAGAGCACTGGCAAAGAAATCTGCTTTTCCTTGCAAAGCTGCCTGCATCTCAGCTTTTTTTTTTTTTTCCTTACATCTTTTTCTCAGGCAAACGGTCTCTTCACACAGAGCTCGTGCTACTGGCTTCTGAATTCAGGGCTGTGGGATAGTAATACAGACAAAAACTGAATGTCTGTCACAAAGTGGTTTAATCTAAGTGTTCACTTAGGTTTGGGGAGGGGATATTAAGTGATCACAGCAGTATTTAAAATGCTGTACTATGGGCATGTAAGAACTGCACTTGCTTCTCGTTCAGCCTGCAATAACATCACCTCTTCCAGGAAAAAGATGCTTTTCTTTTAGTTTCTCTCGCCATTGTTTTGAGAGCCAGCCTTAGAAAAACTGAGATGAAATAGGAGCCCATGACTCTGTCCCATCCTCTCCCTGCCTCCCTGGTCCCCCAAGAGGGCAAACTGGCAGCTTTGCAACAGTGCAGAGCTTTCTTTCCTCCTCTTGCTGTGGTTGCTGTTCCTTAGATGCTAGAAAAGTAGCCAGTCAGAAAATATATGCAAATATCAAGCCTAGCTGATAAATGAATAGCTCTCCATAATATAATCCTCCAAGATTTTATTTGACTTAGAGGTTTTCTAAACCTGCCTGGACACCACCCTGTGCCACATGCTCTAGGTGTGCCTGCTTGAGCAGGAGGGTTGGACTAGATGATCTCTAGAGGTCCCTTCCAACCGTGAACATTCTGTGATTCCGTGAATAACAAGAAGTCAAGGATAATGTGCCAGGCAAGGTTAGTGATCAGCCTCTGAAAGTTTCTTTGGGTGACCTTGGTCATTGGCTGGAGGTGTCTGTCTTTAGCTAAGCAGGAAGAACTCAGATCAGTGTTATTCATCTAAGATCAGAGTTTGCCCCATTTTCTGCCCAGAAATGCCTAGTTTCTGCCTAGTTTGCCTAGTTTCTGCCTAGAAATTAGTACTAATACTGTGGTTCATCATGAAAATCATTGTTATTTGATGTAAGCAAAAAGCTATTTCTAAAAATATAAACTTCTTCAATGGTTCAAAATAACAAAGTGGGGAAGTAAATAGAGTGTATTGGAATGTTTGATACAAAATCCTTAGAAATGTTAAGTGCTGTGCAAACCTTCCAGCATAGAAAACAGTGATATGACGTGAAAGCAAATGATGAATATCATTTCACAGGCAATATTCAATCTCTGCTTCTAGGACTTTCAAAGGAAAAAAAAAAAAGAGAAAAAACTCACACCCAATATATTTGTCCTCTGTAATTTTCTCTTTTAAAGGCAGTCTCAAAAAAAAAAAAAGATGTCACTTGACCATGGTCAGCTCATGCCAGCCAATCCAGTAAGGAAAGCACTATTATGGAAATAGTAACATTTACATTCAACTGCACTCTTCAGTGATTTATTTTTAGGAGGGTGCCTGTGTGTGTCCACTTGAACTACTGCATCTTGGTAGCATGACCCCTTTATATATGCGGAGCCCAGGCGAGTTCTGGGGAGGTGTGTGAGCCGGCAGTGCTCCATCCAGATGGAGTTCACACCCACTACAATTATGTTTGCAACACGTGACTTGCTTAAGGTGCCTGTGGATGTTTCAAAGTGTAGGATGGCTTCAGTAAAGCAGTCTCTAAAGGAAGCAGCATCAATCCTTAGCATCTTTACTGCTGATTTTTTCCTGCAAGAAAATTACATCTTCCTGATTAGGCCAGTCTGTATACTTTTCATTATAGGCCTGAGAGAAGGAGGTGGATCAAGGAAATAGCTGTGAAAGGGCTGAAATGGCTGGACGTCTTGGATTCAAGCTTGTGAAACTCAGATAGCATAAAGAATTGTGAGTTTTGTGATGAGCTGTACGCATCCTGCCAGAGCTGTTGATTGCTTACTAGCATTCTTAATGGGTTCCTTAGTCCGGATATCAAGCCCGAGTGCAGGAAAGTAAATCTGAATCCTCTCTCTTATTATCACGATAATTTCACTTTCTCTTATTACAAACAGAAGTTCTGAATCTTGTTTCAGAAGCAGGCTCTGGATCTGGGCTAACAATGCTATTATCAGAGCATAAACTGGATTCACAGACTTCACCCTCATTGTGTGCCCGTACCTCAAAGCAGTTGGCATACAATATTTCCTACTTCCACGGAAGTAAGCACCGCAACTTCTATTGACCACAGAGAGATGGCATGTCCCTCAGTGGGGTGGTATTCTGTTTCATCTATTTCTTTCATTGATTTATAGAGTATCCATTGCCACAATAGCTATTAACCTTCAGTTAAAGTAGGACTTCAATAACTCAAAATATCACTCTGAGTTTTCTTTGTAGCAATCAATATGTTTTCTTCTAGAAGAAACATAAATATATATTTAAAGAACTATTCATATTAGATTGCTAGCTATTGTGGAAAACCCTGCTTGTATTCCTCTACATTTCAAATTTATCTTTATCAGTCTTTAGCCATCAAACCCAAAGTTTCAGAAGAATTACAAGGCTGAGGGTAGGAAGTGGGGATAACAATGTGTTAATTAATTGTGATGAGTCTGATGAGAACTGTGGCAGAAGAGAATTACACGTGCATTGCAAGAACTTCAAATAAGATTTCACTTGCCTAGGAAGGATGAAATCCGTGTGGGAAAAATATATAAGGGCGAAAGTTTTCCCTTATATAGATGGATGTACTGTCAAATGTTCTGATAAAGATGAGTAAGGAGTTTGCAACATAAGCAATTCTTAATCAGCTTTGGGGCTCTGTGACAAAGAAAACCAAGGTAGATTTGTAAATGCACCTGACTTGCAGAGATGCTGAAGAAGTACAACTTCATTGCCTCTTCCCCTTCCTCTTCCACCATTAGGAATGTATTTATGTGACCTAGGAATCAGTTTCACACAAAGGCAAGTTAAGCAGAAGCAGGTATTCATTACAAATTTTCCTTCCTCAGAACCTGCATTTGTGCCAGATGTCCTCTGTGTGCCATACTCGGCACAATTATTTCAAATATCATTGTCTCATGTCAACTGCAATGCAGATGACTGCATCTGGAAAGATCAAAAGCGGTGCTACGACCTCCTCTTCTTAGATGGATGGAGCAACTAAACCGATGGGCAGGCTCCTTTCTTCCTCACCATAACCCAATAAAGAAGCTGGAAATAGATATGGGTAGATGTGTACTAAGAGATGTATGTGTCCTGTGTATCCCTCTCCATGAATCAAAATATATCCCGGATCTAAAACCTCTGTGATCATCAGAGGTTTTTACCTAACAATATTGAGGAGTTGCATCTTATTCTCATGTTGCTCCTTGCCTGTGACATTCCTGCCTTAGGCTTTTGGGAGAAACGCTCTGCTCCTCTCCATCCTTGTAATTTAGGATTGAACCCTGTCAGCAACTGCTGACCACCTGAGAACCGGAAAGCAGCCCTTAAAAGACAGATGAGAAAGGGGCAGGTTGTTGTAATTTGTCTGTCCTGTCACTAGAGTGAGACACGATCACAAACATCCTGGGCTCTTATCTGGGGAGGAGCTGAGCTGACCTGCAGGGTGCGGGAACTGCAGCTGAGGGAGCACTACACACCCTGGTAGTGCCTGACATGCTCAGCAGGCTGAGCCTGTGGCTCAGAAAGGCTCCAGCCTTTCCACATTATATTGCAGTTGCATATTTTTTGTATGATTGCCATAGACTAAAAGGGGAGGGGGGCGAGCATGGGAGGAGGTCAAAAAAATCCATTGCTGTGAACTCCTGATGGCTGTGACTACTGACTCCTGCTTTCTGGGCATATGAAGTCTGATCTACAGTCTTCTAGAGTCCATCAGCATTTTTCTACTGACTTCCAAAAGACTTCGAATCAAACTGTCACATTGCTGAGCCTGAAAGAGACCAAGCAGCAAAATATGTATTGCAGGTATTTCTCAGTGAGGCAGCAAGGAGAATGAACTTTTTACTGAAGGGTAAAAAGACAGCAGCAATTCTGACATGTAAATAAAATGACTCATTCTGGAAACTGCCCTGCACTCCCTCCATGTTCGTGACTTTCTCACCTGAAGACCCATGATTTATGACAATATCTTTCAGAGGATCCCACGAGGAAGCTTTTTTTTTTCTTCTTTCTTCATTTTTTTTTCTTTTTCCAGAGCAAAGTGTGATGCCCTGCCAGTGAGCGACTTGTGCAGGTCCAGACGGAGAAAGCAAGCTGCTAAAAGGTACTGATTGCAGCACTGATCTCTTGCAGACTCTGCAGTGTGAGGAGCTGGTTCTGAATCACAATGAACTTAATTGAACAAGAAATGGCATTGATTTTTCCTTTTCAGCCCTCCCCATTGCTCACAGCAACAGTGCACCAATACCTCTGCCCATGCCAAGTAGCAGAATGGCACGGCACAGTAGAATAGAGATTTTTATTTTTGTCCTATAATTAGCATGCATTTATTTTTAAACGGGGTAGAAAACAAAGCTCTCCAGGCTTTGAATTATCATCAGGGAAAAACACGGCTGGTGCAATATTTTTTTTTTTTTTTTCCAGGAGCACAAGGAAGCAGGTTATGGGAGAAATTGTAGCTTGTTTTATACTTTCCTGGCAAGCAAATAAAGTTGTTCTTGGGTTTATCTATTTGCTGAAAGAGTTGAGAAGACACAATTGCTGAGATACTGAAGGGCTCCTAAAAGGTTGTTGTTGTTGTTGCTGTTATTATTATTAAATTTAGACAGATAAAGGTGTCCAAACTGTGTTCAGTCTTTAGAGAAGTAAGGAGAAAAAGCATGCCATGTCATGCTCCAATTATTGAATTTTTCTTTTTTCTTTCTCTACTAGGCAGGCATGTTAACACATAATTACATGTTTGAACAGCTAGTGATTTCCTATACAAATGTTGAACATTACCACTGAACATATTTGGGTATTTACTCTTGCTTAGAACCATATGGAGGTATATATTTTTTAGTGTCTCTCCCCCACCATCCCCCAGAATGACAAGAATATAAATTATGAAGCTAGTGGGGAAATTCTCTAGCAAAGTCATGTGAGCAGTTGTAGTCAGTGCTCAGATTCCAGCCTTGGTATCATAATTTGGTTCCCTGCAATATATAGCTTGTTTTGCTCTTAAGAAAAAATCCTTGAAATGAGATTGTGAAGTGGGAGGCTGCAGGCTAACTAGGTAAGGGGAGGATGGTTAAGGGAAGTTCATGTGTACGGCTCTAGCTAGAGCAGTGCATGCACAGTAAATTCAGATTCTACATATAATAAACATCTCCCTCTGACAGCAGTTACTGAACACCAGTTTGGTCATACACTGTAAGCAGGATGAGAGAATGAATCAAGTTAGCTGGTGTAGCTCATCTGACTTGAGGTAACTTCTTATTACATGCTAACTAGCTGCACATGTGTTTGTGAACTGTGTCTCAGAGCACAGGGATGATGAAGTTGTATTCCTAGCATGTGAGTGGAGAAATCCCTCATGGTGTGGGCAGAGACACTTCCAGCTTGGGCGTAGGAGTCCTAGTGGGAAGCAAGTACAGCCACAGCACCTGCATATTGCTGCTGATCTCTGGCTATGGAAACAGCCTTCTGAGTTCGGGGTTATTTAGGTTCATTTTGAGTAGCTTTAATGCTGGAGCTGGCCTCATGAACTGGTTCACTGCAGAGTTAAAACTATACCTTTCTCCTGCTTGCCTGTTGCCACTTGATATTTTTATTGTTTTCTGAGCAGCAATTAAATGCGCAGCAAATGTCTATCAAGTTTCATGGAAGTCCTGTCATTGACTTCAGTAAGAGCATGGTCAGACTCTTTGAGAATCAACAAAATTCATGAAAGCATTGAATGCCATACAAGAACTGCAGCAGTGTATTGTGTTGTGATATAATGAATGCATATAACAAAGTTACTAGTATTCATGTACTCTGTGTAAAGGAGATAATGCATCTAAGAGTTGCTATTATCAAAAATGGGGTCTGAGTGGATGGTGTAAGAGGAGAAACCCAAGTGTCTCTCGTATGAGGGAAGACTAGGCAAGCTGGGCCTGTTTAGCCTGGAGAAGATAAGATTGAGAGAAGACCTGATTAATATGTATAAGTACATGATGGGAGAATGTGGAGAGAAAGGGGCCAAGCTCTTCTCAGTGGTGGCCAGTGATAGAACAAGGGGTAATGGATGTAAGCTGAACCACAGCCAGTTCCATCTCCATGTGCGGAAGAACTTCTTTCCTGTGAGGGTGACAGAGCCCTCGAACAGGTGGCCAGGGAGGTTCTGGAGGCTCCTTCTCTGGAGGTCTTCAAAACGGGTCTGAATGCGACCCTGTGCCCCGTGCTCTGGGTGTCGCTGCTGGAGCAGGGTGTTGGACTAGATGATCTCTAGTGGTCCCTTCCAACCTCAACCATTCTCTTATTCTGTGATTCTGTGATTCTGTGCTTTGGGTCAACATGCTTGTCACCTGCCCAGGTGAACCTTCGACACGTCTTTCCCACCAACTGTTCACACTTCACAAACTTGCCTCTGCATTCACATGGGAAGCTGTGGATTTCACCTCCTCCAAGTCTGCACTGTAATAATAAAAAGCACCTTTTTGGCATTGGAAGGTACATATTTCTGCTTCTTTGAAAAGGGAAGCTTCTTACTGATTTAATGGACTCACCAGTTGAGTCAGAACC
The DNA here is from genome assembly GCF_003342845.1 of Nothoprocta perdicaria. Lineage (NCBI taxonomy): Eukaryota > Metazoa > Chordata > Aves > Tinamiformes > Tinamidae > Nothoprocta > Nothoprocta perdicaria. The sequence continues at coordinate 301,269 of NW_020455466.1, read as the reverse complement.
AGAAGGTCAGGTTGTGTGTGAAGGTTCTGCCAGCCAGAACCAGAAGGTCGGTCTTCTGTGTGAAGACATGTCAGGAGGGACAGTAACATACGTAAACCGCACTGCAGTTAAATGCCATTAGGCCTGCTTACTTCGACCCATGAACATGTGGATCATGTCCAGTGAAGATTGGAGAGCTCTTTGTGAAAAGAGCTATTGGCTCAGACCACCTACTAGAGAGCTCAAGGTCAGAAAGGAGTCTCTCATTACCATCAAACCACTTCCCTCTAGCACCACTTGAGAAGCCCAGGAACTCTATCTCTGAGGCCAATGGTAATGCCTGGATCTCCCTTTCAAGATGTTGATATTTTCTTGCTTTCTTGGCAGTTGCATCATTCAAAGCTGTTAACTGACTTTCATAGAGGATTGTAACTTCCACTGCCTTGGCACAGACGCCCTTAACCAATACTAGATCTGGCTTGAAGAGTTCATTGGTGGTATCTCTGTGAGATTCTCTCTCAAGACCCTCTAGCCAGCAGATGAACATTTGCAGGCCTTCTAGTCCATGTCCAGGGCTAATGCATTTCACCCTCAAGGAGGAAGCTGCCATGAGACTGCTGTGAATACCCGGAGACTTTGCTACATCAGGCAGCAGCAAATGTGTTAGAAGACAGTCTCACTAAAGATCTCAGAAGCAAGACAGTTATTCACCCATTACAGCAATAACAGTCTGGGATTCTGCTGTTTGTCAAAAGATGATCTCAAAACAGAAAAAAAAAAATCAGGAAAAACAACACAGATTCCAGCAGGCTGACAGTCTATAAATACAATGCAGTGGAACTATGAGTTTAAAAGCAAAAATATTTCATATATTATGGAGCCTCTAGTGATTCCACCATTAAGATTATGTCTAGCTTTTCATGCTAGATCTCATTTTTATAGCTTCTTACAAGAAAAAAAAAAGTTGCTTTCTCCCTGAATTTTTAAAGTTATTTTCTCTAGCCATAAGAGGATTTCTGTGTGTATAAAGTCTGAGGTTAAACTGACAAAGAACCTTAGAGAAATGAGCCTGAGAATTGAGACTAGGGTTTCCTGTTGTTTCAAAGTTTTCATTTTTTTTTCCTTTAAAGTATGTTACTAGTCAATACTAGTTATACATGAAAATCTTTAATATGAGTATTTATTAGTTTTCTTCCCTAAAAAAAATTATTCTCTCATAAATGTTTTAACAAGGACATTTGATTTTAAGAATTCTGCAGTGTGATCATTTTGACTTTAAACATTTCTGTTTTTAATGTAGTGCATGTCAGCAACAACCTACGGTCTTACTCAAGAGCAAAGTCTACCTGGGATAAGGCGGTGTACCTTTACAAGGAAAGCTGTCCGGGAAATCCTATTCTGTCTGCACTGCAAGATTATGAACGAGAGGAAAACCCTGATCAAATTAGGAAGGGATAGGCGGACAGCTTAAGCAGCCAGAAGAACAATATTTGTTTCATTCCCTTATTTCTTTCTGTAGTTTATTGTGACTTAAGTAGGTGGTTAGACGTGCTTGCATGGCCTCTCTCACCAGCTGAGGGAGCAAGGGTGGCCCGTGGATGGCTTAGAGCTGTATCACAGAATTACTGAATGGTTAAAGTTGGAAGGGATCTCTAGAGATCATCTAGTCCAAATCCCCTGTTCCACCAGGGACATCTGTAGCACAGGGCACACGGTGGCATCCAGGCAGGTTTTGAAGACCTCCAGAGAAGGAGATTCCACAATCTCCCTGGGCAGCCTGTTCCAGGGCTCTGTCACCCTCACAGTGAAGAAGTTCCTCCTCACCTGGAGATGGAACTTCCTGTGTTTCAACTTACATCCCTTACCCCTTGTCCTATCACTGGCCACCACTGAGAAGAGCTTGGCCCCTTACTCTCTACATTCCCCCTTCATGTACTTGTACATATTAAATCGGATCTCCCCTCAACCTTCTCTTCTCCAGAGAAAACAAGCCCAACTCACTCAGTCTCTTCTCACATGATAGATGTTTCATTCCCTTAATCATTTTTGTTGCCCTAAACCCTGTAGTGGTTTGTGACTGGGCGAGAGGGTCTCCCATGCCAGGAGAATATCAGATGAGAGGCACAGAGGAGAGGTTGATGTCATTGTTGCTGTTGGTGAGAATTATCTCTTCTCTGTGGGCAACTAAGAAAATATTCCCTACCTGAAAGGTACTAAAGAACATGTGGTGTGTAGTGGTGCTTCCGGGAAACAGAAGATTTTTGTACGTGGCTTGGAAGAGAAGTTGGCCTTCTTTGGTCTTTATTACTTATATTGCTTATATTTGCAATGTAATTTAATTATATAGTGCCGCAATGAGCAGTCTGTGTTGTGGATGGTGGTCCAGGTTTTTTCAGACATCTTTCTCTAAAAGAGAGTGAAATACTGTTCACATAAACCAAACTTTCAGGCCAAGAAACTTTAATATTACCTCAAATATATGACTTTTTTATTATTAGTAAGGCCAAAAAATGTGTATGTAAATGTTTTATTCAGGTGATCGCCTTCAGCTCCATCCATGGCTTCATGCTACTTATTGCATCAGTTGCCTTCTATCAGTTTGCTTATATCCCTTCACATGAACTAGACTGCCTGGTCTAGCACAGAGCATCTGCTACCATCCACAGAGTCATGTGGGATCTCTGTCCGTCCTGAACTCTAGTGACTGCATGTTGATTCTTGTTGTTGAATTCAATAGCTCTACCAAAGCCCTATCAACAGAATCTGTTTTCAGATAGATTTCAACATGTTTTGCAAAAAGTTCAGTAGCATAAGGAGCAGAACACTCACTTATTTGTAGGAAAGGTCAAACAATTAATGTAATAAGCTCTTAAAAGTCTGGAAGGGTGAAGATACCATAGATACACAGACCTAAGAGAGCAACGCAGCAAACCCTAGAAACAGTTTCACAAATAAGAAAATTCTGTGGTTATGAAGGCACTTACTGCAAATGTCAAAAACAAAACAAAAAAAAACCTAACAACAAAAAGCTCTCTCTTGTGTATCCTATTCTAGATCCTTGAATGCAGATGACTGTGTGGAATTGCTAGGCACAGAACTATTAGTAATATTAGCCTGAAATTACTTCCTGAGAAAATGACTGAATTTGGGAAGCTGGAGAGAATTCCACTGAGGAGTTGCAGAGTGTATGGGGGATGTAGCTCCACTCATTATTCTTTGAGTGTAAGGAAAACTAGGCAAAAGTAAAGGATTTAATTTGAAATGCATTCAGACACTAAGTGATATTTGCACCAGATAAATTGTTAACATGCCGATTCTCCTGAAAGGGAAGAACGTTATGTAGAATCATAGTACACAATGGGGTGAATTTTTTTAAAGAGAGATTTAGATTAGTGAGGTGTAAATTAGTCAGATGAGCCTAGGAGAAAAGTAGTCTCTACTTTTGGAACTAGGAGATGTACCAATTTACAACCCAGCAAACAACACACACACAAATACACACCACCCCAAAGGAGTTGTGATTAAGGACTTGGGTAGTGGCTCATTCTTGCCTCAGCGCTGAGCCCATCAGGAGCTCTGAGAGTTAGGAAGGAAATGCTCCTCCTCGATCCTAAGTTTCCAAGAAGCTGATTTAATCCCTTGAGCAGAGCATATCTCTAACTTTGTCTCTAAATTCTTTGGGATATTCTGCCTGGCCTTGAGGAATAGAAAACTAATATTTGCTGAGGAAGATCATAAAAGAAGAGCTACTCCAGGCTAAATTTTGTCTTTTGATGCATATGTCTTGATGATAAAGGAGTGTCCTGGGCTCAAGAAGGAATGAGATTTACATCTCATGTAAAGGCTTGGGTTTACTGCTAGAAGATTAAACAATCAGCTTTGATTCAGTATTCTTATGGTAAGTGATTGCTGGCTTGCTTCTGTAGTAACAACCACCATTTTTTTTCAACTTCATATTAAAGATAAAAAATATGGGCAAGCACTTGAAATAAAATGCAATAGGTATGATATTTTTGTATCAACATCCATTTTCCTGCTCTCCTCAGTGACTAGAAGAAGAAAAAATAATTTAAATTTCATTAAGTTGCTGGTTTTAAGGGTGGTCTTGTGCTGTTCTGCTTTTGATGACATCACTGGAATCTGAATTCACAGCTACAGATTAGATTTCTTCACCTCTCGGTGGCAAGACTGGTTGATGTTAATTCCAGCAATGGGTATAGTAGGCATCATCATAGAGCTTTGCAATCACACTTTGGCTAAGAATTAAGTGTTCTTTTTCCACAAGGACCATAAAACAACCTCATAATTATAACATCATTCGATCACTGCTCTGCTAAGTTTGAACATGGGATAGGAAGACCTAGGAGAGCTGCAAGTCCCATTACACAGGGGTATTTCTGAAGGATATTACAATTCCTTGAAACAGTTTTATAATAGATAAGAGTTTTGATGGAAACATTGTCCTAAGTATCTGTCAGAGGCCTGTTTCCATGAAGATATCCATTTGAGAACTAATCTCATTCATTTTACAAAAAAAATAATTTCTCAAGATTTCAAACTTTAGCTTTCCAAAGGATCTTCAGAAGGTAAGCTGCTATTGTGGCTTATATCAAAATGTGGGACAGCATTTGGTATTTCTCTACACATCGGTGTTTTTATGTCTCCAGTTGGGTCTCATAAGGACTTGGCTGTGCCTTGCTCTCCTCCTCATGTAAGCAGCATGGAGGATCCCTTTTCATTCTTCTCTCCAGTCCAGATGATCTTGTAATTGAATAAAAAAGGGTAATTTGGAGACTGAAAATGGTAAAAAGTGGCATTTTCCCCCCTCCCTTGACATTCCTGACATTGCCCTTCACTCAAACTGCCAGAAAGCAGCACCTGTTTCCCTTGCTCCCTTGTCATTGCCTTTGTGTGCTTAAGGAGGCCCCTCTTCCTCATGATCAGACAACTTCCTTTCCTCCTTTTCTACCTGCATCTTGCTTCTTTCAATTACGTTCTTCAGTTCGTTTTACAAGGCCCAATTTAGAAAGGAGTGAGCAAGCACATCTCTTTCATAACACAGTTACTCTCCTGTTTACTGATCCACTGAAATGGTGTAACAACTGGCTCATGACTTTCCATATTCCTTTTTCTTCCCCTTTTCACTCAGTTCAGATTCACTTCCTTTCGCAGTCTAATCTGCAAAGGTTCACCTCTCCTTCTGGTCATGGTGTCTTCCTTGTGAGCAAACATACCACATTAGTTGTGCGATGGTCAGTCCCGTTTTGTGGGTGAGGCAAGGCTCAAAACAACAGTTAAGCTCCACCCTGAGGAGCTGGGGTGTGGAAAGTGAGAGCCACTGTTGCTGGCCCAGGCTCAGGCAAGATTTGCCTTCTGAGCCAGTGGTCATTATAGGACGAGCTTCCACATACCCTGGAAGCAACATATTGGTGACAGCTCAGAAAAAGTACCTTTAGAATCTTGTTATCTCTAAACTCAAAACCAAAAGATTCTGTTAATTCTGCTCCCTTCCCCCATCTCTCTCCATTTGGGATGGCCCTGGTTCAGTAACAATAATTAACTACTCACCAGCCAAACAAAATCTTGGCACATGTCCAGCAGTTTGTGCTGACTAAGGACATACTTCACTGTTTCCTGCTCTTCTACCTCAAATGGGTAAATTACTGGGTTGTGGTGTGGTGGCATTGGTAGTGGGGCACAAGTGAGCGAAAATCGCTCCATATTTAATTCCTAAAATATGAGAAAAAAAGAGTATCATGGAGATTTCCGCTAGGTCGCCAACAGAAAGCTGTAAATTCTGGGTGTATTCCAAGCAATCCCTAATGTCTCCACTTTCTTAACCCTTCTAGCTCTGCATTATGTCCCTGAAACACACAGTTACCTTGGGATAGCTTGTCTTTTCCCTGGGATAGCTTGTCCAGACCCTAATAACTGAGCTCAAACTGACTTGGAGCCTAAGGCAAATGTTTCTGCAGCATGCACTAGTGTAACTTAATAGAAATAACCTGCCTGTGAAAAACAGAGCCTCAAAGGACCTAGCGTTTCTAAATAAATTTCCCTGCAGTTCATGAGCACAGCTAGTGTTAACCAGGCGGATGCTGCTAGTGCTCTCCCTGCCCCATCTATTCTTCAAGTAGGCCCACTGCAATTAATGGCTGTGTTTGAGGAATAAACAATGATGCGTGGAAGTGGTGGGATCTGACCTGTGGCTTCCATTGAGAACTATTGGTTTCCATGATTGCTGATCCCTAAGTATACAATGCTGCGATGCAACTGTAATTTAACCCTGGTATGTATTGAATGCAAATGTGCCCTCCTATCAATTAAGCAGGAAGAAACATTCATTTGGTTGCAAATATCCTGTTAAAGAATGCAGTTTAATTATTGAATCTTGTTGAAATTCAGCTTCATTGAGAAATGAAGTTCTTGTTCTCTTCCCACAGGGGTAACTGCATTTCTGTTCCCTCAAGTAGTGCAGTAATTTCTTTCTGTGGTCCTCATGGTTGGTTAAAAATCAATTTTCTTTTTTTTAATTCTATCTACTTAAAGTCTTGCTGTTTGTTAACTGCAGCCATCTTTTTGAGCTGAGATGGCTATAAGTGTTGACTCTTCTTAGGTGAACTTTACCTCACAACCATTGTGTCATTATTTAATGTGGTCAAAAGCTATTGTGATGGATCTATACAATTAAGGTAATAAATTTAGATAGCTACCTTTACAAATACATACGTATAGAAAATAGCTGTGTGTAATAAAACAGTGCTTTCATCTTAATCTTTCATCTTCTTTCCTGAATGTAGATTTTTTTTTCTCATTTAAAGCAGTTTAACTGAATATAGAAATTCTCCAGGAGAGATAATTAAAGGCTTAGTATGTTTGTTTGCTTTGCTCTCATAATCTGCTAAGTATGCTTATACTGCTGCTTTCCAACTATAAGCTGGGGATAGGCTATAGTAGAAGGTCTATGTAAGACTGTGTTCCTTTCAGAATGGAACACATCAAAATATCTTATGTACAAATATTTGGGATTTTGACAATATGAAAAAGTACTGGAAATAGAAATATTTAGTAAGAAAAAATGGCCCACTTGTTTTTCTGTTACTCACCCCATGCACTGCCCCAGCGAGCTTAAATCCTGGTGTTTTGACATCAGACTTCTGATATCAGTCTGTGTTTGCACAGTTAGTGTATTTTTTTTGTTCAGTAACAAAATGCTGTCAGCTCCTCACATGCTGTAAACTGGCATGTCTTTATTGATGGTAGTTGTCCTCTGCTGACTCGCACTAAATGAATAGCTGGACCATTGTACACTGAGACTTCATTCAATTCCCGTTAAAATCAAAGGAAACACTTGCCAGGTTCCTAGAGAGTGAGACCACTCTAGGAAACAACAGGCAGAACTGTAATTTGTATATATTTTTAATATCCTACCCAAGGAAGGTGTTTATTCAACTCTTCTCAGCTACAATCCAACAAGCAGAACCAGTCACTTCAAATGACTTTCTTTTACCCATCTTGAGGGTCCCATAACCAACACAAAGAACTCTATAAAATATTTAAACGTCAAGTCTGAGGCTGCTAACACCAAACAGCACTATTCAGTTCCAAATGCCAGCCAGCTGACCAGAGGGGAAAATTTAATAATGCTCCTGATCTCTGATAGGATAAAAAAAAACAGTAAAGTTTAAAAGTTGTCCTTTCATCTTCTCAGCAACCTGCAATTGATGAAAGTAACATGCTACACGATTTGATTTCAGTGAGAAGAGGGAAAAGAAGTGTGACAATGAGTCATCTGGTACAAAGCACCAGAATAATTCAATAAATAGAGCAATTTTCTCTTTCTCACTTTCTCACTTTCTCTCTTTCTCTCTTTCTCTCTTTCTTTCTCTCTTTCTCTCTTTCTTTCCTTCTTTCCTTCTTTCTTTCCTTCTTCCCTTCTTTCTTTCTTTCCTTTCCTTCCCAGGCAAACTGCCTTTTATCTCATAAAGTCTACATGACAGCTGCATATTTCCCAGAGTGTCAGTCTCCAGAGGCAAGAGAACATAAGAACACCAGTAAGTTGCAGGCAACCTAGTTCTCTTGTGTATAAGCTCACATGCTCTTTTTATCAGAGCTTCTATCATAGTAAACCAGGGGAATCACAGGAAGCGCACATACTTATAAAGCTGTTCTCCTCTGAGAATGACCCCCAGACACTAGCTCAAGTCCTTGGATTGCTCACTTACCGATTTACGCTGCCCTCAATCAGTGCTACAAATGAAAAACAAGGAACAGGGACTGTTGCTAATATGAGGTTCTGACTTAGAAACCGTGTGATTTGCTGTTGGCACAGACAGAACGGCACAACCTTGTCAGCCCTGTTAATAAACTTCAGTCACAGTGCTGACCTGCTGACAGGCTCCACAAGCTGATGATATCTTGCAGCTTTTGAGCAAGGATTGCTTAGCATGTCAATAGGGAAGGATTCTTTATTATGTTATTTTTATATTAATATTTTTATTAGGGAGCTAGGAGCAATAGCAGAACCTAAGAAAGAGGAAGAGGCTGTGATTTACCACCATTTTCAAATGTTTCTCTCTTCCCCCTGCCCCTTAATTAGCGCTGAGTCATCATTTGGTGATGGAGCCTTGCACCTCCATCCACATTTGCACCACATTTATCACCCAGCTGAAAGTAATGGACTACAACATGGTGGTGCCAGTTGTTGAACAAAACAGAGCATATGGATCCAGTACCAAACCCAGAAATTACTCCAAGCTTAATTCAAGTGAGGAGTGCTTTCAGGGCCACCCCGTGGTTTGGTGTACAGTTCTCTCCTTCAAACAGACCCTCTATTGGCCTACATACCATTCAGGTAGCTGTGGACAGAGTACCTTTGGCAGCCCCTGGAAGAAGCTGAATTGTAGGCCCAGCCAGAACAGTTGAGCACTGCCACCTCAGATGGTGATGGGGTATTCATTTCTTTATGTCTTAATTCTGGCATGACCAGTTAGTATTTGTGCTTGTGACTGGCTCATCTCCATCATCTCACAGAGTCTGAAGATTGTCCTGGATAAAAGACTGTTGATGTGCTAAGGCTGACCAACAGTGCCAGACTGACATTGGGCCTGACCAATAACATCAGCCAGGTTCTCCTACCTGTTTCAAACAGTGAAAAAGGAAGCGATAGCTTCGATGGTGCTAGGCTGGTATTCACCAATGATGGAGTCAGCCCTGAAGACTTTCATAGGTGTAATAAGAGCAGCTGCTGTGCTGCTAATACAATAAGAACGACTGAAAAGAAATACTTACCTGGCAGCATCCCTTTAAACCCATGACTCATAATCACAAGTGCATTTCTGATTCTCTTCCCATTCATGCCTCATGGACCATCATCTCATTTAATGAAAATGTAGGCAGCTGCTTTTCTGCCTGGTGTTACAAACTCTATCTAATGGATGCGGCTTGTGGAGTTGGTTTTATTTGTTATGAATGAACAATGCTCTGTTTAGGAAGTCAGTGCACTTTCTCTCTCTCTGATCATCATGAGGATCCATGAAGCTGAGTGTGGGGCCATTATAGTGAGCTTGACACATGGCCAGGATTTTAATATCGGAAATGGAGCTGTGATGGGAAGAACTGCTGTTTCATCTGCTTATCAGCTGTAGCCTCACAGATAGAAACAGTTTGATGTTCAAGGCTCTGGTTTAGAGAGAGGACTCTCTGCATCAAAGTGCAAGTCTAATTTTCATACAAGATCTCATTGCACATTAGTGCATTGATTATTATAATTATGCCCTTTCAGGACATTTTCAAGTTACACTACATCCAATTATAGCTATTTAAATACCATTGACTGTATAGCACATGATGTGGGAGAGAGGAGGTAGCAGGTGAAATGGGTATCTATTTTATTTAGCTACCTGCTTTTACAGTAAGGCCTCTTAAATATAAGAGAGCTGGCATTATTAATATTATTTATTTCACTAGTGGATATATCTGAAACTGTTTTCCTGAGCACCAAAAATGTGCTTACCCATCTTTCTACAGGACAGAGAATCTAATTTTAAAGGAAGAGGAAGAATAGGATCTTTATCTTCTTGGCCCATTCTTTGGTTGTAAGAGTTATACATTGAATTTCCAGGTGCTGCATTGGCAACAGAGAATAGAAAGTCCTAGTATCATTAAGTGATTGAGGGAACAGATTTTCTATTGGAGTATCTCCTTATGGTGATCATTATTGCTTGGGCAAGCTATTTTCTGGGTTGCCTATGCAAGGGGATGGCCTTTTTAGGAGAGTGATCCTAGATTCCTCTCCTCTTTCCTTGTTTTCCTCCTCCATAGCTTTATTAATTAGAGGTTATTTTTTTTAAGTTAAGTACTTCTTTAGCCTGATGGAACTTGAAGGCAAACTAGGCCCCAATTAGTTTGCCTGACTATACTTATGTTGGCTTAATCCCACCACCAGTAATCAATTTAAACAATATGTTGTATTTGCTCCCTCACAAGAAATGGTCTCAGATGGTCAACACCTCCACACAAAAACCATTCTCAGATGAAACTCCCCGTGTTTCCATTTCTCAAAACTACTTTTTTTTTTTTTTTTTTTTTCACAAGGTCCATAGCAGAGTGATGCTTTGATGATGTCAGGTTTTTACCACAGTAGGCCCTGTTTCTTAAATACATGCCTAGAATGGTGAGCATGCTTCACTCTATTGGCATGTACATTGCTTCCCCATCTAGTGATCAGTAAGTGCTTCCATGCTTCCATGCTTCCATGCTTCTTGTTCCTTGCTTAGTCAGGAACAGGAGATATTTTGCAATCAAAGTATCATGTACCTCAAGGAGATGTAGTCTTCTCTCTGTTAGAGTTCCAGCAAACTGCTTTTGGGTGCATCAGATTACTCTCCCCTTGCTCTGATTCATCTTTTGTAGATTGAGAGCTTCTGCCCCTACTTCTCCCTGGCAACTCCATCAAACTCCCTGTACCAGGCCTGTTGGTTGCAAGAGCCTAAAAGTTCCAATCTGTTGATCAGTGCCCTTGTCAGACAGGGCTCCCACCACTGCACAGTTTGAGGTATTGATGGTTCCCACTGAGGTGGAGAGAGAAGAGGAAAAGCAGGCCTATACTGTTTGGCAGCCTGCTGAGCTAAGCCTGATGATTTTAATAAGGAAAATAAAAGGAAAGAGATTTTTTTTCCTAGTTCCTAGTGCAGTTTTACATGGTGAAGGTCAAACTTGAAATCTCCTGTATGCATTATGAAATGTTGCAGGTGAAAGGAACCTGATATTGAGAGCCTACAGATGTCTCATGCACCCTATTGGTCTCACCACTAAACACCCAATAGTGCTGGCAATTCAGAGCTAATCTATGTAACCAAGTCCCCATCCAGCCCAGTCTTCAAATTGTGTTGTAGAGCATCAGGCTTGTGTTTTGCATTGCGGTGAGTTAGTATTTTCCAGTCTGTGACTTACTGCTGATGAATGTTTGGATGTTTGGAACCCCATCCTCAACATACAGGAATATTTTCCCAGAAATTTTAATGAGCTTCACAATGAACTCTTGTTGACTGGAACATTCTCAGGGCCAAGCAGTGCAAACATAGTGGAAGCACAGTAGCACACTGCCATAAACCAAATGCCCCGTTAGCCAGATTCTGACTCACTGACCTAACAGCTCTAGATGCACTTCAGAATTATGGGTGCCTTTGCTTGGTTTTATTCCAACACACTAATTTCCATTCAAAAAAAAAAAAAAAAAAAAAAAAAAAAAAAAAAAAAAACCCAACCTCTGTAACATATTTGAACAACGCTGACTTAAATTAGGACTTCCCACACAGTAAGAATATGAAGTTTCAATAATTCAAGGAGGTTTATTTGATCCCCAGTGTTCTGATCAACTGTATATGTATTCCAGAAAAGAAAAAGAAAGACCAGAATCATGATAAATTTATGTCTGTGTTCATGCAGACCTACTAGTCTCTACAGTTGCTCTTCTTATAGTAGCAGGACTGAGATGCCTGCATGTAAATTGTGTTGCAGACTCATTAATGTTACTGCTACTTGGTTGCTAGCTGAGATACCAGTTCTGATTTAGGGTATTTTGACACTTAGCAACAAACTAAGCTTTAGTGAGCAGGTGGCTGAGCCAAAATAGTAGCGGAGTTCACAGTTAGCTGAAATAATAACAAGGAATTGCTGGTCAGAATATGCTTTCCTTCTTGATTTATTAAAACAGCCCAGGAAAAGCTCATCGGTGAAGCATCCACTCCCACAGGACACCTGCTTCGAAGCCACTGTGATGCAGGTGTGTTTCTTTGCATGCACAGGAACAGTTCCCACACTATTGAGATCAACTAATAAACCTGTCCACCTGTGATGACCAAAGCATTCAACAGTCTGTGTGGCTTATCTTTCAGCAAAACTTTAAAAAGTCAGATCTCAGCTCTCCCATCAGCCTATGGCTGCTTCCTGCACATGTAACTCTGGATTCACTTCCTTTCCAAGCATGTGTCACTGTGCTCTCATTGCCTGCAGGAAAGAGTGATAGCTCTGCAGTAGAGACTGGTAGGTAGGACAGTCTTCCCACTTTGCTGTGGCAGTTTCCTGTCTCTCCCTTTGCTTGGGCTATACAGAGAGCTCAAGGATGTTCATCCTTCTTCTCAGGGCTTCTATGTTGCCTTGCACTGAGGACTGCCTTGCACCGAGGACCTCCTTGCACTGGTTTCCAGGCTGGTTGTGAAAGCTGACCATCACCTGCTTCACTTTGCACACACAGTAGCCTCCCAGGCAGGGCAGTACCCAAATCTTTCTCTTCCTGACAGGGAAGAGCACTGATCCTTCCAGCAAAACCCTTGCAATGTGCCAGAGAGCTGAGGATGAACTAAGACAAAATAATCACATAGCCACAATCTAAGAGAAGCACTCAGATCTCTGCTTCTGGCTACATACACTCAATTGTATACTCTGTTCACTCCTTTATTTCTTTACATTCTGTGTTTGTGGTCTATTTCAGGTATATGAAACATGGGGCTGAAGGGCAGACCTAGACTGCAAATTCATTTCGTATGGCCTGTGGCCAATCCAGTATTTAAAGCTTGACTGTTGGCTTATTCAAAGTCCTGTGTTCCCAGGGTGGTTTGGTAGTGGTTGTTTGAAGATTGACAGGGCACTTGTCAAGAAGGAGGTCCCCACTATGGTCTCAAGACAGGCACTTAGAAGTTAAGAAGATGTGTCTGCTCTATGATTTCATTGTGTGGCCACGAGCAAGCCTCTTCCAGAACTCTTGATATTCTGCAAAATGGGGCTAGAAATAGAGATTTTTTGTCATGTGCGAGACTTACCATCTGCTTAGGAACCTTGCTGGCAGGTTCACTGACTGAAAGTTAAGTGTTAAAGGCTCTGTTTGGGAAGATAAGGAGGTGGAATGGGAGAAAGCTGGTGTGGTACCTCACAAAGCCTTGCATGGACTCCAGTGCCAGGAGAGGAATGAAGGTCCTTGGTAAGGACTGCTGTGTGTATTTCCTGTATGCTGAGTTGGGCAAAGGGCACCGAGTTTAGTCCTGTTGGCCAGTGATTACAAGCTGCTTGGTTACTGTAGTGGGCATCTGTTTTATTGGTTACTCACTGTGGACATCCAACCTGAAGCACTTTAGAAGGGCCAAACTATTTTTTTTTCTTTTAGCAGAAGACAGAAGCCTTTGTGGAATGGCAAGCTGCCTTGCAGTGTCTCAGTTTGTACTCACAAAAATCACTAGCCACTTTTGGAAAACTTGACAGTTTACATTTACTGATCACTATGTGATGAACTAAGTTTTGTTAACATTTCCAGAAGAAATCAATGCAGATATTGCAGAGAATTATGTTCCCGATGAGGAAATAAGCTTCAGGAGAAGAGGTATGGTTAATATGGAAGGAGATTTTTTTTTCCAGAAAAGTACCGTTGCTTTTATTAGGAAAGAATGAGGAAAAGCAGTATGTAACACAGAACATGAGTGAATTGTCTGGCTTAGGGGAGAAGGCAAGGGAGAAAATTAAAAAAAAAAAAGTTAAGATGCAAGCAAGTCTTTAAAACACAGGCAAGCATTCTGCATATTATATTCACCACACAGGGAATTCAGCAAATGAGCACTAAACCCAAAGGGTTCCATCCCAGATGATAATTCTTATGTAAGAGGTATTTAAGTGTACCCCTGGGTCTGCATGGAGAGATTGGACTGGGATTTTTGTGACAATTGCACTGCAGCGAAAGAGAAGGAATGATCAGAAAAGCCCACAGTATGGACTGGAGCTAAGAGTTAACCAAAGTAACACTACTGTAAGTGAATACATCCTGGTATTGCTTGTACTAGCATTCAGCCTGATTATTGTCATGTATTAAATTAGATTAATTCTTAGTTGCTTGAGTAGTCCTTTACAAGTTCTTGAAGAGAGAAAAAAATAGTGATTTGCTTTCTTAGTGCCCCTGTGAAATGAAAGGCTGATTTGAAATGAATAGCTGTCTCCATCACATAGGTGAAGAAAGCTGATGCCTTCAACAAGTAAGATCCATGTTGTCAAAAGTTCTCTTAAATAATATACATCCCTATTTTTGAGTGACCAGCCTCACATCATAAAGGGCCAGTGCTCAACACCATCTGGAAGCTGAGTGCTTCTCTGAGGCATGGAGATGGATGTGCTAGTGTGTCTGAAGATATTGTAGTAAATGGTATTCAAACATATAACCAGAATGACTTAAAAGACTGCTTAAGACAGAGGCGAACACAGGGAAACGATCTTGGCAATGGGTAGGCAGTGAGCCAGATGCACTGACCCTGGGGCTTCTGGTGCTCTTACAGTACCACCTCAGTGCCTGATTTTTGAATTGTTTGGAAACTCAGTAATGTACTCGAGACTACTGAGTGAGTCAAGCAGAGCCAGGCTCAGAGCTTGAAGGCATTACAAATCTTCCTGTCAAACCTCCAGGGTATCAGACTAACATTCAAACCAAAGGATATATAATGTGCCTTACCACAAAGTTGATTTATTTTCACATCAGCAATTTGTATATGTATTAGTATTTCAAAATCTGTGGATCAGTTTAAAGGAAAAACAATCAGTAATGCTTCAGAATCAATACTGACTAAGCTGACTGACTCAAACGCAGTAGAAAGCCATCAAGGTTGGTTGGAATAGAATGAAACAAGTTTTCATAGAAGTATAGACATGGCTAATTTTTCATGAAAGCATGAAAACAAACTATAGCAACCTAATATAATAATCCAATCTTTCTCAAACTTTATAAAATCCAGAGCCCGTGTAACAATTTGGGAAAAAAATGTTCTGACTGTCATATGCATTTTTTTTATTTATAGACAAGTAAGCCTTAGCCTACACTTGAAAGTTAATGTATTGATATTTCTCCCCACTTTTATTCACTGGCAGCTGTAAAGTTTTTGTGAAAAGATACCAGTGGTTGTTCTGAGGATCACTTCCTGAAGTCCATGGCTCAGCATATATCCTTGGCTCTAGTCTGAAAAACATGAATCCATATTAGGAAACACCATGATCTCTTCACAGCTGTGAAATAGAGGCATGGAATAGAGAACTGTGGAAAACAAGTGCAAGTGGGAACAGAGAGCTGTGAATATTCTGGTGATAGCAATTCTTCTATTTCTCTGGTCTCACTAGCTCCCTTGGTGAGTGACTTACCAAGATAATGTTGCTCCCAATTTTCTGCTTTTAGCAATGGGTTCAGGTCTTTCCTGTAGTACTGAGCTGAGGTCATGATTCAGATTAATTGATTTTTCTTCCTATTAATCCCCTTGATTTTCCTGTAATTTTTTGAAAATCCGCTAGAGTCAGTATATGTGACAACAAGAGAAGCAACAACCAAACTTGTACTCACCAGAGACAACAAACTTTAAATTCAGCCTTCAGTTATATGCTCTATCCCACCTCAAACTGGTGTGTTCACCATAGGCCTGAGGGACTGTCAATGTCTGGACTGTCTCATGCTCATCCAACTTGGATGAGTTAACTTGCCTTGTCATTACTGGTTTTTGCTAGGAAAACTCACCAGATTGGGCTTTGCCTTAAAGCCCAAATGCTACTGTAAAATAAAATGTTCAAATCATGTGTAAGGGCTGTTTGTATATATAATATCCATGACTCTAAAAAACCTGTCAGTAAGATAAAAAATTTAAGATAAAAATAATAAGATATAAAGAATTGCATGGTGAATTCCTTGTGAAGCTGATTATTATAATGGCCCCTAGTTTTATCACATTGGAAGCTGAATCAGCTGCTAGTAGATAGCCTATTTCAAGAGCATGCTGTTGTAGATGCTGATGCAGATTCCCCCACTAAGGGGGAATATCCTGCCACTAGTAAGATGTCCAAAGAGATCACAGAATCACAGAATATTCAAGGTTGGAAGGGACCTCTAGAGATCATCTAGTCCAACCTTCTTGCTCAAGCAGGCACACCTAGAGCATGTGGCACAGGGTGGTGTCCAGGCGGGTTTTGAAGACCTCCAGAGAAGGAGACTCCAGAACCTCCCTGGGCAGCCTGTTCCACTGCTCTGTCACCCTAACAGTAAAGAAGTTCCTCCTCACCTGGAGATGGAACTTCCTGTGCTTCAGCTTATGGCCATTACCCCTCATCCTATCGCTGACCACCAATGAAAACAGCTTGTCCCCTTCCTCCCTGCATTCTCCCTTCCTGAACTTATACATATTAATCATATCCCCTCTGAGCCTTCTCTTCTCCAGAGAAAACAGGCCCAGCTCACTCAGTCTCTCCTCATACGAGAGATGTTCCATTCCCTTAATCATCTTCGTTGCTCTTCTCTGGACCCTCTCCAGAAGCTCCACGTCCCTCCTATACTGGGGTGCCCAGAACTGCACACAGTACTCCAGGTGCGGCCTCACCAGAGCTGAGTAGAGGGGCAGAATCGCCTCCCTCGACCTGCTGGCAACATCCTCCTGATGCAGGCCAGGATCCCATTGGCCTTCTTGGCCACGAGGGCACACTGCGGATTCATTGTTAACTTAGTGTCAGCCAGGACTCCCAGATCCCTCTCTGTGGAGCTGCTTTCCAGCAGGTCGACCTCTAATCTGTCCTGGTGCCTGGGGTTATTCCTGCTTGGATGCAGGACCCTGAACTTGTCCTTATTGAACCTCATGAGGTTCCTCTCTGTCCAGCTCTCCAGCCTGTCCAGGTCCCTCTGGATGGCAGCACAGCCCTCCGGAGTGTCGGCCACTCCACCCAGCTTGGTGTCATCTGCAAACTTGCTCAGGGTGCACTCTGTGCCCTTGTCCAGGTCATTGATAAACAAGTTGAACAGCACTGGGCCCAGTACTGACCCCTGGGGGACCCCACTGGCCACAGGCCTCCAACTGGACTCGGCCCCATTTATCACCACCCTCTGAGCTCTGCCATCCAGCCAGCCCTCGATCCACTGCACCATGCACTCGTCTAGTCCACTGTCCCGGAGCTTCTGTATGAGGATATTATGGGAAACGGTGTCAAAAGCCTTGCTTAAGTCAAGGTAGACAACATCCACGGCTCTCCCCTCGTCCAGCCAGCCTGTCATCCCATCATAGAAGGCTATGAGGTTCGTCAGACATGACTTCCCCTTGGTGAATCCATGCTGACTGCTCCTCAGCACCTTCTTCTCCTCCATATGCCTGGAGATTCTCTCTAGGATGAATTGCTCCATCACCTTTCAAGGGAGGGAAGTGAGGCTGACTGACCTGTAATTGCCCGGCTTCTCCCTCTTGCCCTTTTTGAAGACTGGAGTGACGTTGGCTCTCTTCCAGTCCTCGGGCACCTCCCCTGCTCTCCAGGACCTCTCAAAAATGATGGAGAGAGGCTGAGCAATAACCTCGGCCAATTCCCTCAGCACTCGTGGGTGCATCCCATCTGGGCCCATAGATGTCCAAAGATACCCTGCACCTTGACCAGAACTTCTGTCCTCTGTCCTCCCACTCTGTGACAACCTCTCTCTGCTTTTTGTGGGTGCTACAGCATCTGAGGTTTCCACCTTAAATTCAGAAATGAGAGGTCAAAAGAAGGAGAGAGGGCTGGAAGAAGAGGACAGGGGGTACCAAAAGCCCAAGGCCAGTGTTGGACAGATATTTTGTGGCCCATATACTAGGAGAGCTAAATGATGGCCCTGTTGACTCTACATCAATCTGGTACAGCACAGCGGGGTTCATGAGCAACCCAGTGACAGGTGCCCACACCTCAGCTGATGTAAACCAGGATCCAAAGTAAAAGTGCTGCCACTTTTTGCAACCACTAATGTCAGGTTTGAGGTCAGGGTGAAGATGAATATGCTTTGCAGTCTCTTCTAGGCTGTAGCAGTGAGGTCACTGGGCTTCACTTTATCTGTGGTCTCTCAACAGCTGTTGCAGGATGAAACATTGGTAATGTAACACTGGCTGTCGTGCCTGTGCTTGATAGGGAGCATTCTTGGACTGAAGTCTCTTTCACTCCATCTAGTGGCAACAGGGCTCTGAAACACCCGACAAGGTTTCAGGGAACCAGCCTGCAGATGAGTGGATCCCAAAGTCCCTAGGTGAGAGGCAGCCATCTTTTAGATTCCTAGGGCTGCCAAGTGGCCTTGTCCCAAAACTGAGACCAGACTGCACATCTTCAGCTTGTGCTGGAGCCAAGCTGAGTCAGGAGTGCTTGGGATTTGCAGACTGGACCCTACATCTCTGCTCATGATGTGACAACCATGACAGTGGTCCCAAAAGGCTTGCAGCAAGGAGGGAGGAAAGATGCCTAGCCTGAGCTCTTTGCCATGATAGTGGGTGCAAAACTGCTGACAGTGGATGGCCTATGAGTTTTAATAATCCTTGGTTAGGCCGATATGTATCACTTATGCATACATTCATACTTCTTTCCCCCAAGCAGGGGGGAAATCCACCTGGATCTACCTAAATCTACCAATTGCATGGTAGAATTCCCAGGGACCCCCTTCTACCAGCTGGTGGTTAGGCTGTGTGGCCCTGGGTAGTTAAGCACACCAGGACATTAACAAACACTATTTCAATATGAAAATTCTTACTAACTAGAAAATGACATAATGAAGGTGGATGGGGAAATCTTAATTTAATATTAGTGTAGAAGCCTGTATTGCGTTATACTGTGGTTTCTAGTTAGCTGTTCTCACAGTATTTTTAACCATAGTGCTGTCTTCTTTTAGCGGACAAAATGGATAGGGCTCTCCGAGAGAAGAACTATCAGTATATCCTCTCATTACTCAGTCCGTGGGCTCAACTTTTCCTAAATGCCCTGTTATCTGTTCAAGTCCTGCTCAGAAAGCAGTTACTTCTTATTCGTAGACTTTGTGTTGTACTCCTCCTGAGTGTGTCCAAATACTTTATAAATCTTTATGACTTTATTTTCGAAATAGGTTCCATAAGGTGCAGAGAGCTGGGAAGTCAAAAGTTATCTCCAAAACCAGAATGTTCGGTTAACAGATGATTTTGAAAAGAATTCAACTTCCTGTAGTGCTTTATGAATTCGAAGTGTGACTGTCATTAGCTTCTCTTGCGGCTATAAGTATGCTGCTTCTGCAAATCTGAGCTCTGTGCCTGCAATCGATCATCCAGAGCCATGAACACCTAATCACAGATAAAGTAGCCCACTGTCATAGAAGAAAGCAACCTCAAAGTGGGTGCATTTAGCTTTAATAGTTATGTCTCTGATCTTGTTCTGCTGCTAATTTCTTCTCTTGTTCAGTACATGCTCTCCTAATTCTGCATAAAATGAGACAGGGATGCAGCAAGCAGGGTCTGTACTCACTTCATAGCCTTCTTTCTCATAGCCCCAGCATTGTCCACCCTGTGGATGGAGGGACTATATGTGTGTGTGTGAAATACTGTGATTGAAGTACACAATAGTGGACAGAGAACTACAAAGGAACTGAGTTAAGATAAGCATATACTCATGTTTCTGAGTGCTTCACATGTGACTTAAAGATCAGTTAATATCTTCTGTATAGATGCAGCAAGAAGGTGACCTCCCAGGAAGGTCAGGTTTTCCAGACTCTCCTTGCAGGCATGGACCCATCAGCTCAGAACTGCCAATCATGCACAGAACAGGCAAAAGCGGGATGAATACAGCCACCAAAATCTTGGAAAGATTGTAACTATATTGTGTCTGAATGGGCTGCATATTGCCTTCCAGCACCATCATTTCACGCCATGATATGTTTCTAACTGCCCCTTTTCTAGGGGCAAGTTTGGCACATAAGAGAAGACTTACGCTGAACAAACTGTAGCAGCAGTAACCTCCTTGCAAATAACTTATTTTCAAGGTCCTTCAATTTTGCCCTCAGCTCATTAAAAGTACTTCTGAGGCAGTGGAGAGCACAGGAGGTTACCGGGTGATGTGGTAAAGAGGGAGGTCACCCATCCCTTCCTTGGCACTGCAAGGAAATGTATGACCTTGCCAACTGGGAAGCTTGGCCACCACTGCTCTATGTTGCTATAAGTACAGGAGAATTCTTTTCTCAGGACTTGCACTCCAGCTATGTTTCATCACATTAACACAGAAGGGCAAAGAGCACATGCTGTCATGAAGGGCACAATTCTGTTAAATACCAAGTTCTTGCTCCAGAAAGGGTTACCAAAATATAGTTTTCCCAAATAGCTGAATCCTACTGGATTACATTCAGCCTGGAGTGAATTTACAACCTGGAAAATCCCAGCTCAAACTGTTCATATTGGAAAGATAGTCGTGAGGAACAAACTACGTTCTATCTGTAAAAATGCAATGCGATATGATATGTTTGCATACATGACAGGTTTTTGCACACATGACGTTTTGCATTACTAAATCCTTGAGAATTATTGCCAGTGATCAGCTGGCAAGATCAGCTTGGGAAACTAACATTAATGCATCTATTATGTGTTCATAGAATCAGGCCCTTGGGGACAGTTTTGCAGACACCCACAATGTCACTACAGTAGGGAAATAAATTTTATTAGATGAGGTCTTGCCTCCCTTTTTTTTTTTTTCCCTGCATATCCCATTAAATGCTGTTTTTCATAATTGCATAAGGCCTAGTTCAAAATCTGATTAGGTATCACTCTATTTGGTAAATCAACCCACCAACCAAATTGTCAACAGCATCCAATCATCAGGAACAAAGCTCTACTCTCATCTGTTGCATTGACTTAGTGGCAAAAATTAAAACAGAAGCAGAACTGCTAGTATTATCCCTTCCAGGCCACAAAGACTTGCTTATAGCCATGAAAAGCAACTGAAGAAGAACTATGCTAAATGATTGTTGTCAAGGAGAATTCTCACAGACAAATGAACAAAAAAATACATTTTCTTTTAAATTCAGATTTGCCTACTAAGATTTGACACTGTAGGTGCTGCCATGCGGGCTTCTCATTATTTGCCAAAGTTTCACTTGCTCTGAAAATAGGAGCTGCCTCTGGTCTTTGCATATAGAGCTGGTAATATCCATTTGCTGTTCAATACAGAAGATGTGATAGAGCAAGTTCACACTGCTCTAACATGTTGAAGCGCTCAAGCTATCAGTAATGGCACCTGGCCAAGTGCTTGTAGCTGATCTCCTTAAAAGCAAAGCAAGTGCCCTTCCATGAATTTTGCTACTCTGTTCTTATGTCATTATTATGACAGTAGATCTGCAAGAAGTGAAAGAAACCTAAAATAAAATGAAACAGTTTTCACTTTGAGACCATCCTCCCTCAAACAGTTTGTATGGGCAGAGAAGAAAACATTCTTGAAAGATTTGCTTTTGATTTTGAAGGATCAGAAATTATTTTTTGCAATTGTTCTAAATAATGCGCTTTTGTTGGTTACCTGAACCAACCCTTCTCAGGAGAGGAAAATGTCTCTGTAGAGGTGTCTAGGCAACCCTAGTGACTTTAGAGCCATTGAAGGCAATCCTCACACTGATCTCCAGAAATCCAAATCCAATAAATTCCTGCTTTCAAAGGTTTTGTCCTGGCAGCTCCCTAATACAGTCTCAGAGGGGATCTCCAGCTCTGATGAAGGAGAGTAATAAAAGTGCCAGGAGGGATTATTTCCTAGATATTTCCAGAAGGCTTGACTGAAAGACTAAATTTCTCTCAGTCTCAGTTCTATGCCATAACACCATGGCATTTTGGAGATAGAAGCAGGGAGTAAATGGGACAGAACAGGGAAAGAACAGAGATGTTCCTGCTAGGTAAGGGAGGGTTAATCCATAAATAAAATCCCTTTCCTGCTCTGAGGACAGAGGCACTCAACTAGTGATTGGTCTTTGAATGGTAGTGTAAAGAAATCAAGATTCAGTTGGTAACAGAAATTATAGAAGTTAGGAAATGGCATAAACTGTTTGCTTGTTGATGTTTCTATGTTATTTTTGGTACCATCTCTTCTGCCTCACTCTCCTTCCTTTTGTAATTAATTCTCTCACAATGAATGGCTAATACTTGAAATCACATCCATGAATTCTCAACGTTCGTTGTGTTATGGGATGCTACATCCCAACCATTGAATATAAAAGGCAATTATGTTAATGACTACCCTACAATGCAAGCTATTTTCTTGGGACCTTAGAAATTGACTGGTAATGGAGGGATGTGGTTGGGATTATGGGCTGCAAAATCGTGACAGTCAGGAATTGGTTATGACAAATAGGCAGCACGCAGAATCTCCTCCTTAGGAAGACTGCCGCGGTACCCTTGTGGAGTAGAGGACTCTGTCACATGGTGATGGAAAGAATAAAAACCCATGAATTCTGGGCAGGGCTGTTCTGGAGGACTCGTTCTTCAAGGTGACAAAGCTTCTCAGAGAGGTTATGGAATCTCATTCTTTGGAGAAACTCAAAACATGCCTGGATGCAATCCATGTGCTTGCTTGAGCAAGGAGGTAGGCCTAGATGATCTCTAGAGGTCCCTATCAACCTCAACCATTCTGTGATTCTGTGATGCTATGACTGTAAAGTGTTTTGACTGTTGCAAGGATATGGAGATGCATTAGTACCTAAGACATCCACCAGCATGCACAGTCTGCCTTGGCCCAGAGCAAACCTTAAGAAAACTTACTAATACTGGAGTGACCTGAGGGCCATCCTGAAGAGACACAGTAGGGATGGAAAGATCTGCAGGAAATATTCTGACAGAGAGAGGAGAAACTGCTATCTTTTTCTCTGTACTAATAAGTAACTGACTAGTCCGGTGAAGTTTTAGAAATCTGACTAAGAAAAAAGTTGGAGAAACCAATTGTTTTTTCCCTGTCAACCGATATCCTGTAGCAGCATCCTGAGGTAACAACAGCATTGCTAGAAAGACAACAACACACAAGTCGTATTTATTCTTCTTTCTTATATGTCTTTCCCCCATAGTATGAAAACATTTCTTTTTTATGATAGCTTTTTCCATTTGCCTAACTTCATACCTTAAGTTGTAACCATAGTTTGAAGCAAGACAATTTACAGTCAGATGATGACACTTTCCCCATGCTAAGTGTCTCTGAACATAAAGGCATTTTTTTTCTTGTGTGCCTGTAATGTTGATGAGGTCATGAAAGCTTTGAGAGTAGAGTTTATTAGTTAAAAATTCTTCCAGATGTAGCTGATGGGAGCACAAATTATTGTTGATAATGCAACCTATAGCAACCTTATTTAGATTTGTTCAAAGGCAGAAAATAATTCACTAGCATGTTGTACTGGGACTTGTAATGACCCTGTGCAAAGCTTATCTCAGTATACAAAAATGTCTTAGTATAAACTAAACTTTTTAGACAGCAGAGGCTTTTGCAACATCACATTTTAACAGTCCCTAAATTAGTTCAAGGCTTTATAGAGGACAGCAAACTTACTGGTATTTTAAGCAAACAAGGTGGGGTAGTTTTTTACAGCTGCAGATGGGATTTCGGGCTGATTTATGTCACTTTTGATATGTTTGACTAGAAGGACATAATTTCCCAAAACATGGATATTGGTACAAATTGCTAGCATGGAAACACTTTCAATGGTCAAACTGGGTTGTGTCATCCTATAGAGGGCACAGGCTTTCCCGCTTATAAGTAACAAGAGGACTTGTAGCAGACTAGAGCTTGTTATTCCCCTCTTCTTTCAGTAGCACTGCTAAAAGTTCACACCATTTCTTCTGAAGGTGCATTTTGATTGTTGCTTACAGCAGTACAGTTTATTTGTTCCACCTGTGGGAAAGAGCAGTACTAGCCTGAGTATTCTTATGCAGAGACATCTACATCTGCATAGGAAAAAAGTCAATACTTTCTCAGACCGTGACATCTGGGCAGATTTTAGCTGTGCAGCTATCTTCGATCTTGAGCATCTGACCACCCTTCACACCTTTGGCTTCTCCCTGTGGATTCACAGAGCTCAGGGTGCATCTTCAGCAGTGACTCAGTTCAGACCAGAATTGTGCTTCTGAAACTGTTGCTTAAAGTGCTTTGGTTAACAGCACGGTTTTGGAGCACATACTTTTTCAGCTCAGTTTCATCTTTAAGAGATACTTGATGAGTACACCAAAGGCTCTCCAAGTGCTAAAAACCATTAACATCAGACAGGATCTAGTCCAGTATGAACTCTCTGAAATATAATGTGGCTACTGGGTACACAGCTCCAGCCATTTCACTTCACTGATTGGCTTCTGTTGAAGAATACTAATTCAAATATGGCGTAAGTACACTAAAAATGAGCTACAGTCTTCTAGATTTACCCCTTACTCCATGAGGGTTTGGCTGTACATTTCTATGAAGTTCTTACAATATTTAATCATTATCTGTAGACTCTTTCCAAAAGGATTTTCTTTTTGAAATAAGACAACCCGAAAGGCACCACATAGCCATTACAATACTTTGAAGATGGACAAAATTCAGGTAATATTTTAGTAGTGTCTCAGAACACTATAAATTTGCATAGTGATGAAAAATCAATTGATTTTCAGATGTTAATGCCTTACTTCTGATCAACAAATTATTCTAGTAAGCTGATCCATGATTTTCTCAAGAATACTTATACCGGCTGTTCTATAACACAGTAGTGGATTTCTTGAAACAACACTTGAAGAGGAATAAAAATGTGCTCAACTTTTAGAATATATGGAGTTTTGAATCTAGTTCTGAAGTTTTAGATCTATTTCTGCCTTGTGCTGGGTCCAATTCTAACCTAATGTAACTGGATCCCAGAGCAAACAGAAATAATATCTGGATCAGAGAGTCTCCAGGCAGGAGCCTGGGGAGATATTAGAGGAAAGTATTACATTCCCTTTCCCTGTCCTGAAATCTTTCATAAGTATCCATAAATCACCATTGTTGAGACAAGGCACTGAGCTAGCTGAACCTATGCTCTGTTTTTATGCTAAATGAAGGTCTTCCACCCACCTTTCTCACATTTGTGCCAAGTAAGTAGGCCACCAGAGCACAAGAAAAAAGCCTGCATATGCAATGCCTCTCATTGCTGCTGTAGTTTTCTCTAGACTTCTCACGCTCAAGGGTTTCTCTTATTTCCATCCTAGCACTGTGGAGGGCAGGTGAACACAGCCACTTCTGGGCAGGCTGCAGGTGTCTTAAAGGAACTGCCCAGCCTTTCCTGGACCTCCTCACAGTATATGTGCATCCTCTTCACTGCCTTGCCTTCCCCAGGCTTCCAGCCACCTGCTGATCCTCCCATAAGATCTGACCGTCCCCTAAAATCTGCCACCTTTGGGGAGTGAGCATAGCATACTCAATCTGGGCTTCCAACTCTACCTGTGTGGAGGTGATGCCATCCAGGTGCTGCTAGCCAGCCCCAGTGACCTCGTAGAAGATCTCTGACTGCTAGTGTCCTGTAGATTGCCTGCCTTGGGGAACACAACCTTCTAGGGTTTCCCTCTTAAGACTTTCTCTGTTTTTACCATGAAAATCTTTCTTTTGTCTCATTTTGTCATATTTTCCCTTGTTAGCATGCAACAATAATTTTCCTTCTTCAATATTGAATTCAATCTTTTAAACTCTGCCTTTATGCATTTAGTAAAAGCCCGTTTCCTGTGTGCCACAAATTCCTAGCTTCTTTTTGACAGTGTCTATCCTTACAGGTGCTTTTCCAATGTTTCTCCAATGTACATTTCATGTCCCTGCTTGGTTTAATCTATCAGGCCAGCTCCAAGATCCGAGCAGTCTCTCTGCTATCAATACTCACTGTATACTTTGCTCTTTTTAGAGTGGGGCTATTTTGGGTTGAACAAACTCAGACATTATTTCCATCCTATCTGATCTGGTCATCTCTCTATTGCACCATCACCAGAATACAGAGGCTGGTACCTGGCAGTTTCCTTCTTTGAGGGGCAAGGGCGAAGATGAAGACACTATACACAAGAAAGGGTGATATATTAAGTCCCCTACCGGAGGAGAGGGCAGATTGCTTGGTAGAACATATATTATTAGTTTCACTTTGAACCAATTATCACTGGCCGAACCAGTCATTAGAAAAGACAAAACTCAATTTTCTGATTCTGTTCCACAAAGCACTCAAAGTCTTCTAAGTAGGTGTCATTTGTGACAGGCCACAGGTTTGATGATTAGCTAGCAATAAAAGGTTCAGAACTTGTGAGGCCTTGGCTTGCCTGGAGTTTTGTTTAGTAGTAACAAGTTATCTAATGAGCAGGGGTCTATTGCATACTTTGTTCTAATTTTTGCTTTGCATCCTCAAATGGATCCTAGGATGTGAAGGAAGAAATTTGCATTGTTGTGCTCATCCCAGTAAAGAGGAAGATTAACACGTCCCCCATTAACATACTGCTCTTGGTGAAGGATCTGGGACAGTGATGACTTACTGTTTACCTCTGCCTCTAACTCAAGATTGAAGCTCTCAGCCTTAAGATCCAGAGGGACAATACAAGGGTAAATAGAAGGGCAAAGAAAGGGAAAGATACTAAAAAGTTTGTGTACATCTATTTTGCTTGTACATAATTTGGACTATAGGTATTACTACCATTGTAACAACTAAACAAGAATATAATTATAAAGAATATAACAAAGAATATAACAATATCTGCACTAGGAATAACTCTTTCATTACTCTATTAAGATTTTAATTAGGCTAACAATAATTTCTTGTGTTTCCTTGCCAGTAACAAGATTTTGAGTGTGACAAATTGGCAGGAATTCAAGCAACCTACTCTGTAACTTGGATATAACAAGCTGGTAACACACGACACATGTGTGTTCAGGAACATGCAAACTTCTGTTTCTACTTGACCTCTCTGAGCTGCAGGAGTGTTGGTCTGTGAAGGAGGGAATTTGATTTGGGACTTTTTTCTCCCCCATCCCCACCCCAGGATGCATCTGAGGGACAATTGGATCATATGCATAGTTTCCTTTTCTGCTTTATACTCTTTTATATCCATCAGTTTCTCATTCTCACTGATTAGCTGCTGCTGCTTCTCTTCCAGTGCATTCTGTGCTGCTGTCCTTGGGGCTGGCCTCTAGATCTCTCCCTTTGTTATTCAGTATCTACAATTAATCTGTTTTTCCTGGAGTCTTTGGTTTGCTTGCAGCATGTCTGAGGGCTGCTCTTGAGACATTCTGCCTCCCATGGTTCCCAAGCTGCTCCCCTGTCTTAGGTGATGAGTACACCGGAGTTTCTGCTTACTCCAATCCTGGGTCAGCTGGGCTATGCTGCTGAGTCTAGGCTTTCTGAGCCTCCCGGTCTCTCTGTGTCCCATTTGGGTGCCATTTGCAGCATATACGTAGTTTCCTTATCTGTTTTTTTACTCTTTTATGTCCAGCAGTTTCTCATTCTCACTGATTAGCTGCTGCTGCTTCTCTTCCAGCGCATTCTGTGTTGCTGTCCTTGGGGCTGGCCTCCGCAGACGATGTTTGGGATAAGGGCATAAATTCATCCCACTCAAAAGAAATCCTCATCTGAAGAATGTAAACTTCAAGATGGGTCTCTTCAGGTTGAAAAATCCTTCAGATTTGGGTTTCCCAGTCTGGCTTTATTGAATAATAGCTTTCTATGGTCCTATCAGAATAACTATAGCATCCTCAGTCAGAGTTTACTCCTGTTTCACCCAGTAGACCATGCACATTCAACCACCAATGAATGGTTGAAATCCTGGAGACTATCCTTTTGTCCTTAGGTTCCTGCAAGCAGCTTTCTGTGTGGAGCAAGCTTGAAGATGATGTTGAGGACTCTTGACATCCCTGGCATGTATTTCCAGGCATCCTTCACAGTCATAATTGAACTTGCCTTTGCTTCAACCTACCCCTCTGTAAACTATGTACAAAAATACTTTCTATCTCCTAGGGAGCACTGTTCAGTTTAACAACTGTTTGTTAAATACTTTGAAATACTGAGTTGAGAGGAGTACACTTTTGAAGTAGGATGCAAGTAAGGTCTCATGAGGAGCATATTGGTCGCTTAATAGGCTCCAATATGTTAGTAATTCCCAGGGGAATCTGTGGATTTTCTCCTCTGGCACTGTTATGTGCTCTGGATATTGCCACTTTCTGCAATGTATCAGGTAGTAAATTGTTAAAACAGAAAGAAAAACGAAAGCTAAAATAATTGAACTGAAAACAGAATTATTATTATTTTTAATAGAGATTGTGTTTTCTCTCCATCACCAAAAGTCACCTTTATCAGCCAGCTCAGAAGCATACTTTTTAATGCACTCTACCAATAAGAGATGCAGCAACTACTGTCTAGAGTGCTACCATGAAGTGATTGATCAAACACAGACCACAAGCTATAAGTGCAATCAGACAAGCTTTATTTTAAATTCCTATTACACTGTAGCTACTAAAAATCCAGAATGGAAAGCAGGTTTATATTCAAAAGCAAAATATGGATAATCTTATTAGATGATACAGGCTTCAGTAGAACTGCATAAGCACTTAACAGAGATTTTCATTGTGTAGCACAGACTATTCAGTGACCTGTTCCCAGAGGACTTCTTTGTGTGACTTTGTTATTACCATTTCTAATGGGTCACATAAGCTGTACAAAAACAGTGTGTGCCCATGTCTGAAGTAAAAGACTTGCAGAAATACCACCTGATATTCTTGGCTCCAGGATTACTCATTCAGATTGGTAGGAGGTGCAAATCTCTACTCTATTCCACATACTTGAGTGAAAGAGCAACCTGCATTTCTCCCCTCTCTTGGTTTATGAAAAAAATGGCCATAGGTTATTTAGGAGGCAGTGCATGGCAAAAAGGGGAGCAGAAAACAAGTCATCACCTTTGCTCTCACACTAATAAAACCACAGAATGACTTGGCTGTATGCTGCACAGTAAAGTTGCAGCATTTAATGAGCAAGAAGCTCTTTTTAGCTTTTTGGGAAGTGCAGTTACATCACTTGCACTGTTTGTTACTCTGGGATATGCTCTCACACACCACAGCTGGTGGGTGGCCACTGCAGCTGGGAATGTAAATGTAACAAGAACATACATCTTTTGTTACCTCAAGTAAAAAAAAAAAAAAAAAAAAAAAAAAAAAAAAAAAAAAAAAAAGGGAAGAATTTCAGGAGAGATGAAAAATGGAAAATGCACCAGGTAAACGGGTGCATGCCTCAGGGGAGTGAAGGAACCTGTTTGGAGGACTAATAGAAGCCTATCCAGAACACCTCCAGACCAAGCAAGGCCTTGTGCAGGCCCTTTGCACCTTACAGCCAAATATAATCCGTAGGAATTATATTTGAATTTGAATCTGTAGGAATTATAAGGAAACAGATCCAGCTTGTGGAGTTTCTGATTCTCAGCGTACAGAGTTTTTTTTTCCCTACCCAGGTGATCTTCTGTATAGTTGTTCACACATATCACAACCTGATTTTGCAGTAGCTGTGATCCAGGGGCACTTTCTGAGGTGCTTAAATCTAGATTTAAAACCTAAATGACAGCACCAATGCAGGATATTTGTTAAGATGGTGAATCAGGGAGCAGAAGAATCTCACTAACCTCCAGTCCACAACAGACTGTGACCAGAAAATGCAAATTTGATACCATCTGAGCAGGGGCACGAAAAACTCTAGATTTTCATAAAGCAAAAAAGAGGAACAGCATATTAACTGCATCATACACAGTGGGATGAAGGCATGAAATAAAGGAGTATGTGTGGGTGCAAGCAGACATGAAAGAGCAAGAGAGAAATCATATTGAAGTGGCAAGTGGGAACAGAGCGATGGGAATATTCTGGTGATAACAAATCCTGAGAGATGCTTACAGCAAACTGAGCTCTCTATGAACTGAAAAATTCTAACATTGTAAGATAAAGCAGTCCCTTTAGCTAGAAATACCTGTTTTTAATTGCAGCCTGAGTGATCTACTGCAAGGCTGTATAATTCACTCTGAGAATTTTTAACACTGATTTCTTTTTTTTTTCCTTTTCAGTAAAATATAAGACCTTAATTAAAACTAAAGTTCAGACTACTTTAGTGAACAGAGCCTTTCATATTCTCTCAGCACTAGTGCAAAGGGCCATAAATACAAATGAACTGTAGGAATAACAGGATCTAGAATTGCCTTTAATTACTTGTATCTAATTTTGAATCATTCACAATCCAGATGCATTTTCCAGCTCTTCCCAGTATTTTCAATTAGTTTTCTTTATCATATTTTAGTAGGCATGAGGATAATCAAAATAATAAAATTTCTACATCTCTATCTCTTTTTCTTCATCTAAAATGATATTTTGAAACACAGCTAATTAAAGGATGAATTCAGCACCTTTGTTCATAGTTTCTGAATCTGGACATTTAGCTCACCATATACATGCCTCAAAGCATCACAATTCAGGCTTGCAATCAACTTTCGTAGCCCTGACCGTTTTGGGGTGCATTTTACTTCCCAGATCAACGTAGAATTTGCTGGGATTTGCCTGCAGGGAAAAAAGGAAAGTAACAATATTAAAATCAATCAACCAGTTTTCTCAGCCTGGCCCAGAACTGGAGAACCTGAAGATGGACAATATAACACATCTTTTTTTTTTTTTTTTTTTTTTTCCTTTTTTTCATGTTTCACTCATCCTGGTAAGTGTACTATAAATTATTCCCTCCATCTTCCAGTCCTTGCAGAACTGACTCTGTCAAAATCTTTCCTAGACTTTCCTCCAGGCTAATTTTAAATTTCTAAAATGAATCTGCTGCCTGTCACTTCCTCTCACTATCACTTTCAGGATGATCTTTATGGATAACATATCTTTTTACTTTTTAATTCCTTTTTACCAGCATATTTTCCCATAGCTTGCTGGTGATTTCTTAAATGGTTAAGGAAGTCCTTACTCAGAAGTGCCAGCCAGGGCCAGCACTGTTGAGGAACTGAGCCCCTCTGCCCCCTTCTACCTTAAGCTACTCTACCACAGTTGTAATATCAGGGCATTTCCTCACTGACCACAGAGTTGACTTCCTCATGCCCATGCAAATAAGCCAAAGTATTTTGGGGAGTACTGTTGTTAGCAGTTACTTTTTTATGTAATTACAACTCTTGATAACACATAGTATAAACTACCTTTATTCTGCACCGCTCTTGATTTTCTAATTTTGCTATAATTAAAATACATAGAGACCCTTAAGTATTTGATTTCTGTGTTTTCTCAGTGCTTTCATTACCTTTTGTGTGCAGGTTTCGAAGACTGATATTGATTGATTGATCACATTTGGGGGATGTCAGGAAGGGAACCAATGCAGGAGGCAGCATAGCGGGGGGTCATTCATAAATAAAAATGAAAGTTCTTTAAAAGAATTAGGAAGTGAGCCAGTGTTCTCGTCAGCATCCCATGGTTATGGTAATCCGTAAACATCTGAATATTTGGAGAGCAAAGGTACTATAAACCTTAGTTACCGTTGCCAGTTCTCATCTGATAGGATTTGACTCTCAGATGTCACGTTCTCCACTAAGGTCAAGATAGAAACAATTTCCCAGGCTTAGCACAGTTTGCCACAGGACAGAGAAACTTTCATTAGCTAGAAATTATCCTGTTTAGGTTCCTCCCATCTGCATAATCATTTTAATGCAGGTCTGGCCAGACTAATTTAACCTGCTAAAAGGAACAGCATTCCAGCTCTTTAGAGTCCATCTTAGGTATCTCTGTGTGGCACTGCACTGTGCTTTGCATATGCAGCCATAGGTATCCTGAGGCATGTACCTTGTTTTAGAAAAGAACAAGTGGAGACTCACACTTTTAATACAAGGGTATGCAAACTGCTTCCAGCAAGTTCCGCCTTCTTTTGATCTTTGTTCTTAATGAGAGATATGCTGTTTCCCTCAGCTGGCCCACACCATCAAATGCCCATTAAAACAGTAACATGACAAAGCAATGACTTCAATCGCTGCACAAGATTAAATACTTTTTTACATTTAGAATGGGAATGATATGCAAGGGGTGATTTGTATGGAAAGTGAGGAAAATATTGTATGTATGTCCTGAAGCATCTGGGGAGTGATTTTCCAGGAATGAAGATTTGTGGACTTCATCCTCATAGTGTCCTACTGTAAGAGAGAGCGGTGTATTTACCTCTCATTTTCTAGATGGGATATATGTACATGTAGAAAGATAACAGCTTTTCCTGTTTCTTTTCTGTCTTACCACTATTCCTAGCTGGAAATGCAGCTAGGATTTTGGTGGCACAGCCAAAATGACTTATGTGCTAGTGAGAGTGCATGCTTGGCTAAAATCCTTTTAACAATATCTATCACTGCCTGTTTAATTCTCACATGCCACGCAAAGACTATGCTCTGGATAGAGATTGAAACTGCCAAAGGCTTTTTCATAAGTCATGCTCTTCATCTATCTCGAGCTGATGACTAAAGATCACTATAGAGCTCTTGTGAAGACAGAAACTTCCAAGTCACTTAATTCCCAGAATAATATTGGAATAATATTGTAGCTGCTTGTTCACTCATACCTGTTTTGTGGAGTTGTGCATGTGAGAAGAAAAGCTGCTTTAAAGATACACATAATTCTAAAGTCTCATTCCCCAAAACATTTGTAGAAGACACATCCCATGTATGACAGTTCCCAGTGGATAGGGAAACAATGGAAGGAGGAGAAAGCCTAGAAGAGGTTTAACTCCTTTTGCATATGGAGTAAAGCCACCTTAATCTGTTTTGCCTGGGAGAAAATTTAGTGATGAATGGCTCTGCACAATATGCTGAGCCATCACCACAGAGGAGCCATTTATCACTCTGAATGCACAGAGATAAATGTGATTTTTATTTAAATAAACTACAACTGCCCTCTGCTCTGTTCTCTGTAAGTATAATCTGTGGCCTTCATTCATCTCAGAGAAGTTAAGACAAAAATCTTAAAATGACTAAGCTGATCTATTTCCATTTTAAATCACACCAAGGGCACTACCGTGAAGGGAGAAACATGGTGACTTGAAGGAAAGTGACGTCTGCTTCATGAGTCATGTTTCTCTGTAACTCCTATGCCTTTGATGCACCTGACAGCTCCCGCTCCCTTGAAGGAGAGAGGAGTCGACAGCAGCTTTTGGAACAAGGAGGCTGCAGAACACCAGAGGATTCTAGCAGGGTTGCACAGCACGGAGAGCTTTCCCTGATACTTCTGTGGGGTGTGTGGATAGTGCTGAGTCACGCGCAGCAGCACCTGTGATAGGTCACATGCACAAAGCAAATGTGGTGTGATGCCCTTTCTTAGTCATTTTTCTATCTGGCTCCAATCTGGAGCCTGCTTTTATTTTTATTTGTTTTCTTTTCTTCTCCCTCCTCTAGAGTCTCTCTCTTTTTCCCTCGCTCAGGTGTAGTCACACTCAGACCTTCCTTACTGGCTGACAGTTTATGCAGCTACTGAAACAGAGGCAATTTTTCAGACTTCTTTGCACATGCCTAGGAACCATCAGCACTAGCAATGATAGATAACATCATCTCAGCTGCCCAAGGCTCAGTAACAGCTGCAAAATCTTCTAGGATCCCAGCTATATATCCAGGAACTAACCGGCTAATATCAAGTTCTGTGCAAGGGCTGGGATAACACCAGTCTCATCAATACATGTCCACAGCAACTAAACCTTGGGAGTCTCTATTACAAGTTCTTGTCACAGCAGTGACTGTCCTATCCCACTTACCGCATATAACCTGAACTCTAAATGGAAACATAGTCTAAAGAGTAAGTAAGTGCTTATCACACAGATAACCCTATGCCAGCACTGAGTGCAATTCCTAGAACAACGAAGACTGATGAAGGGCTTTCCTTTGCCTTGGGCATAGGATCAACTTGCTCCCTACATGCTCCTCTGTATCCAGGCAGCCCTGGGAAGTGACACTGCTAGAGGGAGCTCTGGGCCTTCACACCACTGTGGCTATCTCACATCATCCACTGCATCAGACACTCAGAGAGACAGGTTATCTAAGATCCAAATAATCTTGTGTCTTGGTGTAAACTTGCAAGAGTCACTTGAGGTAACTGAATGTACTGCATAGTCATGATTAACATGAGTGGAGAAAAGCCCTTCTAGAAAAGCTGTAAAGGACTTCATATGCACGTAATAAGCACATAGCAGTAACCGGTTCACATGCAGGATAAATCTATTTTCTTTCTATGATAGCAGCTCATAAGAGCTATTGTCAAGCAATAAAAATAATGTAATGCTATGAAAAAGAAAACTCCAGTTGTGTCAGCAGCTACTTGCAACCACTGCCCCTTCTCCAACACTAATACTGAATAGATGAAATGCTCTCATAGCCCCTCTTTGCATTGCGAGGCAGCCTGAGTCCTCCTGTCTGGTGAGACCTATAGTTTCTATGTGGGTTGAATCTTAAAGTCAGGAGAGAGTGTCCGAATTATTCAGCACTGCATTAGTTAAGCGTCTTTCGTGAGCTGCCCTGTGTGAGCAAGAACCAACCTCTTGGTTGGTTCTGCTTCCTTTCCTACCTGAAATCCTTTTTCATTGTTCTCAGCACGCCGGGTCCCTCGAGGCGGAGTGTGACATTCTCCAGAGTTTGATTCAGAGGATTGGTGAATTCCACAGTTACAAACATTTCCCTACCTGCCACTGTCTCGCCTTGAGTCTGCAAACCGAAGAAAAGGACAAAGATCCACCAGTTGAAAATAACAAAATGGTCCACAGTGAAATCTGTCAGATTAAATACACAGTACTTGAAAGGAAGGAGAGGGCAAGAGGAAGGACTAGAGCATATAAGAAAACAACACTGGACAGAGAAAGCCTTGTCAGAAGAAAGTTGTTAGATGCCCATGGACTTTGCTTCTGTCCGTTTTCCTGTCCACGCAGTTCTCTCAAGCTGTGTGACAGATTATGAGGCAGGCCCTCATTTCCATAGAGAAAATGGAAAACCGCCTGCAAAATCCTGGAACAGAGTGCCCAACTGAGGGAGAGACCAGCTTTAGGAGGATATTTCTCTCTGATTCATTCGCCATCTTCAGGCACTGAAGTGCATGGCTTGTTCAGCATGTGGAGCTCCCCAAAAGAGGGGTGCATCTTAACTCCAAAATAGAAACTTGTGCTGCTTGCACCTCTCAGAAGTGCTGTACCTGTCTTCCCACCACTCTGATTGTCTTTCGTGCTCCAAAGGGATTATGTGTGTTTGTGGTAGGTAAGCCTGATAGTCAGTTGTCCTCCAAAAACATCCTGAATTTCTATATATGCAACTGAGAGCATCTGTGTTTTTTGTAATGTGGTCTTGGGCTATATTAAGAAAAGACGCAATTTTCTTGATTATTAACTCTGAAGATCTTAGACCAACAGAGAAGGATCAAAGGAGTATCCAAAGACATGAGAGGAAATACATTTTCATTCTTCCACCTCACTTTCAGATTAAGAATTTCAGTTTCTCCATTGAATTCAGAGAAGTTGGACAAGAAAAGACGAGAAATAAGCTTTCCCAGATTTCAAAGAGAACAATAAAGCTGAGTTCCCCATATAAAAATAAATATATAGAGACCTGAACACACACGCATGCCTAAAAATGCAAATATTAAAATTTTAGGTATACTTACACATCACAAAGAAGCAGAAAATACATAAACTCAATCCTACTAAAAGATATGGTTATTGGACAACAATCTCTCTCTTGCACTAAGATTATTTTCTTCATAACAGCAGGAAGGATAAACTATTTTGAAGTTGAAATTGGGAATTTTGTGTAAGATGTTTTATTGAAGTATTGAATTGAAAGAACTCTGTATTTTAAAAATTTGGTTATTGAAGATAGGTCTTTGAAGCAGAGTTTATTTATTTTGCTTTCCTCTCCTCCTCTTGCAATCCTCTCTAGAAAGCTCAGTAAACAAGAAAATTGATTTGAAAATGCCAATAATCAGATTAGACCATAGTGGCACTTCTGTAGTCCAAGAAATGTAGTGAATTTTTTACAAGCTTCATGGTAGTTATGATCTACATTTAAAAAAAAACTTTTTCTATAGATCACTACCAATGCCATGATATGGAAACCTGAGCATTGGTTCAAATAAGCATATGGGAGAGGAAGACTTGTAAGTCTAGATTTCTTCCAAGATCCTGAATTTTACGACACTTCATTCATGATTATATATAGCTTTCTAAACAGGTGTTCTTGTTTTTCTTTCAGCATTATGAAAAAAGCAGATCCAAGGGACATGATTCAAAGCAGATAAATATTTAGCACTTCTGAACGTGAGGCATTTTACTTGGATGTCCAAGTCTTAGTACTGAATTTTAGAACTCTTTGCCATACAGCATAGGGTCTTTGTCCTATCAGATTCACTACACTCACATTTTCACAGTTATGATGCTACCACTCACAGAAGCACTTGGACCTTAATGAAAGTCTATTGAAAGCATATTCAATGAGGAGCAGCAAAGCAGCATCACAAAAGCATCATCCCAGACAGATGTAACTTTTCCAAGTTTGGAGGCATTTTTCACAAAACCTGCAGAAGCTTTCCAGGCAAAACCACCATAAGAGTAGTGCCTTTGCTTTAAATGAAATAGATTTTTAAAGTAGTTAAAAATCTAAGTAACATTATTTCTTTTACCCTGTAACTTTCTCCAGCTTTCTAAAACCATTCCCCCTCCTACTCCATAGAGATCATTTATCTCGCTACTACAGGTGATGCCCTCAGCCTCAGTCTTTTAATGCAGTGATAATTAGTATAATATATAAAATACATATACATTCTCACACATCAGCTGGCCACAGTTTATAAGTTCCATGTTAGACTTCAGACCTAACACATACGTACATACCTATCCAAGAAGTCAATGTGGCAGCCTCCTAGAGATCAGTCTGCACATAACAGAGCTGTGTCCCATCAACTATGTCCCCAAAGTACCTTGATATGCAGCATGGGAATTTCTAGTACTGTAGCTTTCTGCACAGCCAGAATCTTTCCAGTTTCATTGATCCGTGCCGTGACAAAGAAATGAAACGAGGCTTGGTCCAGCAGCTCACCCAGGTACTCACTTGATTTGATCACAACATCAAAAGTACTAGCTGATGGGAGAAAAAGAAAAAACTGTCTGAATCAATCTAAAAGCTAAAAGCTACTTATTCCTTCCCTCATGGCTACCTCTGCAGGCAGCAGTTACATGAATAAACTGAAAAAGGTGCTGAGGCACCAAAGGATGGCTTTGCCAAAATACCCTCTTTTCTTCACCTCACAGTCTCCCCTTACCCTCCTCCTCCCTTTTCTTTTCTCTCTCTTTTTTTTTTTTTTTTCCCCCTCTTCGTTTTATTCAGGCTGTGAGCTCCCCGGGGCAAGGGCTGTGTCTGTGTCTGTGTGTATCCTCTGTCCTGGTAGCCTGTCACGGTGGCCCAAGGTTATTACTGAAAGGTTCTAGGAACTATCACAAAATAAATAGCTATTGTGCATGCGTGTCCAAAGCAGTCTTTGAGTATCTTATAAATATTTACTCATTTGCTTCCCTTCAGAGAAATGCCATCAGGGATGCTGCTGAAGGAGCCCTTCCAGGGTGTTGAGTCCATGCTGACTGCCTGGAAGGGCAGGGCTTGCCCTGCTGGCTATCCCCTCTGCCCTACTTCCTGCAAAATTTAGCAAACAGGTTCTCCTGTCTCCAGCCTGCCCTTGAGAGAGCTTTCATACGGTCCCTGATGCTAATTATTGGAAGGAACAAGTCCCCCTTGGCTAGATTGTAGAGAAACAGGGAATCATTAATTTTAACATATTGAACTGCAATTCCCAACGCAACAATGGTGTGAAAACGTGATGTGCCGAGGCAGACTTGCTAACTAAGTGACCAGGAAGAACATATAGATCTGAAGCTCTTGCCTCAATAAATACTCATTATAACCCTAATAAACATATCAAGATCTCCCATCTGTTAACTATGATTATTGCTATTATACATTGTTGCATTGTATTTGTGACATACACTGTACACACTGAAATAATTGGACTCAGTTGGGCAGTCCCATTCACCCCTTTCACTCTTTTGATCCACTCACACTGAAACCATTCCCTCGATTTGGTTTCAAAGCTATTCCCTTGGTGATCCTAGATTTACCAGGTCAGTCTTAAATTTACGTGATATGCTTCCCTTCCCTTCACTCTGTATCTCTTGTAAGAGAACTTCCCATAATGCTCCAAATCATAAATTATAATTGAGGCAAGGTATTCTTCATCTGTGCAAAGTAAATAAATAAATAGTTGCATTCTAAGTGAATTTTACTTAACAGTGGAAGTAAAGAACTTTTCTGTTTAAAATTAATAAATACAGAAAAAAAAAAAGAAGAATTGACTTCCATTTCTGTAGCATTGACTGTGCTGGTAAGTTGCCAGTACCAGTTAGTGCACCTGGGAAAGCCAAGGGAGATACAACACTGAGCTGCCTTACAGCCTTTCAAAAAATAGAGAAAACTATATATAACGGAGATGTGAGAGCACCTTTGAAGGCATCAGAAGGTTTAAGCTATTCAAATCCTCAAAGATATTTTCAACCCACACAATTCCTTTAATCATTATTCTGAAAATCATGCATTTTGTTCCTGCTTGAAAACTTAGTTCACTTCATTCTTTCAATAGCATGGTCTGGAAGAATGCCTTTGGCACATCTTTATTATATTGTAATATTTTGTTACCTCATGACATATATATATATTTTTATATATATGTACATATAAAAATACTTCCTGCCATGAACTAAGCTTACAAATCCTGCTTGAGTTCCTGAAAAGGTATCCTATCAGCACACCTTCAGCAGGGTATTCTCTCACAAGCAAGAAGCTGCCCCTGAGATAGATCAAGCCCCTCAGAAGGGGCTGCAATACACTACCATTCATATAGCCAAACTTATACTCCTTGGGGGGTGGGAAGCACCCAAGCTTCCCACCCATGGGGGAAGCAGCTCAGTGAGCCCCCAGCTGCTCATGAAGACTCCCCTGCTTCTTCTTCTTCTAGCAGTTGGCTCACAATCCTCATCTGGCACTACCTCATTACAGGTGAGAAATCTCAGATATCAGCTGGGGAGGCTGTGACCTTGAATCAGAGTGGGACCTAGGGGACATGTCCTCTGAGACTGCAAAGTCCTGCAGCCCTCTCTGTACTTATCAGAGAGAGCTTTTGCCCTGTAGCATCATCAACAAGGCAAAGCCTCGGCTCCTGACTTGCTCAGTGGGGAACTCAAGTGCAGGATCCTCTGATATAGCCAAGAGGGAAGATCTTGACTCCTTAAAGCATGTTTTTAGCATTTTTGTTGAGATGGAGACTCTGATCCAAGAGCTCAGGCTTGTCAGAGAAACAAGTATTTGGCAGTCACCTGCTGCTGGGCTCTGCAACCAGTCTGCTGTATAGCACCTTGGACCCGGGCAGGTCCCTGACACATACTCTGAAAAACTTTCTGAAAGTTAATGCCATGGATAATAGGAAACAGCTTGATTACATCCCAAATAAAAGAATATTCCCTTTCTCTACTGTGAGCAGCACAAAATTTAGCCTTCAGCCATATGTACTAGGCTGAAAGGAACTGCTTTTTCATGAGAAGAGAGGGGCAGGATCTCCCCAAGACAGTCCAGAAGGCACTAGGAAAAGCACATGCTGCATCTGTAAAGATAACTCACCTTAATACTGTGTGCCTGTCTCACAAATGTCTTTGCTGTAGATAGTAGCACATCCTACTTGAAGATGAGCATTTTAGATTACTATAAAAGTATAAACCATGAACTACCCAGTCCTCCAGCCAGCTGTGCCCTGGAACAGCTTTCAGCCTCTCCTTTGTCAGGTTCTTCCAAGAAAGTCAAGACATTCACCCCTTTCTCTCCCTTTCTGTCCCTGCAAATCGCACCTGTGGAACCAGAGCTTTTTCTTCTCTTCCTGAGCTACATCAAGGAGACCTGAAGTTAGAAAGATGATACCTTGAAGCTTAATAACTGCATGCCTTCTCTTTCTTTTGTACTAAATGAGAATAATTAAAAGTTTCCAGACATGCAGGTCTATGTAAAAAAAGCATTATACAGGGAGAAGCAGCCTGAAGAAACCAGTCTAAAGAATGACACTGGTAACATGGGCAGAAATGGAAAAGATACCCTGTCTCTAACTACTAGAATTTGGTCTACCATGAACAGAAACTTTGGTGAGGGTTAATGACACACAGGAAAAATGTAAGTAGGTTTGGAAACAAGTATCTCAGTCTTACATGAGGAAGGTGCCAGTGTCACATTGAAAGTTTGATTCTTGAATTCACTCTTCATGACTCCTGTATAAAACACTATATTTCCTGAAAAATATGCAGTAGCACTGTAATAGTTCTGGCTTTTGTTCTTGAAAGCTATAGTGACTTTGAAGTCACTACCAAGGATTGCCTTTTGTACTTGGAAGTCCATGTCAACATCTGTCTGTGGATAATACACAGTATCTTGGGTAATTTGCTTTTTAACACCATACATCACAGCAGTATCAAGAGCCAGTCTCTCCTCATCTGAGCCTAGAAGTGAAAAAAAAAATCATATTAACAGAGAAACAGGGGTACTGTATCAATCCAATCATCAGTCATATAGGTGCACTACCACAAGGTGGTTGAGGTGAAAAGATAAGTTAAACTTTAGAACTTCACAGCTTAAAAGTGATTTATTCTTAAAGATTCAAGACATATCTGCTAAACATAATTTACTTGGTGTTGATGGAGCTACAATTATTTACTCTATGTGAACAGCTGTCCTTCTGTCTCAGACGTAAGTAAGAAATGCCTAAACAGGTGTAAAGAAATCCCATAGCTATTCAGAATGCTTCAAGTTACTCCATTATTATTCTTTGTTTTCACTATAGTTCACCCTGTCTGAACCATTTCTGACCAGCAAACGAAGCTTGTGTTCTTATCAGTGGATCTGCAGTGTTTCTGGGATGGAATTAGAAATAAAGAGTTTCAGAGGGCACTTTGGAAGCTTTTGTGGAGGTCCTTCAATGCCAGAAGTCTGTAAACACACAGTTAGGATTTGTTTGGAAAATACACAGTTATTATTTGTTTGCGGTATGTCTACCTCAGTGAGGTCTACACACCATCTCAGGTTACC
This sequence comes from Nothoprocta perdicaria, assembly GCF_003342845.1. Lineage (NCBI taxonomy): Eukaryota > Metazoa > Chordata > Aves > Tinamiformes > Tinamidae > Nothoprocta > Nothoprocta perdicaria. The sequence continues at coordinate 259,870 of NW_020455466.1, read as the reverse complement.
TTCTTGGAACTTGTACTCCTCAGTGATGTCCATCATTCCATCACTCCCAATTTCCTTGGTCACAATCAACTTTCCAACATGAGTCATGTCAATTTTTTCAATCACTTGTGCTCCATTTCTTTCTCTTCTTGAGTAAACAATATCGCTGTTCACCTATAACATTAAATAAAAAAGGACTGAATTAAGAGGAGGGAGAGAGGGAGTGGAAGAAAAGCCAAACTCAAAACAATGATATCTTGACTCAAATTCCTAATTCCTTCCTAATTCCTAATTCAACGTGCTAATTCCTCCCAGTGAAAATTAGGCACATGCAACATATTGCTGTTTACAGCTTCAGAGCACCAATCAGTGTAAATATAGATAGGCAAGAGAAATATGTTCAAATTTGGGAAGCATGTTTATTCATTCCCTAAATCAAAGAATGCATTCTCTACACTGAAGAGCTCTAAGTCATACAGAGGAAAATGATTCACAGATCACTGCATAAAACACTGCAGTTCATGAACTGCAGTGGACCCCTTTCTTCTGTCTCACCTATATTCCCACTCATGTCATTTATTGTACTAAACTTTTTAGGTATGTACCTCAGCAAAAACAAAAGGAGCATCAAACTGGAAGCAAACATGACCATGTTTAATAGCTTGAACTGAAGTTGGGCCACACCTGTACATACCTGTGAAAGAAGAGATGGAGAGCAAGAGAATGAGTAATTTTTGTAATTAAAAAAAAAACAAAATGTTTTACTTTCTCACATGAAAAAAATAAGAAAAAAATCCTTGTTTTTGGTGAGCTTTTTTAATACTTTATAGGGATTCTTGACCAAGAAGTTAAAAGCGTGATTTCCATTGACAGTCTGCTAAAACACACAGCCTCAAGTCTGATGCTACCAAACTCTTCGGTTCTGCAAATTCTGGTGTAAGCCTCAATTGCTAGATTACTCTTCAATTAAAGTTGGTTTTGGTTAAAGATATCATTTTGGGAAGGCTCATTTAGATCATGGGTGTAGAAGCATCTTAAAGCAAATCTGCATGAACCATCCTTTAAGAACTAGACAACTAAGGACTGGGATGAAACAGAAGTGAATTTTCACTTTTTCCCTCTTGTTTAGAGCTTGCCCAGGCAGTGTAATGTCATAGTAAAAAGTCACAGTAAAAATTGTATGACATATAATGGAGGAGAAATACTTTGATCAGACAGTGGTACAGGTTCTTTAAAAAATGTGTAAGCCATCTTTTGGCAAGGAGATGCTATCTCTTCTCCATCCAACAGAGTCCTCCTCTTGCAGAATTTTGTGCTCGTGCCTTGTGATCAGTGGCATAGGAAGGACAGATCCAATTTATATCTCAGAACAACAGACTGGCCCTGGCCTTCCTATCATCAACTCTTGTTTTGCACCAAGAACCAAAACACTGTAAAGAAAGATAAGGAACATCAAGTAATGTTACCATCACTGGTTTCCTGGGGTGTCGCATCAACAACCTGCCATCCTCCGAAACCAACAGGAAGATCAGGTCTGGACATCCAAGCTTCATTCCAACAATGATAGTTCCTTATAAGGAGGTGAGAACATAAAATTAAATTCTTGGAAAACAGCATAAAAAATAAAACAAACACATGTCTTTATGTAACACTACTGCTTCAATAATCACATTTGCCAAAGTAGGGGTGAAGAAGTCTACACTTGAAAAAAAATCTATTCAGATATAATAGTTTTGTTTATGTTAAAACCTGCAGGCCCAAATCCTTCATTGTAGCTTCCTGACTGCAAGCTAAGGAAGCTTTGTAATTCTCCTACTGTGTGACGAAGCAATTGTCTCTGACAAGAGCTTCTGCTCCTTGGAGATTATTGAGGTACATAAAGAGATATAAAATCACTCTTAAGCCATGTGCCTAAAAGGGGTATGTGACGAAAGCGCCAGAGTCTTTTCTATCAGTGGAGAACACCTCTAACTCAATATGCCCACTAAGGCAAGCTTTGAAACTCTTTTCAAGCCATTGAAGATTGCTTCACACCTAGTTGAAGATCTACCATTGAAAATCTACTTCATATCTAGCACAACTGAAGCTTTAGCACCATTGGTACCTTTGTTTCCATGTCTCAAAACAAACAGGCTTGTCTGGTTTCTATTAAAAGAGGCTCATGCTGATTGATAAAATGACCCCACATAAATATTATAAAAATATCCTCACTGGAGATTGCTTACAAAGGCTTTCCAGTGTCCCATACCAGTGAGGAGATCAGATCTCCTAGAATACGTTTTTCTATAAAACCCACCTTAAGACCACCATAAAACTGTCTGTGGGCCAAGTGTTGCCTTTGGAGCCCAGAACAATATGGTTAAAGATGTATTTATCTGAGTGGTTTAGCTATGCACCCAGGCTTGCAATGTCCTCACACGGCTCCATGTTCAGGAAAAAGAAAAACAAACAAGCAAAACAACAAATAGACAAAAAACCCCACAAACCAAACCAAACAAAAAACAAACAAAAATCAAAACACTTCAGGTCAACTCATTTAAATCTGCCCTCAATGTTTCAGAGCATTTTTGGGATGAGCAGAAAAGGCAGATCCTGTAACTTTCTTCTTGCGATATTATCAGCACTCAAGGGAAAGTATAAACGAGGAAGAAAGATCACCTAGGAAGAAGGCCTTGCTGCAAAGTATTTGAATTGCATTACTGAAAAAAAAAAAAAAAAAAAAAAGGAAAGGAATAATATAGAAAGGGGCAATTTTGTTTGCAAATTATATATATCCGAGAGCAGATGTGAATAAAATTTTATCTGTGTAGCCACTGATAAAGACCTTTGTGATAAGGGGTGTATCAATGATATTAGCAAACGAAATGGGATTGTTAAATTCTGACAATTTCATAAATAATAGGTGAAAATCAGTTGTGAAGCAGTGTCGGAAGGATCTGAGGCTTGTCTAACAAGACATTTCAAAGTGAAAATGAAAGCCTGGATCAGGGAAAAACTTGTCAGTTATGAGAGTTAATGAAGCAGCACTACAGAAAAGGAATTATTCAAGGAAAATGACGCACTCTTGGAGAATTTTTTATGCTGCTGGGAGTAGTCAGTGCTGAATCATGCTTGCAGAGGTTTGCTGAGGGCCACCAGAAAATGGGGACGCACTTTATGGCAGGTGGGTTTTTAAAAGCTGTTATGCTAAGGTGTGAGAAAGACAATCCCTGCCCTGAAGCGCTCACTGGTTCACTTTGAATCAACTCAGATGTGTCATTGCTTTTGTGTTCTGCAGAAGAACAACCTGAAGAGCAGGCAGGAGGGAAGGATGAAAAAATTAAGGGGGTTAACAATGGCAAAAATGACACTCTGCTTCGATCCTGTAATTAGATAATGCAATGTCTTATATTTCTTCAGTCACTCTGGGAAATAGAGTCTTTCTCCCTGGTTTGTATTTGAACAATTTTGAGTGCAAAGAGATGGGTATTTACTTAGATCTACTGCCATGAAAACAATAAATATGCCTAATGCACAGGGCATTGTATATGAATTGGCAGAAAAATGTAGCTTGTTCTCTATGGACTTTAGAGTGAGGCAAACAAGGGGAATGTTTCTCTCTCCAAAATGCAGCAGGAACTTCTCTCTGATAGAAGTGAGCACAGCTGAGGACCTGGCTCTGTAGCCATAATTTGTTAAACTGAATTGTGTAGTTCTTGTATTCTACAGCAAGCCCAAGACATTAAGGAATGCAAGAATGGCTATAACGATCAATGTAGTGACCATTAAATATTTACAGAGATAATTACGAATAGACTAAACAAAGTGATGGGGGAATTAATAAAAGATGACCAGGTGGGGTTTATGCCTGGAAGACAATTTAAGAAGGGTAGTTCATATTGCTTATGAGGCAGGCGCATGCTGCAACCAGCTGCTGCTCTTTCAGTAACTAATGAGTGCAGGCAGTGTTACTGAGAGACATATTAGGAGAAATGTGAGGTAGAAGTGAAGGGCAGGGGGCTCAGAAGGGCTTGCTTCAGGCCTGGACATGGATGAACCCGTCCAGCATCTGCTGACTTCAAACAAGTTTCTGCTGAGGTACTGATTTTGGTCTGTTCTGTCCTCACAATAGGAGTTAGTCTTGATTCTCCTCCAAGAGAAGTATTCCTTAAGTGTCTTTATATCATCATTAAGAAAGACAAGGAGGACAAAGTAAGGGAACAGAGTGGTACTGATGGGCCCAAATCCGGCCAGCTTTATAAAAATAACTTTTTGCAAAGTGGGTGAAATTCTGTATATGTGTTTTGTTGTGATTGTTTCCTTTCCTAAGGGAGAAAATGCTCTTTAATAAAAATAAATTAATGTCAGAGAGATTCAGAGGGATCCCACACTCAGAGATGGATTTACTAAAAATCCTGGCTCCAAGTATCTCTGAAGTTTGAGGGTATTTAAAATGTGAAAACTGAACAGCTCCAGCAGTTCAAGGCAATAGAAATGATGTATTAATAAAGAAAAAAATGCTCTCTTTCAGTTTGCAGGAGATTATAAACAAAAGTGAGAAATATATTTAAAAAATCATTATGATACCTTGAACTTAAAAAAAAAAAACAGAAAAGAAAGCAGTAATAAAAATAAAATCGAGGTTTAGAAACAAGCCATTTAAGGTCTGCATGTGGACTGCCATTGAGTGTCACAGAGAAATGGAGAAAAGGACACAAAGGAGAAATGAAAAGAGATGTATGCTGTATTAACTTATGTCAAAAGGGTTATGTGCACCATGTACTAATAAATACACCAGGAGGATAATGGGATGAACAAGAGACTTCAGAAAGTAATCAAGCCAAGAAAAAGCAAACATAACATGGGAAGCTGAGATGCTGTTTCTTCAGCTGATGTAAAACTGCATATCGATTTCATGGAGCATTTTAATGGATTGTTTGGAAATCTGTCCTTGACACTGAATAGGACAAGTATCTCCTAAATATGGGAGGTCATGTACAGAGGTCACATTCAGTGCGTCACACTGAAGAGAAGAGACTTGAAACCCAGTATGCCACAGATCGTGAAATCAGTATGTGCTACACTTCTCATGTCATACGGGAGACTGTAAAAGTTTGAGGAGAGAGTTACAAAACTGTCTTCTCTAAAATAACAGAGTTCATTTCTTGCATCCTAGGAGGAGCTGTTTTCTTAAATCTGATCTTCATAATCAACAGTATTTCAGTAACTTGCATGATACACTGGCTTTATTATTATTACTATTATTTTCAGATAAACTGGATTATTTTGAAAAGTAATCTGACATAGGAAAGCTAGAAAACTCACCAGATGGAGTCTTTTGTAGTTTTGGTGTCCAATTTCCCTTCTTCATCCAGATAGAAATCTAACTGTAAATTGGCATTGTTATCATGGGCAGAAGAATAATTGGTAATGACTCTTGCAGGTATTCCCAAGCACCTCAGAACTGTGGCAAAGAGAAAAGTGTAGTGAGATACAAATACTAGGAGTTTGTGCTCACTTATAGATGACAGAATAATCAGAGAGAAAATGTAAATAATTAAACAGAAAAAAACCTTGGTCACTTTAACCTCCAAAATTCTTCCTGTTTGCTTTTTATATACCCTATGTAGCCCTAAAATGGTCAGCTTTCAATACACGTGGTAATATAAAGGCTTAACCTATGTCTTCATCTTCTGGCTTGTAATCTTCCAAAAAATGTGAAATACATACAGCCTCCTAGTACCAGTAATCCAGTACAATGCTAAAATGAAGAAGATTAGAAAGATTCTTCTTTTGGTTGATTTGGAGGTTTCCTGTTTTCATTACCCTCTCAAGAAATAGCATTATACTTCTAACAAAACTGAAAGATATTAATCACTCATCTGCCGCAGCAAACATGGAAATTGTATAATTAATGCCATGTTACAGGACTGAATGTTCATTTCTGTTACCATCAGAAAGAATCTGGAGAACACAAAGAAAAAAGCAGAAACTGACTGGTCTGTTAACCAATAAGGGGAGTGGAGAGAGCTGCATTATATGCAAGAGAAATGTCAGTGTTAGAGAGTCAGAACAAAATGCACTACATAATGAATATTGATGGTTGGATAACAGCATTTTGGAGTCAATAGTTCCTTCCAGAAAAGGATCTTAAGGGGAGGATCCAATCTTCTTCTGCTCCTACCACCCAAAACTCCAAGATCTCAGAACATTTCAGTATAGCTGGTGACTTCATTCAATACGTGGTAAATTGAGAAGTGCACAAAAGCTTTGGCTACTTCTAAAGTATAGCGGCATATCACTGGCCTTTCTGCACTTGTGGTGCACTCTGAGTGATAGAAACAGACATGGAGCATGGCCCCAAGGGGAGAGTAGGGCTGTGGTGTGATACATCTGCTCAGCTTGTCCAGAATTTGCCTTTTCTTTCTCAGGCAAAAAAAAATGTTCCTTCTTTTACATTCAAGAGCCAACAAGCTTCTGCTGAAAGTAGAGGGTTTCAGGAAAAATAAGATTGAAAATCCTACTTAAAAATAGTTCCGATGCTGCAATGTTGAGCAGTCCTTCCTGATACTGCTGAGTTTTATATATTCATTAGTGTCACTACTGTGACTCCCAGTAAAGAGTATTCATTCATTCATTCCAAGTTACTGGATGACAAATTACCTGGTTGCATCCAATACCATATGTACCTATTGATTAAACTTAATTCAAATGTCCTCCCAGGCTTCCAGCACATGAGCCATCAGGGCTCATTGAAAATAATTTGTCTGACAATTTCAAGATTAATGGCCATTTTCCAGAATGTTTTAGCATTTTTAACAGAGGACTATCCAAAGTGCACAACATAATAACCTTGGAAAGCTGAATTGGTCACAGTGATAAAACATCGGCAACTGTAAAAAAATCAAAATACAACTCAAAACAATCCTTTTAGTCCAGCATGCCTGTCCAGATCTTTGCTCTCTTCTCTTTGAAGCAGACAGTAGTCAAATGTGGAAGACGTTATGTACTAGATGGTATCTTAATTTCATAATGGAAAAGGATCTTTTCAAACCTGTTGCATTTTGCAGAGACTCTAGAAACTCAAGCAAGACTGTATGACCTCAGAGAATGAGGAAGGCAAATAAATCTCTGGTTTCTTGAATGTGGTTTATTGCTGATATGGCCAAGAACAGAGTGTACTATTTAATGAGTGGAAATATAGAACCCCTATTAGCTCTGTCCTCTTAGCAGAAAACACGCACCAGATATGAAAGGAAAGCAGAAAAAAAAGTGCAAGAATAAAAACCTGTAGCTGTGAGAATTCTGTGCCATAAGAAGGCTAGATGGTCAGAACAGAGCTTAGTTCTGAGGATCTTGCTGTTCTGAATAGCTTTTGAACCACCTCGGTTATTGAAAAAAAAATGAAATTCTATTACCAAATTGGAAGAAAATTACGCACAGAATGAAATATACGTGTGCAGAATGGCCAAAATAATGTAGAAATGTCCAAGGTCGCCTGAGGGTAAAGAACCAGTCTTGTAACATGGCATTAATTATACAGTTTCCATGTTTGCTGCAGGAGATGAGTGATTAATATCTTTCAGTTTTGTTAGAAGTATAATGCTATTTCTTGAGAGGGTAATGCATGTAACAGTCTTGAGCAAGATGGAAAGGGGAAAGGGTTCATGGGAAGATTTTCTATAATTTTTTCGTCATGACTTAAATACAAGAACCAAAGCTTAGATCTTCATAGGTGTCTGAAAACTATCTAATGAAAAGCAGATTTCAAATCTGCAGAAATGTTTACTGTGCCTTCCCTGGTCCTAGGCTGATCTGCACCCCTCCACCCTCTCAGTTTGAAGAACTTTAAATGTCCATGGGGAGATCATATAGGCATAAGAAAGACTTTCTAGTGTCTGTTCAACTTCTCCTATTAGTCATTATCATAAGCATAGGACTGCTTAACTGACTGCATTGACAAAGGACATGACACAAGCATGCCTGGTCACTGATCTCTGTAGAATGCACAGCTTTTACATTGCAGAGTCTTCTTTGACTGCTAATACTCTGTGATGTGTTCCAGTATACAGGCAGTGCTCATTTGAGGTGATGCTGTTAGCAAGTGCTAGACAATAAAAAATTAAGACCCATCCAACACTGTTCTCCCTACTGGGTTTTCAAATCTGCACTGCTTCTTCTGCTGCAGCTTTGGAACTCTAGTTCAAACAAGTGTGTTTAAATTTAATCTTATAGTCCTACACAATTCATATACCAGGTCAGCATTTTGACTCATAAATTTCATAGAAAATGTTGGCAGTGTTTAGTGGGTAGTGCTAGGAACAATCCTTGATACGTGAGTTTCTAGCCTCTCTGGAACAGCATATACCACATATGACTTACTGGGCAATAATTACATGTTGCAGATTTGGATAACAATTCCCCTGTCAATGTCAGGTTGCCTAAGAGAAATGTGGAACCTAATTTGAGACTTTCCAACTTTCTCTCTTCCAACCCCAGACTTGTCCTCTGAGACTCACTGAACATATTTTACTTAATAAAGAGTTAATAATTTTGTGTGGAAGAGCAGCCAAAATGAAAAATATGCCAAAAGTTTATTTAAAGGATGTCTATTTTAGCCATGCATTTATAAGTATCTCTGCTTACTACTACTCTATTTACTACTGAACATTACAGAGCCAGGAAGTATTTTAGTTACTTTAATCTGAACTCTTTCTCTTTTATGTAAGAACTGCATAGCAGAGTGGAGCTTTTATCACTAATACTTACATGTGTTGAAGACACCAGCAAAGACCCAGCACTGCCCATATCTCACTGGTTGTCTAGAACTGTAATATTCCAAGAGAATGTCCACACTTCCTGTCCAGATTGAAGGTGCAACCCCATAAGTGTAGCTATTGTCCCAGGATCCAGCGATCACACCATCATCATCTTTGGAATTGATCTAAAGGCAAAGGAAATGAACATTATGTATGTCAGAGTGAATAATGAAGAGCTCTTTAACCTAGCAGACAAAGATATGATGGGAGAGACCAAATATAGCCACGTTTAGGCTATAAATAAGCCAGAAATGTCTAATAATGAAGTTAAGAGATGAATAGAACATTCTTGCTAAGGGCCTTGGTGGATTTTCCATTATTGAACGATTTTAATCAAGGTCAGATGTTTGAAAACAATGGTGAAATTAAATCACTGCACTGAGTATTTATGCTGTGCGTTTAGTAAGTTTTATTAATGCTAAATATGTTCACTGATATTGATAAACGTGATCACTAAAAATCAAGCCCCAGAAAAGTTACACTAAATTCTTTCCCAACGTTCTTTTACTATCAGCATCCATCCACAGATTTTAATAAAATCACTCCTGGTTTACAGTTGACTTACACGCCACTGTTATTTTTAGAGTAGAATCTAATTTCTTCAGTCCAGCACATATGAAACAAGAAGAAATTTGCTGTGTAAGTTTTCCCTTTGTAAGATTATACAATGTGTGGAGTTTTGCTGACTAATAGCTAAACTGATAGGCATTAACGAGTAATACATCTCCTATCTGCAATTTGAACCAAACCAGGCTGTGCAAAAAGCTCATTCACATTGTACCTTTTAATTATGTTAAAGTGGAACAGCTGCACACCAGCCAAATAAATCACAATTCTCATTTAAGGGCTTTTGGCTGGATTAACTACTGTTTTATAATTAGGAAATCGACTTCCTCTGAACCCTAGGACTGAATAAAGATAGGTATTCAGAGATATAACCAAGGCATTAAGGGTTTGTGCCCATCTCACTGCTGCAGGAAGCTCTCCAAGAAAAGGAGCACTTCAAGGACAGGACAGCATTTGATCTTTAATTTGTGCTACAGACCATTGCTCTCTGGCTCTCCTCTGACTGTAAAAAGAGGATGAATGGAACAAACTCTAGCTGCCATTCAGTGTGTGGAAGCCTCAGAAGGATCTCAGTATTGAGGCACTGATCCCTGCTGGAAGCGTGTGCTCCTTCCAGACAAGCTCAGCTGCACTTCATGGCATTTTGAGGAAGAGAGCCCCAGTCCTGGCTCTTTGACTTGCCTTGTGCTGCTGGCTACCCACAAAATAGCTTCCCATAAGTCCAAACAATGATGCTGGATCCAAAGAGGAATATGGACAGGATGTAGGCACCTCTTCATCTCTTGTTCTTGAGGTCCAGATATTAAATAGATAAAACTCACACTCTCCTTTGGCCTAACTTCTCAGATTACTGGAAAGTAACTACTAAGTTTCCAAATTACTCCAGGATTTCCAGAAGTGAACTTCATCTTCCCAAAGTAGTTGAGTGGCTCAAATCTCACTAATATCTGAGGCCTATAAAGTGTATTCTTCTGCTTATGGGGCTTCAAGGGTCCCTCTGATAAGTGTTTTCTGTCTTAAACTACCACATACCTCTGAGCTCCAATAGGTCATCTGGGGCTTATAAATCAGTCACAACAACATCCAACCTTGCAATGTTTTAAGACTTCTTTGGGGTTAATGCTGCAGTCCATGTTAAGTCTCTTAATTCCCTGTCCCAAACTGTATCTATCATGCTATCTCACCTGCCATGGAAGGAATAGTTTTATCAGTTATCTCAGCTGAGACCACAGTGTCACAGAGAATGCTTTCATGCCCAGAAGTGAAATGTCAAAAACTGACTTTCCTACCACAGGGATACCATTCTCAGAAAAAAAGCAGGGGGCTGACATTAGGATTTGATCCTTCATGGAGTGAGACCCAAGAGCTCAGAGTGGACAGCTGATCTGGCAGATGTTGGTGTGAGCCTATCGGGGCATGAAGGCCATTTAATCATGCTTGGCTTTGAATCAAGAGTCACTTCTGACACATCTTAGGCATCTATAACATACCACTGCAGAGGCAACACGGACAATCTTGATTGGGTTTCCACGCCCAGAGAGCTCCAGTTCTGCCTTGTCCATCAAGAACAGGCAAGCATCCAGAATGTCTTCTTCAAACTAAATAAAAGGAAAGAAAGTGACAGAGAAATGTAGGGAAAGTTGAGTAACTTTTTATTCTGGAAAGCAAAACGACAAAATTATTGTTCATTGTTGTTACAGTAAATAACTAGTTTCAAAAATAGCTGATCTAGTCAAGTTAAATTTCCTTAGTCAAAAATTAAATTTTATTCTAGAATGTTCATCTCTAAAAGTATCATTTTCAATTCAGCCTCCATCTGGGTTTGAGGTTAAAATGGCTACACGGCCTTTTTGACAGGTTATAAAATTTTATACGATAACAAGAATATAATAGTAAGATATTGCAATAATAACTGCAAGAAGCTAATCTGCTTGCTAATGACTTAATGTCCTTCACAGATTCCCTTCTCCGCTCAGCTAGTGCAATACTTAAGAGTTGACCAATAGATGTTTTGCCAAAGTTAATTTTAAGAGTCAATATTTTAAAATAAATTTTAAATATGCTTAAAATTGACAAGCCAAAAGCTGACTGTATAGATTAATCCTGGTATAAGGAATGTAGACATCAAAAAATGTCAAGGGACCTATAGTAGTCTTCTTCAAAAATAGAGTAAAAAGGTACAGTTTCTTCAATCCAGCATGAACAAGCACAGGAATGAATTGAGGGCATAGGTGTCTAAATAGACCAGAAATCATTGTCACAGAACTTGCCCTGTGAAATATTTCATTTTCCTCAGGAGAAATTGCATAGCAAAGGAAAATTTCTCTGTCCTCTGGAAAACGGTAAGAGACAGGGAAATATACAAATGTTCCATATACACTGAAAACACAACATTATACATTAACTTTCTAGCTGTAATGGAAACTCTGCTGAGCTCTTCTCCTTACCATGACACAATAGAAGACTTTATTTTTTACATATGCAACCGTTTCTTAAAGATACCATTCATACTAATAGGATTTTTGCCCTCGTGCTAAGCTGCAACTAAAGCCAAGTTGATTTTGTAACCGTCTCCAACCTAGCTGAAGGCTTCTCAGCATTTAGGGGTGATCCAAGTTTTGCCTCGTGGAGAAAGAGGGCCAGAGGCCAGGACAAGCTATTGCTTTGCCAGCCTGGGGATAGGCAGAGGAGGGGGAAGAGTAAGAGGCGGGAGCCAAAATGGGAGCCCTGAAGGGCCAGAATGACCTGCTGGGAAGCCTACACACTCCTTGGACTCTCATAGGTAGCACGCAAGCTCTGGCAAGAGCAAAGGTGGCAGAGGAGTTACTGTTGTTTCATCACTCTCTGCTGAGTGCTGCCCTAGGAAAGCACTACTTTTTGCCTCTGTCTAGAGCTGATTTACCACTCACTGCTTAGGATGCTACCATGCAATGGATGCAAGTATCCTCCAAAGCAGCATGCCTTATCATTACCCTGTTCCTTGGCTCTGTCATCCACACATGCATTATATTAATTTCTCTGCAGAAGAAGTTCAGCAGTAAGTAACATCTTAGCGTCTCATTGAGCAAAATTTAATTCTTGTGGTTTGGGCAAACAGGGAAATGGGAGTTAGTGTTTCCCTGGAAAACAACTTCTAGTATGGCATCATCCCTGAGAAGCTGAATATTTGAACTGTGGACTCTCCAGTCCACTCCAATGATATATGATTCAGATAATCTCAGGTGAATGACTGCACTGTGAAGATCCTGCCTCCTAAGGAAATACTCACAGCAGGTTTTGTGAACCTTGGTCCCTTGTACCCATCCCTCCTGCTTCAGGATCACTTTTCTTCAAGTCTGGCCCAATGATTTATCACTTTCACCAGGATCAAAATCTGCTTTCCGCACTTCAAGCCATCATCGGTGTCTAACACCTGACTTAAATCAACAGGAAGTTTACCCTGCAAATTAGATTTTTCTTATCTACAGTTTATGGGACATTGTGAAAGACATTGTGAAAGAAATGGGACATTTATGGGACATTCAGTGAAAGAACAGGAATAAATTGCTATTGGTGTTGTTGCCTTCCACCTTAACATTTACTGAATGACATGAATGCCTATGAAATAACTGGGTTAACAAGACAAATAAAAGAAAAGCTGTTAAGCCTAGATACCCTGTAGTACCACAGTAGTGTAGGGGACAGAGTAGACCTAATACAGTCTAAAGCCAGTTTGGCCCTTCACCACTATCTGGCATTTCAGAAACTGTAAAGCAAACTAAATCACTTCCCAGGTCTCAATCTTAGCGTGAAAATGCTATCTCTAAGGAGGTAGACTAGAAACAGCACACAAAAAGCACACACCCTTGAAATGTAAGAGGAAACAAGTAGTGATAAGCAGCCAGGATATAGGAGTGATTTGAGCAAGGCAGTATAAAGTAGGCATTGTCTGTTTGACATAGCTAAAATGGAAATAAGTAAATTGGATTCAAGACCAAGAAACTTTGGCAGAGCCCCCTGGAAAAGATTGCTAATGGAAAAAAAAAAAAGGCATAAGAAAATAGGCAAGGAGGTTCCTTCTGTATGCATATAGATTTGCACTGTAGTCTTAGTCAGGCTGGCCCTTGGTGAGCATTCTCCTTTCACATTAACCTTTTTCTAATGGGTGACCTTTAAAATCATTTAAATCAAAATAAGAGGGACTGCATCACCTTTTGCAACAGCTGAATTAAAGCCATATTTCATGCAGTCAGTTGCAAGAACCCATGCACATGCCATAAAATTACACTTGCACTGTAGGCTATGAAGTTAACCCAGCTCAGCATGTGGACATAAGCCAACTCAAGATAGCAAAGAGAAGTCTACTGGCCACCCATTTATTTTTTCTTCTCACAAAATAAATTAAAAAAAAAATAAATGATCAATGTAACATTCAACTTCCATCATTTCTCAGCGAGACAATTCCCCTGTGCCTACATTTCTTCTAAAGCGAAATTTCCCCTGAATCCCCTTTGGGCTTTCCTGAATGACTGGCAATTTACATACTCTAGGAAGAAAGGAAGCACAGACATGTTACAAGGAACACTTCCAGCCTATTCATTACAGCTATGTTTCATTTGATCTGTTATTTTTTCTTCCTGGGTCCACTTTTTTTGGCTCCTCTCTTGCTCAAATTGATGCCACTCATTGAAGATGGCAGTTGCAAGACTTATGTCCCACTCATAATCCAGTTTTAAATCATATTTTCCTTTTTAATTTACAGCTTGAGTTAAAGCTTTCAACTGACATTCTTCTAAGCATTTTTTTAGTCTGAAAATATTGCAGTGCATAAGGAAAAAATCAACAACAGTATAGTTTGGTTATATAGAGAAATACAGATAGATTGAGGGAAAATTTAGAAACTAAGAAATATCTTAAATTTTATGTGTATACGTGACCTAACACTTTTTATTTACATTACTGCACAGGGCTATATGTATACATACAATAAAAATGCATGTATGATATACCCATAATATGGGAACTGCTGTTCTTGCTGCTAGCACTTTCATCCACTCATACAAATGTTTTTTATTCTTAGCATCCAGAATTGCTGACTTCCCTCAGAATATGAGTTAGATGCATGTTTTTTATGTCTGGGAATTGCCTGAATCAGATAAGGAGCATCATGTCTACTAACTGAAAGTCAAGGAACTAGAAGGAATATTGTTTCTCCACCACTGCAGTTTGAGATGTCTGTTAAACCCCCCCAAAATGAATGTTCCCATTAAAACTAGATTCCCCTAGATGTACCTGCCATACTTAGATTGCATATAGGCAAGTAATAACAAAAGGTGCACAACAGCATGGGGGAACATGACGCCCTCCAAGTTGAGAAAAAATGGAATGAAAGAACATAAAAAAGGAACATTCCTAACATCCCAGGCAGGACTATATGCTAATAAAAGCAAATAGATTATTCAGTTTCTGAAAGGAAGGCTTTTGTGTCAGAAAAAAAGCACCTCAGGCCATGCCATTATAGGCCACAAATTCAATGTCCTAAGGCATAAATCCATCAGCTGGTTTGAGCGGTATCTTCCATCTTCAGCCACTACATCTGTTACAGAGCAAATCCCAAATCTAGGAACTGAGCAAATGGAAAGATAACCCAGGGAGAAAAATATCAAGGAGATATTTATTCAGCTAGGTCAGTTGTCGAGTCTGATTCATTGCATAACTCCACCAACACTTGCAGGGGGTTGGAAGGACCAGGAGGGGGCATTTTTGGTCAACTTAAATGCACATCCAGCTTTGGCTTTAAGATATGGTTCCACATCTCTATCTCAGAGGCACCTGCAGCTTATGGAATTGTCCCCCTGAACAGCTACCTTTTTTAAGAGTTATTTTTAGCTCCAACAGGTTCACAGGCAGAGGCCACAAGCAACCGTGCTGACACAACCAAAGAAACAGTGAAGAGGTGGAAACTCCCTAAGGCAGCACTGATGCAGGGAAAAAGATAAAACTGTACCCTTAGATATGGAAACAAGAGAGATGCAAGCTCAGAGAATTCTCCAGGACAAGCACAGTGGCAAGCCATACTGCACAAGCTTTGTGGTTGTTTTTAGCTGAGGGAGAGAAAGCACAACAACAAGCTCTGCTCTCAGAGATCATTTTTGAGAGGTGCAGAGAAAACTAGATGGATCCATTGACCACAGCATTAAGAAAATATCTAAATGTTAGGAAAAAACAGCAGGTGAGATAAGCTGAGTCCAAGAGTTGTCCATTGTTGCCCTCTGAATGACAGTTAGGGTGACCTTAGCTCATTTAGATATTGCCCCTAAATGCCTATTGTTTCTAATCCCTATACAACAGCTTAATTTTTAAATCCTGCAGGGAATTTCAAGCTGTTTACTACTTACAAATAGATTGAAGTAAAATAAAAAAACAGCAAGTGTTTGATGTTGATGAAGGCAGCAGGTCTAAGTGCATCAATATCACACTTGAGCCTGATGGAGGGAGTTTCCCATCAGGCTTCAGAAGGCCACTGGAGCCCGAGTATATCAAGTCCAAGCAGTGCAGGGAGAAATTCAACCCTCTTTCACCGTGGTGAGGAAATTTTAAATTGTAGGACTAAATTGCAGTTTGTCACAGGAGCTCTGTGATAAATTGACCCACAAGATAATGAGAATTATTTCTGCCAAGCTGACAGAAGTTAAAGGAAGAGTCAAAAAGAAAAAAAAAATCTATTGCTGTGGTGGTGGGTGAAAAAATCTTTCCTCTTTCACCAAACAGGTTTAATCCTGAAGAAGCAATAATATGGCAGAAAAAATACTGCTCCTTGTGAAAACATCAGCTAATGATCATAACTTTCGACATGCAGCCTCTAGGTGCCCCAAACGAGCCCCTAAAACAAGATCTTTAAATAGTAAATATTAGGAAATTACTGTTTTGGACTAGGCGTATACCCACTTCATACAATTTTAAAATTATGCCCCTTATGTTTCTGAGGTAGACACTAATGCACTCCAGAGCCCACAGTCTCAACCACAGTCTGCTGTCAATTAAATTCACTTGCAGTCCTACTGGGACCAGTCAGTGGAATTGCTAACTCACCTGACCATAACTCCAGCTTCTTAATTTTATGTCGTTGACATCTCCATGGAAAATCACACCAACATCATTCAGGACATACTCTTCCCTTTCCTTTTCATCATCCAGAAATACAGCATCCTCTGCATCATTTTACCCAAAACATTAACACAGACACTTAGTTTTTATATAGGACAGATTAAAAAAAAATCATATAATATAGTTACCTTTAATGAAATGTAACAGAAATAAGGTATTCTTTGATTCAATATAGCACAAATATAAAGAGAGAGTGACCCCAGTTAGAAAGATGATACAATGGCTTAAAGGTGTGTAAGATGCAAAAATGCTGATATGTCCTGATTGCTTTCTCAAGATCTGTAAAGCATGGTTAAAATGTCACATCTTATGAAGGATTTTATGATTATTATGTACCACTGATTTAAAAGTTGGAACACTATGACACAATTATGCATCCGTACAAACAGATCAAAGAACAATTTCAAACCTATTAATGTTAATGGAAAACAACTCCAGTCAAGAGATTTAAAGAAAAGTCTGTAGTGCATTAGAAACAGAATACAGTTTTTATAGTGTATTAACAGAAGGATTTGGTTGCTTTTTATATATGTAAATTATTGAGTATACTGCCCCTCTTTCATGTAGCTTGACTGACCAACTAATATAAAGTGATATTTGACTGTCCAAGTGAAAACTGGAATAAATTTAAGAGATTATCAAAATATACACAAACGAGGTATCTAGATTTGTCTCGTAGCAGTTAAAGGGCTCACACATAAAAGTGAAGCAGATCGTGATTTTGTGACTAAAACAGTTAAAGATTTCTTTTCTGTATCAATGCTAACATTCTGAGCCTAGAAGACAGAGCGTAACGTGTAATAATTTGTGAATTAATTAATTTGTGGAAATCAGTTATGTGGTACCAGACAGCAAATTAAAGGGGAGCAATAATCTGTGATAGTGTGATATGGTAGTGATGGTAATGGTAGTGAAAACTACCATTCAACTACTCCCATAGTGGATTTCTTCAGCACCTCACTGCGAATCACTAGAGGGTCATTTCACTTTTAAAAGCTTATTGATTTGCTCTGTTTTGTTGAAATGCAAATCAGATTTGTGCATCCTTCTAAACCTCGTTTTTAAAAAAAGTTTCTTTGTTTGCCTGTAGAACTACAGTTCAGATGCAAATAGGGATAAAATCTGCACACTCTTAAAAATCAATGGCCAAATTCATACTGATTTCAACTAAGCTAGAGTTTTTCCGGTCTATAAATTTGACTGGGCCAGAAACTTTTATTTTCTTTGAACATATACTAATATCAATATATTTACCTTTCCTGTATGGATTATGCAACAATATACAACACACAACCTAAACACAGGAATGCAAGGGGAAGATACAGAAGCAGCAAGAGGCCTTCATTGCATTTAAGACCGGGACTTTCCCTTGTACTTTTGCCAGTGCAGCTGTGTGGCCTAAATAGTTCTTTTCCCTCAGTGCAACTGATTTTGCTGACTAAACTGCTGATTCGGAAACCCCAGTTTTTCTCCTTGCCTTTTTTCTTTTTTTTTTTTCCCAGTGCTCCTGAGACAGCCACATTCAACTTTATTTAATCCAGCTGCTAATGGGCTGCTACTTCAGCACTTTCCGGTTCTCTCTCTCTTTGTCCACCATAGGTCAGCAGCCAAGCACAGCAGAGCCACCTTCTTGCAAGCGGACGGAATAGAGCAGGCGGGGAAAAACATCTGGAATTTTGTTTTCCTGACATTTTGGAAAAGTTTTTTTCTTTGTTTGCTTTCAGCCCCAGAAAATTTTGAATAGCTTGAACTACCAAGAAAGTGATTAGGTAGAGATACAAGACTACATCAGCATCAAAGCAAATGTAGAAACAGCAGGTTTTATTTGTTTGTTTGTTTGTTGTTTTTGCAAAGGCATGCAGTTTTGGGATCCACTCTTGAATTCTGAATGGTTGTATTCACTCAGCTTCTAACAGTTGGGTCATAAAGAAGTTTATAAACCTATTACTACCTATGACCCTGACAACCTGTATCCAGTCTCAAAGAGGAGAATAATGGGTTTATAAGAGACGGCCAGGTGACAGAGACACAGTGGTAAAAGCCGAGAGTGAATCAAAAACCTGCAGTGATTTATGCCAGCAAGGCATGATCTCGTACTTAGATAACAGTATCTTTTTTGAGGTCTGAACTTCCAGCTCTGAGCAAATTCTACATAACATTCTGGCAAAAATGTTGCAGATTATACCAGATATATGCAGATATATCATGTAGGTGCTGTTTGATAAGGATGGATATGCACAATCCAATGTTTGAGCAATTATAAATAATTACTCACTGAATTAGAGATTTTATTAAAACACATCTGTACAAATAGGTACAGAGAGCACATTCGAAGGAAGAGAACTCACACCTCCTCTATGTTTATACATTCTGTGCAGTAAGTGCACAGGCTTTCTTGACAGCTGTTGTTCTCTTTCAGGAATTAAAAATATCAGTATTGATCTGGTTGATATCAATTGAGATGCTTATGTTATTTCAAGACTGCATGATCTTTGGTAAATCAGATGAAAATTGATTACGTTCTCTGTCAATTATTTTTAAATATTTGTGGTTTTTGATAACACAGAAAGGGCCTCCATGCTTCACAGAGAAGCCAGCTGCTTTGATTTTTGACAGCTTTCACTACCCCAGAGACTGTTTAGAAGAAAACACCAGGCATTTGTGACTCCTTTGATGCTAGGCATGCAGTATGTAGTACAACTTCTAATTATTTTGTGCAAGTGGAGACTCAGATCTGACAAACAGAAAAGTTTCATGGAAATAGGCTGGGTTTGTCTGGCAGTTTAAGGTTTTTTACTCACTTTTTTTTTCTATTCTGGAAGATTAGTAAGAAACTAGCAATGCTATGAAGAAGGAAATTAGCCTCTATGCTTCTCTGTTTGGAGATGGGTAAAGTAAAAATGCATTTCATGAGAAGACAGTACTGCCAGGAAGGAAACACATTGCATATTGGCTCCTTGTAAAACAGGTAAGCTTTCCATCTGGGAAAGGGAGCAAGGGACAGGAAGCCTCTTCCACATAGGTATCCTTCCCCAGCATGGGAGGGAACTCCCTCTGCCGACACAGCCACTAGCCAGAGCTAGAAATGCTTCCTTGTGCACAGTGACTGCTCAACATGGCACCACCAAGGCATGAGAAAGTGAAGATGTCAGGCTTATCTGGCACACCTAGCCTCTTTGTCTGGGCTCCAGTGGGTGCTGAGGAGCCCCAGGAGCACAGCTGGTCTACACTGGAGCAAGACAGCTGCCAGCACTTCTTGCTGAGAGCTTGCAGTGCTGTGGCAAGCTTGGAGCTACAACAATTAAGTACAGATGTCTGCAAAATCCACTTCACTCATCATCAAGCTCAGTATGCTTCTCTGCCACTGTTTACGCTTATCTACATTAATGTAGCAAAGGTATGAAGCTCTATGTGAATATTACCAGATTAATTTTTTGACACAGGAGATCACACCTGAGCTTTTCTGTAAGTGCCAGAAAATGTTATGGGGCCATAACTGGATTCCTGATATCTCATAAGAGGAGGTGAAGTCAACCCAATCATCAAAATATATTACGATATTTGAAGGACATAAGCTAAAGAAATGTGTAGCTGGATCTACAAATCAGTATGTTTAATAGCTTAATTATAATGCACTTCACATAAGGCTTTGGTGAATCAAATGCATACCTTCTCAACCCATGCAGTCTGCAACTCATCTGATATAACATGCATCTCCACTTGCTATAAAGCCATAAAAGCAATACAAAGTCTTCTCCTGATAGACACAGTGCATTCCCAAATGGAAAGTACCTTTTTTTGGAAAAAGCTTGAAATATCCGGATAAAAGGATAATGCTTTAATGTAGTCTGACATCACTAAAAGTTCAGTTAAATTTCAAGCGCTTATCCTCAACCACGTGCTCTTCGTGTCTTCTTTTTCAGAACTGAAGAGCATGCCCAAAGGGACATATGTTTTTCTGTATTATATCTGGTAACTGAAGAACGGATGCTTACAGGCTTTATCTTGCCTATTAATGAATGCAAATTTCACCTGAATATCTAAAATCTAAATCCACTAGTATACAGAATTCTGCTGTTTCAAAACGGCAGATGCATATCTCTGCAGGACCAGGTCCTACAGCTGGACGTGTAAAGCTTTGCTAGTGATGAGCCTTAATTGTAGCTGAAGGGGTTAAATCATATTAAAAAAAAAATCCAATGATTTTAAAAGCAAGCTACAGAAACTAGTCAGTTTAGCCTGGCTGGTAAATTATGCAGACTTTTGTGAAACAGCAGAAAATAAGCATACATGACTGGGAAAATATGTCAAAACAGAACTACAGTATGAAAAGGAGTAATAAGAAAGGGCACAAATGCCTCTGTCTTAAAGAAAAGCTCACAGACACACACTGATGTTTCTCTAAAATGATGAGTCGAAAAGCTGCAAAAGATACTGACAGTGCCAGTACTCTGCTCACTGCTATAACAATCCCCATTCATTCCTGCCATCAGACTTCTCTCTTTTTAATGAGGCATTTCACTCGGACTTTTCTGCTTAGCTATTAACCCAGCAAACAAGTCCAGAAGATTTTCAAACTATTGATTTCTGTGCACTTTAACTATCTGAATTTTTATACTCTTTTACCATTTCTGAATGGTAACTGAACAACCTTTTCTAACCAGAAGATAAAGCACGTAAAAAAGCGGCCATTGGCTTTCTAACACAAAAGGGAAAGGCAGTTATAGGAAATAATTAGTCCAAACTACTTAAGAGTAAAAGTAAGGGCAGGAAATAATGCAAGTATGTCCTGGGGTGTACGGAAAATGAAAATTGTGGTAGTTGGCAAAGAAAAGGATAGAAAATCATTGAGACACACCTGAACACATAGTTGGACACAAAACCAGGGTCATCTGGGGGTCCTCCCCTAGGCCTTGGAGCCACACAGGGGATCTTTGCTTCATAGACTCTTTTGCTTTCTTGCTGCAGAGGAGGGAGTACATACGACAGCAAGGCACTCATGTGACATGAGCAGCTGTTTATCAGTCAGCAAATAGTATTGGTGGAGAAGAAGGCAGGAAAAAGATACTAATGTTGCCCTTCCCACCTTCTGGCTAAACCCTTGAAACAACCCTTACAGGCACAGTCATGCTGTGGTGGAATAGCCAACCCTACTGCAATCACCACAACTTTACTCTGGATTATGGTTGCATGACATCCTTGTTGGTTGTATGCTAGTTATGAGGCAACTCAGGCTTACCTCAGAGGATGCCTCTGCACAGTTACCATGTTGGCTAACAAACTGGCTGTTGAGACATCCAGGATTAAAATCAAAGGATGCAATAACATAGAGAACTGCATATGTAGCTGGAGCTATGACAGGCTGAAGCCTTTACAAACCTTAAGCAGTTTGTTTGCTCAACAGCAGGTCACATGCACTCACTTTCCTGTGGCCATGACTCTTCTCTGCCTATTACACACCATTCTCCCAGAGAAATTCTTAGCTTACTTTTCTAAGGAGCTTTCCAAACTATCTCATAAAACTATAAAGCTGTAGAGGCCTGGACCCTGCCATTCCATCTTGTTCCCACTTAACTAACTCTGCTCTACTCAGCATTAACACATATCTTTCTGAATAATGCATAAGCTAATCATTGCTTATAATCCTTTGGTCTGGGGGCAAGTAATGAACTCAACACAAATCATTCCAGGTATTGACAGGAGTATAGCAGAATAATGGACTCTATTAATAATCCTAAATCTACTGATCACATGGTAAAATGGCCCTTGTTTGGTATGAGATTGTTTTATACAAATATTCTGGAAAGAAAAACAACAATTGTGCAGCTCCCATGAAGTGTGGCATATATTAACGTTATTTCGTGACATATATATGTAGCAGTGCTTGACTTGGAGCCTTACAAGTAAGAGAGACTGAGACAGTTTTACAGCCTGTATCAGAAGGTTGGTCAACTAAACCTCACCACTCATCCTTGTCTTTTTAAAGCTACATGTTGAATTAATTAAGTAGAACAGATTTCTGTCAGCATAGGCCTGATTTTACCAGGGATCTGGGAAAATTAAAAACTTTTTTTATTTTTTAACCTAATAGATTATAAAAAAGGCACATTTGCAAAATGTTCTGTTCCTTGCAGAGAATGGGATAGCTGGTAATTAGTCAGCCCTAAAGGAAAAGTCTCACAGAGAAGCAAGGCACCACGAATCATACAGCACTAGACTGACTGTATCCAGCCTGTGCAAGAACAGCAACTTCCACTGAGTTTCTGCAGGCATTTAGGCTGCAGCTCTTTGATTCTAAAGTGTGGTGATAAATGATGTAACTCAATAGAAAATTTGTCAGTACAGGACACTGCCACATGCTGCCCCATGCTGAATCCTAGAGAGAAAAAAATGGCTGCATTGATTTGTTAGTTTAACTAAGGCACATACAGGCAGCCAAGGGCTCAAACTGATGCCTATTAAAGTCAGAGCAAAGCTTTGGGGTATGTTTACTATGAGAAATGGAGCAGTGCCACACTGCCTAACTGGCAAGCACAAGCTTAGACTTATAAAAGCATGGAGTGTAACTAGAGCAGAGGCAAAGGACTGCAGAATGCACCCCTGCCCACAGGGCTATTCCCAGGCCAATAAAAGTTGCCTCCTGTCAAATTTAGGTAGATATAACTATTTATAGTTATATATAACTAGATATAGCTATTTTTTATATATATATAAATATATATTAGATATAACTATTTATAGTTATATCTAGTTATAGTTAGGTAGATATAACTATTTAGTTTCCAGAAAAAAATTGGCTCAGTTTGTACCACTTCAGTACCAAGCTCCCCTTCCTGGACTCCATGCCTCCCAAAAACCAATAAGCCTTGCAGCAGAAAGTGAGAACTTTTGACTTTCATAAATTACTTACGCTGGCACCAGGGATTGAAGAGTATGTAAGTATCAGTTTCTGCATTTCTGCGTGTTCGGAAGATGCCAAAGGGAGATGAGATAGCAACATATAGGCGAAACTTTCCAATAATGCAGGTGGCAGAGGACATGATGGACAGGCGAATGGAGTTGTTCTCCTTGTGGGTAATCTTGGCTCCCCACTCACCAGGTTTGAGCTCATCACCCACTAGGACTGGGATGTAAGTGCCTTTGTTTTGCTGTGGATAGCGACCTGGAAAGAAAAGGGGGTAATCCATGAGAAGATTCACCTTATTTTGACCCTCTCTTCATTTTCTGGCAGACCTTTGTTCCTTTGTCTGTTTTTCTTCTGAGATGGCTGGTTGAGTGGGCAGCCTCTGAGTGGGCAGAGACCAGCTGCCTTCAAGTTTCACATAGTGCCCGGTTACTTGACATTACTGCCACAAAAATGCACACAGTACTCTCAGTGGGAAGCCTGTGCAGACAGTCCACATTCACCTTGTTCCAGCAAGCTTTAAAGTGTAGGCTCTGCCAGGATTGCAGTCATGGCAGTGCAAGTGTGGGTTGCTTCTGGCTTTCCTCGGCTCAGCCCTATTCATCCATCAAACTCCACTCCAGTTTTCTCCTTACCTTGTGCAGAGCTACACCTACTCCTGGTAAGTGTGGCCAAGAGCCCCTTGCCAAGTTCAGATTGATCCACCACACTCATTGTTATGTAAGCATCCACATGTGCATGGACAAGGGCTGAGGGCTTTGGAGCTCTCTAGCAGAAGACAGTCATACTCTTCTCACTGTGCTATTGAGCTGACAAGCAGAGACCAAGCTCTCTTTCACACTATGCTACAGAGATGTGTCTGAGAAAATGCAAGCCAGTCTGTCAGCGGACACCCAAACCTCAGTTCTTCCCAAGCACGGACTAGGCAGCTGGAGTATAAGTGAGTGCATCTGAGCTATATAGCCAACTCTTTACAAGCAATGGATCATAAAGTACAACACATCTACAAAATATCACACATGATGTTCTATCTTGCAGCAGCACTCTACAAAAGCTTACTTTTCTCTGCCAACTGTAAAAAGCATCTAAAAGGATAGGATACATGTAAATATGTACACTCCCAGGATTTATAGTTAGGTGAGAACTATTCCATCTTTTCAGCCTGAGGTAGAGCCAAATTCTATCTGGAAACCAAGCAGTAGTGTAGACAAAATATACACTTGTGAGAAGGCTGACTTCCTCTCATCATTCTCAAACCTATTCTTCATTTCATATTTTAGGCTGGAAGTCAGACTATTTCATCCACAGACAGGGATATAAAAACCACAGAGGCAGACATAGAGACAGACTTCTATATTTTTCATTTCTGCTATTTAAAAATTTCAAAATTAAATGTACAAGGTCATTGATTTTCCTGGTTGCCTATTTTTATGCAGCTGAAGCAGAGATAATCTCTGATTAGAGTATCGCTACATTTCAGGAAAGGACAATTACAGTTTTGAATCTGAAGGTTGTAGGCTGCCATGACCCCTATGTTTCTATGAAATCCTACTAGGACTTCTGCACTTCATTCAACAGATTATTCAGTGAACATAAATAGCCCTTTTTGCTCTGAAGGCCAGGGATGTCGTAACTCACGAAACCAATTCAGATTACTGAGGCATGCAATAGCAGGAATAGGCCTACGGAAGAGAAAAAAGGACTGGAATGAGAGAGCAAAATCAATAGAAAACACTAGAAGATAAAGCACTGGACACTTCAAAAATAAGCCATCAAAGGAAGGACACGCTAGAGAGAAGAGCCTATAGAGGCAACAGAGACAACAGTCTTGTGTCTGCTAACAATTGGGATCAGAGCGCTGAGCATAGTCTTGTGCTTTGTGGTGGATTTTTTTATGATCCAGCTTGCCTCTACAGTTGGTATTTTATTTCTAGTTTTGATATATTTGCTTTTGTTTCTTTTTTTCTTTCTTTTTTAGAGCAAACCAAGTAACTGAACCAAACCCTTGATGAACCAACTGAACCAACACCAATTATTGACAAGTGCTACCTTTTAAAATACCCTCTTTACCTCTCTCAGAAAGGGGTGAGGGAGGGGAAGATTAATATTTTAATGTGGTTATGAGCTGACTTTATCATCGTCACTGGAAGCTACACATCACCGTAGGAGTCCATTGATTGGAGATGGTAGAAGCTGTGCTCTGGAGGGGGCCTGCGCAAGTATGAAAAGCTATGCAAACAGACTGTGCAAAGCTAAAGATATGAACTAGTAACAGTCTTCAGAATGATTCCCCGTTAAATCTACTTACAGAAACTAAATATTATCTCAAAGAGACCATTGGATCTTTGTAAGACATCTTTGTACTGAGTAACTCCTCAGCTCTGAATGAAGAAGCTAAACAGATGACTGGGATATCGCTCCATGGCAGACTCAGAAGGGATGTAAGAGAAGGGATATCTTAGAACTTAAGATAATTTGCAGATGATCTGAATAGTAAATAGAAGTCAATGGTGTTGGCTCCTAAGAGGCAAGGAGGGCTCTAGATGCTCTGCCTGTCTTGAACTAACAGTCCTATAAATCCTGAACCCAGGGGGAAGACCAAGAGACAGAGACCTCAAGAGCACAGCCCGTGACTTCTGTCATTTTATTTGAAGACAGGACAGGTTTCTTAATCTTCTGAAATGAAAGCAAAAATGCAAATTAAAGAACAAGGAAATAGTTACTTCTGACAGAAGCTTGTAGATCTCATTTGTAATCACACATCTAGACACCTGAAAACACCAGTCACACGAGCCTCATATACACACATCTGTTGCCTTGATACCAAAGCACTAAGAAACTGAGTAACTCTGGCATTACATACTAATGTTGTTGGCAAAAGAATCCTTATGTAGGTTCAATACTATGTTTATTGAAATTGTAGGATAGTCCTTTCAAGTTAGCTTGACCTTATTAATTTCATTTATACCGTTAGCACACATTTCTGGCTGCAGTGAAAAAGTAGGGCCAACTTTGGCTAATAGTTGGGATATCTAATATCAACCCATTTTCCAAAGCGATTATGTTGAGTGCTGCCTGATTTTCTGAGGAAGAAAATGCAATATTATCTAAAAACTCATTATCAAAATCCATATCTGGCAGAGCGCTCTCTGTAGGCTCTCTGGTGAAGGCAGGAGGTGTGTCTGGGTGCATCTGAAGACTGGGAGTCATGTAGTGAAAGTAAACTCCTTTTATGCTGATAAGAGGGCTCTTCTGCCAGCATCATCAACAGGCATCATCAGATCCCTGGTCTGATTTGCTCCAGCACTTGGCAGCCTAAACCACATTCTGCAGTCAGCTCTATGCATTTGCCTCATTTCTTGAGGCTTAGCTGTGTTTTGGGTGTAGGAGGTGCCTTCCTTCTTGGAAGAGGATCTTTGAGTGCCTTCCATCTTGGGTAAGACTAGACATGAGGATGTTTCGCAAGAAATGTCTCTGTGAAAGACAAAGCTGTTGCATGATGTGCTGCTGGGATGTTCCTATGCAACTCTGCCAGCTCTTTCCAAGTTACTAACAGGAGACCAAGGCTTACTCAAATGACATTCTTCCTTTTCCCCTACTTAGTCATCTTCAAGCTGATGTCTTAAGGTAGTTTATTTTCCCCCCTTGTTCTTAGCAGTCATGTCCCTTGCTATATACGTATGTGTATTAAGTATTATTCAGCCATTGCTGAATCAGCTGCTGCGCTGTGCTATGACAGGCAGTAGAGGTATCCATGAGTATTTTGGGATTGGTCCTACATGAATCAGTTTTCTTTTCCCTTTTGCAGGGAAAAGGGGGGAATTGGCTAGAACAGAGACAGGAGATGTTGTTCAGAGAACATTTCCTTCCTGATGAAAGTAGGATACTTCAGAAGAGAGGGATATGAATATCTCAATATTCATATGAATATGGGGATTGAACATAGGGATATGAATTTCTCAATAATCTCTTTAGCAAATCTAAGGACTCTAGTCTCGTCTGGTTCACTTTGAGACAGGAATTACATATAGTTAGGTTAATAATATTCCTGTTGGGTTCATTTTTATTTTTATTTACCTAGATAGATAGATTCTTTCACACACAGGGTAAAGAATTCATTTCCAGTCGAGCCCTAGAAACGTAATAGTTGTGACAAACTGATAAATAAGCTGAAGGTGGAGGCTACAGTGTAGCAGATGTATAGCAGAGGTAAGCCTTATTGTAGCAAACAGCCTGGGCATGGGTGTTAGTATACTGGCACTGGGATTATGACTTATTAATGACTATGAACAATGTCAGCAAACATCTGCAAGGGAAGGGAAGGAAACTGTTGTAAAATCCCCAAAAATGAAAGCAAACGAGGGACATTTTTTTTTTCTATAAAAAATAGTAGTAACTTTAAGCCATTGCTTTGATTTCCTAACTGATTTCCCTCACATTTCTTTGCCTTCATAAGAGCTGTATTCAAACAAGGAAGTGTAGGAAACCCAAGTATCTTCTGATGATTTTTGCTCATGGCTCCAAGTAGGAATCCTTAACATATGACCACACTGTCCCAGGAGTGAATGTTACTAGTACTTTACAGTTGTAAAAGACACATTGGCATCTTACATTCTAGTTATTAAAAACATTAAAAGATATCACTTGATGCTGCTGCAGAAATGAAAGGAAAGCGGACTACCTTTGCATGAAATACCAAATTTATGGAACATACCCCTCTTAGAACATACCCCTGTCTCAGCTTTTCTAGGTCCTGCCTGAGTATTCCAGAGGGGCAGAAAAAACCCACTATCATTCAGAAAGTGAAGAGTTTTGTTGTTGTTTGTTCTTCTTTGCTGACAACTGTTATACAACTTTTCTCTATCTGTGATTATCTTGTAAGGAATGTGTTCTGCTGCTAATAAAAATTCTTTCTTCACTCAAATGAGATCTTCTTTAGCAAATGGAGGCACTACAGGAGTGTGCATGGCCACCATAATCAGACCATCATGTGTTTCTGTATCTTTGTTCAGTTTCTGCAGTTTATTGTTAAACAGAGAAATAGTGATTTAATAGACTCTCAGGTTAAATAGATCACCAACAGGCCTTGCCCCCTGCGCAGAGTTAGTTGCTCCTTCTACAATGCTAGAAAGGCTATTAAGAAATCAAGATACTGTCATCAACTTTCTCCAAGGTGTGGAACTTGCCTCAGCACCACATCTAGGGTGCTTGGGGAAAACTTTACATCCCTGCCACTCCATTAGCTAGCCACCTATCCCCAGTGTTGCTGAGGAGTAAGAGTGACAGCAGGGGTAGCAATACTTCCCACAAAGGCAGATTTACTATCTCACAAAAGGAGCAACACTCCAACCACTCCTCGAATGACTTAAAGTCCCAATTCTACCTTTATTAGAAGGAAAGGCCATGGGCACTGTCGGGTGGCACAAAAAGTACCACTGTTTCTGAGAGGTAGTGCATCAGACTGCTGTTTCTTTAGCTTTACTGAAATGGCCCATCTGATTTTAGCGGGGAATTAGGAGTCCTCTTAATAAGCCATGTGGGACCAGGTTTAACACCTCTCTACTCCTAGCTACTTTCTTATATATTCAAATGTGTAATTTCATAGCTGTTCCTCTGGACCAGTCCTGGGAAGATCTCAAAAAAAGAGCACTAAGTTTCTGCTCTCATCTCAGGCCAAAACCTATAATTTATTGAGCTCTGGGGAGTATATACGGGTGGACACGTGGGTGTGCATGCATGCACACATGTGGAAAGGTGATAGCATGGGGATTTATGATCATTACAAAAGTATGCCAGTGAATACAAGGTTTATAATAATATTTAGAGCTAGACCAATATATATAGATTTATGAGGCCATTTAAGCAAAGTACCAATAAAGAACAATTTATGAGGGTGTGTGAAAATATATCATTAGAATAAGGATGCATCATGGAAACTCATCAATTGCTGTAGGATTTACTGCCTTGTACAGGATACTATGGTTAAAACATGATGGAAGGCTACATAAACCCATCTAATCATACATACGCATTTCTAGATAAAACCCTACTAGTAGAGCATTGATTGAGGAAACCTGGTGAAACTCATGCCAACTAGATGTCAGATGAGAGAATCACACAAGAAGTTTCCCACAGAGTCCCAACCTCTAAAAAATGAAAAGCCACACAAAATATCCTCTTTACTAGAAGGCCCTAGGAAATCTTGCCCCATATTGACCTGTAGTGGTCAAGAGAGATCAAGACAGCTGAAGGATTCACTGATTCATCCAGGCTCCCAGGAGCTCCCCTAAAAGTGCGGTTGTTCAACTATTGGCTATTGGAACTGAATATAAGAAGAATATCATCTATATTTCTCTTGGGAATTTTTCATATCATCCTCAGAACAATAGAAACAAGAATGTCCCAAGAGGTAATGTTCACTTTTCCTCTCACTAAACTCAAGAAGTATGTTGGGAGAAAAGAAACATGTGGTGATGACACATCTCCCATGCGAAAAGTACTGAGGCAGGACTACAGTCCAGCACAAGAACTGGAGAAATATCCCATTATTCCTTATGATTAATATTTTTCCATGTGGACTTTTGATACATTCATTGCTTTTCATACCTCAGCAGACAAGAACAGTTCTAATTTAATGAAATATTATATGCAAAACTTAATTATAATAATTTATATGTTAGCATTTCAGACTGTTTCGTTGATAATTAATTCACAGAAGAGTCCATTGAAGCAAAAGGGATTTTAGTAAAAAGGCACTTTTACAATATCTGTAAAAGTGAATTCCAAGGTAATAAAAAATATTTCATGAATTCTGCTACATATGAAAGGTATTTAAATGGACTGTACTTTAAAAAAAACAGATATTAACTAAACATATTTCATGAGTGTCTGAGACCAAATTTCATATGACACATTTGCCACAAGAAGCATTTTTCAGGGTATCCTTAGGTATCCTTGATTCATTATCAATAAGAGGGATTAAGCAGTCTAGGTATATAGGATTAAGTGCTAGGTATGTAGAACTTTCCATCAGTTGATTCCCAAGCTCCCCACATAAGACTTCAGCATTAATGTTCCTATTTCACTGAGAGTAACAGTGAAGAACAGGGAGGGGAAGAGAAGTCTACCATAGTCTTGAGGCTGACTACAAAATTAGCACTCAGACCTGAGTTTGTTGGAAAACCTCCCCTGGCTTAGGCTGAGTTTAACCTCATTCCTACTGTGGCTGAGGGTGAAGGGATTTTTATCTATTCCTAGGGATTCAAAGAGGTGGACATGAAGTGTGTTAGGAAAGAGCAACAAGAGAATAAAAGTATTTATGGTCTAAGCAGACTGGGCAATGTCAAAAGAAGTGTTAAATTTCTTTCTCCCATACAAAGTATATGATGAAAACAAAGGCAAACATCCCACAATGCAATAAAAATCAAATGTTTCATTTTCCATTTCTTACTACAGCTGTTTTAAACATATAAAGATTAAGGGAACAATCTTGAATTTAATTAAATCCCAAAAGAACTAATGGTATCTATGCATATTAAATTTTTAAAGGCTCTTGTGCCTGTTCAGCCAGTCATTCATCGGACTATCAAAACATGCCTCCCAACCTTAATTTAAATTAGAAAGAAGAGACCTGTGAAGAAAACATCCAGACAGTAACCTTTTCACTGCATATATGTTTAAGAGATAAACACGCATTTAGCATTAAAAGGCAACTAATCTAAGAAATGGCCATATTATCATAATTCAACAGTGGAAAAAATCAATGTTAAAAGTACTGCATCTCTCAGGAAGGTAAATTAAAACATCAATTCAAGCCTATTCTAAAGAGTTTATAACAGGAACACTGATATCTTAACACAGGGACTCTGAGATCACTCCAGATAAAACTAAGAAATGTGATATGTGGAGCAATGTTTGCTGGTGCTGCCTTTGAAAAACAACAGGAAGCAACAGGCTTTTATGAGAGACTTGAGCTTTTTCTTTTCTCCTTCTCTAGTAAAGTCATGTTTTTCTCTATATCTGTCCTTATACATTAAATAAGCTACTAGGTACATTAATATGTGGGTCTCTGATGAAGATTTCTCAGTGAGATGGAAAAGGCTTTCTTGCGCTCTCTGCAGTAATTTAGGAAATTCTCTGACATCACCCTAAGTACATTTCTAGTCCAAAGCTACAATCTCTGAATCTTTTCCCTTGTTACCAGGTTGGTTTTAAATGCAGGCTGCAAAGTTGCAAGGGCTTGTATTCTTGCACTTGGTGTGATTTTTCCCCTAGTGTATACAAAGTTTAGTTTTCCCATTTCATACACAGTTATCCTACCTCAAACAAGACTCCTCTTCCCTACATCTCCTAAACACTAATGATGAGGTGTCTCTCATTCCACCTACTTTTCATATTGTCATTCAGCATTGAGAGAGAGAATTTTGGCAGCCCAACAAGGTCCAGCTTCTTTCTAAATAGAAAGTTTCAGTACTGGTTCTTCATCTCTCACAAGTAACTCTGTTGAATCTCTTGAATAAAGATTCAGACCATATTTAGAAAATTACTTCTTTGACTCTATTTAAGCATGTTTTTATGGATTATCAATCATAACAGGAAAAGATGCAGCCACTAAGTACTAATGTTTTCCTGTTTATGAGACATTCTTAAAATTTACTCTCCTGATGCAGGAGAGCCTTGGTCAGGCACTTACCTATCAAATACTCCAGCCAGAATTGGTCAGTGTCTGGCTTGTAGGGTCGGTTGAAATCAATCTGGATTTGGAAAGGCTGTCCTCGACGGACTATCAGCTTAGGGCTGTAATACTTGTCAGTGTGGTGCTGTTGTTTGTTAATCTCATAGGGTTCCTTGAACACATGGATATCCACAACGTGCAGGTAATCTATGGAGGCACACAGAGAGGAAAAGTTATTATATTGGAATATCTGCATTGATTAACCAGTCATTAGAGGCCCAATTCTCCCCCTCCCCAGCACTACGTCATAAAGAAAAGCACCATTTTGAATCCTTTTGGATCAACAGATCCAGGGACTTATATCTTCCTGGCTAGGCAGGGATTAATGGACTTTAAATTCGCTGTTCACCTGCCATTGTATCGGAACCTACAAGGCATGTAGTGAAAGATGTAAGCAATTGCCAAAGGGGCAGGGACCTACAGCTAAAATGCTGAATATTCCCTAGGAAAGATGTGCTCTGTCTTTCCTTTGTCATCAGTTTTCTATAAGTCTGGGCCTTGCTGTCACAAGTTTGTCAATAAAATCAGTGGATGTTTGACAGGTGCAGCTTCATGTTTCTCTTCCTGCAGTTCTCTACTTGTAAAATGCAAATTCATAGGGGTTTTGTGGTGCTAAATACATAAACTTTTTAAAAGCGCAGCTACTACCAAATGCTGAAAAGCCTTGGAGTCGATTAATGATCTTGCACTCAGCTGACAACATGAATAGTATTAAATAAGACTTTGGTCTACTGTGTGTCTATACACAGCTTCTCAGCACACCTCCACTTCTATTAGCCTCTTTCCTAAATACTAAATATAACATTACATATGCAAGCACAGTATACAGTTACACACAAACAGCAGTAAATATCCATAACACGCAGGGCTAAAGTACATGTCTCATCCTTCAAAGGCAGGCTACATAAAGGGTTATTGTCTACTACTACTAGACATTAGTCTACTTTTCTAATGAGTGGTGTGGGGTGGCATCATGAAAAATAACAGGCACTTGCAGTCACCACTAGCTGAATGACTCTATTGGGCTGGAAAGCTTCATGATAGGAGTCTTTTCAAACAGACATTCCTTCTGCATGCATGTTTAAGTAGTAGCCACTGGCTTTAGAGTGAAACTAACACCTAGCAGCCATTTGAAAATAAACTGGATGTCAATCTCATACACGTTTAGGCAGATAATCATCAAAACTCTGTCTGTAGGGTCATTACTGCTCACCATAAGGGGAGAGACAGGAAGAGTAAAACTTGATTTGCTTGCATTTCCGGGTATTCCAGGTATAGAAACCAGCAAATTTCTATATTTTATACCAAAGATTACAAAGCCAAACTCACGCCTGGAAAAGAAGAGGTGCATCTTTAAAGCAGCTGATGGAACTCTGTGCACTCGTGAGAGTGGTTCTCATTTGGATGTCAGCACACTTAGCGATAAACACAAGCCATGTCACATAACTTCACATAACAGCTTCCTACAGAGCTTTTCTGTGAAGGTAGGACGACACTGCACATCATCAGTCTCTGGACAAGTAGATCCCCTCCAGAGCTGTCAGAAAGCCTCAGGGCCGTATCAGTGTACAGACTAGCCCTGTCCTTCTGCGGACAAGTGTGCAAGACATCAGCAGAGTTGTGTGGCAGCAACCACCTGGGCACCAAAACAGCCTTTCTCCTGCCCTAGCCGAGGCAGCCAGCACTGGGCTTGGACAACAGTTAATGAAGAGGCAGCAGGAGGAGGTTCTTGTGTGTTGCCACTATCTGCTGCACGTCACTGTCCTGCCAGAAACAAACTAAAAGAAACTGCTTGTGGATATGGTAGGTGTAAGCCCTGTAGAACGGAACAGAAAAACAGTGGCTTCCTGGCAAACCTAATTGTACTGCAGAGAGGCTGGAATACCCCATTCAGCCCTACAGGAGGCTTAAAGTCCTATGCAATGTTAGTGTTACCCTCTGCTCAATTCTCTTGGCTTCTGGAGTAACTTCTGTAGATTCCCACTAGGTCTAGTGGGTGTAGTTAGGGAGATGTTTTTTGTGTGAAATAGTAAATACATTTTGCTCAGGATTCACATTCATGTTGTCTCTGCATGAGGTGGTGCACTTAAAATAATTCCGACATAGCTCGTAATTAAATGATGTGAGACAGGAGTTTCCTGAAAAATTGTAAAGTGGATGTGCGTAGGGGCTCGTCTGTTATCTTCCCTGCCCTTTCTTAAAATACTCCAAGTAAAAGCTGCATATCTTGGGGCTTTGTGAGGGGTGAAGCAATGAGCAAGTTAGGCACAGCTTCTCTGTCCTTCCAACTGGGCATAAAAATTCAGCTGACCATTTGTTGCCTTTTAATCTTGTGTTTTGAAACAATAGTGAAATTAGAAAATAGTGACCTAGTCCTTTGTTTCCAAGTAAGCCCACTCAAGGAAGGGTCAAAGCTGAGCTACCCTAGCATGTCAGTTCTGCATTTGCTTCATTTTATGTCATGGTTTTACGAAGCTCGCTCACGGCTGCAGGAAAAAAAAAAGCCTCACTTTCACTACATATTTTAAAATGAGTTACTCAGGGGGTACCAGGCAAAGATGACCCATGAATGACCCTGTGCTAATTACAGTAATAGAAATTACAGAGGGCAAAACATGAGCAGGGCAGTTGGATGCTCTAACATCATCACTGGGTTATGCTTGAAGGAAAGGCTCAGGGCACTGCACTCAATGTTGCCTCTCTGCGTCTGAGAGGGACAGTTAGTCATTGAGGGCTGCCTCTGAAGTTAGATTCACCTGATGGTTTGCTTGAGTCTGGCCTTCTATGTAGTGCAAGCATATTTGCTGCATGAGATGCAATACTCTGAAGCTTTCTTAAATCTTTCATCATTTTAAACTTTAATGAAAACAAGTTGGAGATGTTTTGTCTTTAGAAAGGATAGCTTTCAAACATCAGGCTTTCTTAGATGACCAGAGAGAAGAAGCTGTAGGTTACAAACCAAACAGTGGCTTTTTCCAAAGGAGGTACTCATTGTATTTTGAGAGGAGAAACATGGTTCCTTGGTGAGAGCTTTGCAAAGGAGTGGGTAGTTTGCAGGGCCATGTGGCTGCAAGGCTGAGAGTCACACACTGGATAATGGTAGGTGTCAAGCCCACCCATAACATGTTCTGACAAGGAAAAGCCAGGGGAGGACACAGAGAAGGCATAATCACAGGGACACAGGCTTCTCATTAAAGCAGCACTCAGCTACATGTTCTCCTTAGTAAACTCTCCCTCATATGAACAGAGCTCATGTAGCAAGCAGGGGAAGTGGCAAGCAGCCCTCAAGCAGGGGCTTGGGAAGCAGACAGCCCAGCAGCCCTTAGCAAGTCAGTCTGGGTGTGATTCAGTCGAGGAGAAGTGGGTGTCAGTAGAGAGCTAGTAAAGCATACAGTTTACCTCATCCTAGAGTAGTAGCTAAAATAGGTCAAATGAATCACACCCTAAAAATGCCTGTTTCTCCCTGTTGGCTGTCAAGGCAAAGGAGGGTGACTAGCTCAGCTGTAGACACCTACACTGTACAGATCAAGGGCAGGATTCAGCCTAAGATTAAAATTTTTAAATTTAGGTATCTAAATGATGCATGTCTGATATATAACCTCTTATAAGTGTAAGTGATGCAGTCAGTGGGGCTGAGAGAAACATACAGATTATCCTCAAAGAGATGTCCACTGCAGGCAGCCACAGTGTGCCCTCACCTCCACTTGCTGCCAGGGTCTGTGCTGGCTACAATCTGACATAAGCACAGGCAACTGCACTTAGGTGCTTTTAGCTAGCAAACATCTCAGCTTAAAAGCAGAGCTGAAAGAATTTGACAGCATTTTTTTTTTTTTTTTTTCAGGTTGCTGGGAAAATGAAATCTGGGAGCCATAGCAAAAGATTTGGGCGAGTGAGAAGTGTGGAGGTATGCAGGAGAAGGGAAAGGAGAGCAGCACAAGCAGTCCCCTGCAAGGGAGTGCTTCGCTGAGCTAGAGCCCTGCCACCCCCTGATGCTCCTGCTCTACTTGCAGACTCTCGCTTTGTCTCACAAGCACGACACCGCATGTGCTATGGGCAGGCTCCGCTCCCAAACTTAAAATCCCAGTCTGAGCTGTGTTTAGAAAGCATCAAGCTAGAAATCTTTATCTGTTTTGGCAGATGGCTTTAAATCATAAACCAAGACTGTGTACCCAGGGACCACACAAAGTCAGATGATGTCACAGTCTTAGATTGCAGTTGATCAGCGCTGAAATGGGAAGGCTGCTGTAGTTCCTTTTCCCTTTCCCTGTTTCCCTTCCCCTTCCCTCTCCTTCCCTTTTCCTCTTTCCCTTCCCCATCTGCCCCCTTCCCCTTTCCTTCTCCCTGTCCCTTCTTTCCATTTTCCTTTCCTTCTGCTTCCCTTCCATTTCCCTTCCCTTCTGTTTCCCTTGTCTTCTCTTGCTTTCTCCTTCTCTCCCCTTCTCCTTCCCTTCTCCTTGCCTTCCTGACTCTCTCTCCACTCCATGACATTTCTTGCATGTTTTTGCCACAAGTGCTTCATAGCTGAACTAGAAAACAGGATTGATCCAGCAGTATAATAGGGATGTTGCCACTGCACACAAAATTATCTTTCAGTAATATTGGTCACATTACCAGCTTTATCCTACGGCCACACAAACACTTGCACTGCACAAGGGCTGTTTTTTTTTCACTAGCAGCATCATTTTAAGCACATGTCAAGCTCCTGCCTTAACTTGCTTGATCTGACATTCCTAAGTTTCCTTAGGATTTCCAAAAAGCAGAAAACTCCTATCCATCATCAGCATACTTCATTCAGAACCTGCTGTGAAGCACTTCAAAAATCAATAGCCCACATGCTTAAAGATCTTCATCTTCTAAGAGCAGACTGGGTTTGAAATGCTATCTAGGCAGGATTGGTGCTATATTATATTCAACAATTTAAATACACACACTTGCCCCAAAGCTATCAACAATTTTCCTTGTCAGCCCCACTTGCAGTAGCTTTGCAGTAAGTTTAGGCTGCATGTACCAAAAAGAGTGTTAAAGGAGAAGCTTCTCTTCACCCCAGTTGCAGATATTCCTCAACCAGGCTGATTTAGCATCAAACCCAATAAAACCAGTCTTTTATTTTACTATTTTCCTGGACTGTTTTTAACACACATCAGTGTCCTTATCTGCTTAACCAGTAAATCTACTTAATCAGTGTCCTTATCTGCTTAACCATGGATATTTACAGCTGTATAAGGAAAGGGACCAATACTGAGTTTGGAAAAAGTGGTCAGTGGCAGCACCATTTCTTCTCATGCCACTAACAAGTTATGACAACTTTGGTTATGAAACTGTGTTCTATGTTCTTTCACCCCAGATGTTCAATGACCAACACTACCAACTGCACAAAGCAGAGCCTTTATCCAACCTGGCCCTGAAACAGTCACCTTCAATTTAAACCTTCAATTTAAAACACTTGAGGAATTCATCCCAAGGTTACCTTGTCACTGTAATAAATTTGAGAAAATCTGCTTTTACATTTTAATTACTCTCAAAGTTCAAGCTGAGAACTGGTCACTTCAACTTCCCTAACCCTCAGTTTCTCTACTCATAATCTGAGGTTGTATCTCTATTAACACAGATGTTTAGCTATTTTTTTTAATAAGCCAGAAATGTTCTGTTTTTAGCTCATGCATCTAGACAGAGATGAACACAGAAGATGTAAAAATATACTTATGTCTTAATTGTAAACTATACCTTTTGGATTAAACCCTCTAGGTGTCAAACCAAAAACCTCCATTTCAGGGACTTCATTTTCTTCAGCATTGGAGTTGTTTGATGGAAGGGCTCTTCTCCCATTCAGAAGGGGTTTCTTCTGTTTTTTGATGCTTGTTGTTTCTGACATCCTGTGTTAAAAATGTTGCAATGCCATGAAAAGAAATAGAGTGCAAAGAAAGAGAGAACATGAGCCAGGATGGCACATGTAAGATGAGAGAAACCAAAAACAGTGTGGGGTGCCAGTGAGCTACACATTTTCAGACTCACATAAATAAAAACTGAGAGGCAGAAAACATCAGTCTGGTGATGGAATACAGCTCCCCAAGGTTTGGAAGGCATTTTGTGTTTGTCAAAACACATGAATAAGAGAAGAAGGGTGGAGGGGAGGGAAGGAAAAGGAAGCTTAATACATATAAATATTTGTCCGGAAGAAGCAGGGCATTCAAAATTTGAGAATTTCTATAGGCTAGGATAAAATGTGGAAATTATTCACTCCCCTTCAAATCAATATTATGGTCTACTAAATAATGAATGATATCTCCAGAAATTGCCTCATACATTATCTCCACCAATAAAAATGACATTCTGTGTTATACTGTAGTCATCCCAAATACTACAGCCTATGACAGTTTGTGGATGATTACTGGAATTTTATATTTTTGGGTCTATGCTTGCATACACCCAATACCTAAAGAGTAATCCCAAAGCACTATCAGCTTGGGAGAAGGAAACTGGGATAGAAAGTGATAAAGAAGAGACAGGAAGAGAAAGAAGAAAGTAGACAGAGAGAGAGAGAGAGAGAAAGAGAGAGAAAAGAAATTAAGATGAAAGAGAAAAAAGAAGTGAGACAAGACGAGATGAGAAGATAAGGGGAGAAGAGAAGAGCACTTATCTACTGTCTCTGAGGGAAATCTTGGAGGTAGACCTCAGAGACTACCTCTTTGAGGTAGCCAAAAATCAGTTCACATCTCTTTAGTGTAATCATGTAGCAACAAAAGAGCCATTCCATCCTTCTAAGAAAATATTCATGGCTGAGCATACAGTTTATTCCCAAAGCTCCCCAAAACAGCAGTACAAAAAGTAGCAATTATTTAATAGTAGTAAGTGCTTAAAGGAAGTTTTCTATTAGCAAAGGTACCTTCTTTTCAGGTAGTCTTTTTTTTTCCCTTCTCCTCTCAGATTTTCTTAAGTACAGTACAACCCTGGAAAAAAATGGGGGCTTTTAAGCAACCTCAAAATATACTCTCCTCCCTCCTGTTGTAATAGGGAAGTGCCAAGAGGGTTGCCAAACCCTCCCCACACCACCTCAGAGGATCTGTCACCACTGCTGTCACATCTTGTGCGACATTCATTTACTCTCTTCCTCTCACTGCCTCTCTTACCACCATCCTAGTGATCAGGAATTTTTCAGAGCACTTGGATTAAGGAGATAGCTTGGCTACAGAAGTTTTATTTTTCAATGACACTGAGTAGTGCTGCTCATAATATGAGGACATACAGACTAGGAGACCCAAGAGAATTTTCTGAGGGCTGCCATCCAAGAAATAGTTCATCATGTTGCCAGTCTTTAATGGTGTCTTGGTGAGGCCACACCTTGAATACTGTGTTCAGTTTTGAGCCTCTTACTACAAGAAGGGCATTGAGGCGCTGGAGCACATCCAAAGAAGGGCAATGAAGCTGGTGAAGGGGCTGGAGCACAGGCCTTATGAGGAATGGCTGAGGGAACTGGCATTATTTAGTTTGGAGGAGAAGAAGCTCAGGGGAGATCTTATTGCTCTCTACAACTACCTGAAAGGAGGTTGTAGGGATGCGGGTTCAGTCTCTTTTCCAAAATAACTACCAAAAATAGAACAAGGGGACATGCCCTTAGGTTGTGCCAGAGGAGGTGCAAGTTAGACATCAGGAAGAATTTCTACATGGAGTAGTCAAGCATTGGAATAGAATTGGAAATAGTGGAGTCACCATCCCTGGTGGTGATCAAGAAATGTGTAGATGGGGCACTTTTGGATATAGCTTAGCAGGTATGATATTGAAGGGTTTAAGACTGGACTCGATGACCTTAAAGCTCTTTTCTAGTCATAATGATTCTTTGGTTCTATGTGTCTTTCAGACAGATGTAGCCTCAGAAAAGGCCATGGAGCCGTAATGTGGAGAGGTCCAGACCCTGGTGCTCCTTCTTCCCTTTTGTCCCATACCAGGCTGCATGATGGAGTCATAGACTGCACAGAATGCAAGTGATCTGTGGAAAATTCTGCACAGGTCTTTTTTGCAGTGCCGTAAGTGGCTCTGGGATGAATGGCACACCTGAAGTCCTCTGTTCTGGGGATACATGAAAGATTGGCAGTGTAGATGTAGCCCCTCAACTTGAGGTCTGCTGGACAGTCTGTGGGAAGGACCTAAGAGAGTAGTACTGACATAGTACTGTAGACCTGAGGAACTTCCCTTTTCTCATCCACCTTCAAAATAATGTCAGAAAGTGACTTAGTGTCATGTCTCATCCCTCTGCCATACCAATTTTTTCCAATTTCAGTAAACTTTAAAAGAACTGGAAAATAAGTTCCTTGACACTCTATCAGAAAAAACTGTATAGACAAACCAGGCAGGGGACACCCTCCGAAAGATATGGGAATATCCATGATCATTTGCATGGTTTCTCAGTTGCATGATGGGCGAAGGAGTGAGAAGACAAGATGTGGGACTTCACAGAGCTGATGCTCTTTCAGTTAGCTATAGCTTCCAGGCCAATAACAGCATCAAGGTTTCAAAACTCTTCTGACTTACTTACACCTTTGAAATCAAGGCAAGGCAGCACAGGAGTGAATCTGTCTACAATCCTGTAATGGTAAATCATGTGGGAAAAATAAATAAAAAGGAATTCTCATCTCAGCTTTCTGGGATTTTCCTAATAAAGGCCACAACCACAGTAAGGTAGCTTCCACACAAGCCAGTAAGCCTGCACAGTAGAGCAGGAAGAGCAAGCCAAAGCTGAGCAAAGCAAGAGATGCTAGCTGGGGTCTTGAAAGCAGCATCAGCACTGCATTGTAGCCAAAATAATTAGCTTGATGATAGGGGTAATGATCTAGGCACAGCACCAGGCTGAAGTGGTTTTGGAGCTGCCTAGCTCTCTCCACAAGTACAGCATAGTACAAGTGGCGTCATAGCCAAAGGGCTCAAGTATACTCCTCACTCCCTCACAATATTCCAATGTACATAGTATAGGAAGCCATTCTAGCCACTGTACTGCACTTCTTGTACAGTGCTCCTCCAGGTGTGCAAACATCCTTCAAGAAGAGAGCTAGTCCTACTGCTCATTCTGAATTTCATCCTGAATTGCGATTTCCACTGAGTTGCTTTTACACAGATGGGCCTTGCGACAACCATCTGGAGGGCAAGCGATACTTCTGACACCGAGGAATATGAAGAGCTCTCTGTGGGAGGAGGTTGGTTGCTGATTCTTTTTTTCACTCTTTGATTTTTATGTGCTGTGGTTTGTTTATGGCTCTCTCTATATTTCCATCCAGTCTTTTAGTTCCCAAAATTGCAGCTGCTGTGAGGATGTTACAAAAACTGATGTAAATATTGCCTCAGTGCCATGCCTGCTGGAGGCCTGCAACACAAGTAAGAAATGCAGTCTCCTGAGGAAGTCATGTGCTTCCCCAAGAGGCAGTGGTGCTGTCAGACCTGGGAGGAAAACTTAGAGAAAGAGAGCAAATGGATGCAGCTGAACAACCCCATCCCAGCCCTTGTGCCTTAACAGCCAGGGATGTCTCCTTGTGCCCATTGAGATCTTTCCAGAGCTTTCAGCAGAAGCTGAAAGTGACTCAGAAGGGAGGGGGACCACAGAAAGTAACATTCCATAGGATATGATTTATTTATTTTGTGGAGACTGATGTAAATTCATGCTTACGACAGCTCCAGATGGCAGGTATTTTCTTGTTACCTTGACTTCTTAGTATTTGCTCTCACTTGTCTATTAGTCTGCACTGGCCTTAATTTAACTTCCATGGTTCAAAACCACTGCTGTCGGGGCAGCGGAGAACATGAAGCTCTGTTTTTTCAGTAATGCCTTATATTTAATTAATGATGCACTGGAATGAGTGGTAAAAAAGTTCTCTTTACTTGTGATGCTGCTACTGTACTGCACACTGTGGGAAACAAAAGTTCATCACCGTTTCTCAGAAACAGCCTTCAAATGTTCATGGTCTTTGCCAAAGACTTTTGCAACTACAGATGTTCTTTTCAGTGACTCTGATAGACTTTGGATAAGGGACAGCAATTCTTTCTAATCCCTACAGAAAAGCCCTACAATGTCTGGAAAGCCTGCTCTGTAAAGAGGTATCCAGAGTTAATCCAGAGTTGGCTACTGTCGCTTTGTTCCAATTTCTCTCCTGATGGCCAAGAGTTTTTTGGGAAAAAAAGAACTCCAAACCCACAAGGGTCAATAAGATTTCAAAGAGGATGGCATGCCATGGTCTGTC
The DNA here is from genome assembly GCF_003342845.1 of Nothoprocta perdicaria. Lineage (NCBI taxonomy): Eukaryota > Metazoa > Chordata > Aves > Tinamiformes > Tinamidae > Nothoprocta > Nothoprocta perdicaria. Next base: position 217,519 of record NW_020455466.1, on the reverse strand, counting down.
ACAAGCAAACTGATCATTGTCATGAATGATGTGCTCATATGAATGGGTTGCTCTGCTCTGTGCTAAGCATTGGGAAGGAAACATATTTTTCTGACAATGTTTTTAGCTTTACCAACTACTGCTGGACACTGTAATGCTGTGGAATGGGAAGAGGGTTTTTTTTGTTTTTGCTTTAAAAATATACCCTAATACAATTTACAGACATTAGATGGGTGTTCAGACTCACTGGGTTATTATACTATAGAATATGCACAAGAGCACTTGCAGGGACATCATCCCTCAGTTCCCCATAAACCAGTCTCTTTCAGCTCTGATCTTCTATACATGCTATTCATAGACTTCCTTATCTTAGAGCTGCACTCAAGAACTTACACCCTTTCTTAGAGTGTCTAGTATCTCCACCCCTCTGTCCACATCACTACTTGTATCCCAGAATATCATTTTGCTCTTCTTATGATGTACTGCTTCACTGGGGTTATAGGCAGAACAGAGGAGACTCCAGTAGAAAATACGATTAAAAATGGTATATTTTTAACTGAGGAAATTTTGGATATGTTCATTTAGTGCTTTTGTTTGCATATTTTGCTTTGGCTTTTTTAAAAAAACAAATCCCAAAGTGGCTAATGTATCTGTCCCTGTGTAACAGCTCTGGCTCTCATATGCAGAGAAGCATCTACTTGTGTTAATGCTGAAAATTCAGAAGGCCTCTCTCTGAAACATGGTATGTGTACACATGTCTGTATGTGTGAAAGAGGGGCATAGAGAGAGAAAATGGCAGATCTTCAGATGGCAGAACATTTGGAGAGGGGGTATAGGGTTAGTTTTCAAAAGATATTGTTGCAAATGTTTCTGTTGCAGGCTATATATATATATATGTATGTACACACATACATATTTTGCTAAGAAAATGTAGCTAAGAAAATTGAGCTTTTCTCTGAAAAAAAAATGTTATTTCAAACAGCAAGTCTAAATTCAAACATTAGAACTGTGTAAGCATCTATATCTGAACTGCCCATGCTAGGCTCCCTTTATCCTCCGCAGAGATCTAGTCTAGGCAGTGATTCATCTCCTCCTACAGTAGACATGTAAATAGGTCAGATGAATCATGGCCTAAAAGTGCCTATTCCCTATATTGACTGTAAAGGGAGCCTGAGGTGGCAGATCCTGCTGTATGTGTCTATACTACCAACATCTACAGTGAAGTGAGATGAATCCTATCCTAAATATGGAAAAAGGATTTTATTTTGTTTTTGAGGCCTGACTTTCAAGTGGTAAATTCTCCTTTTCCTTAATGAGAGATACTGCTCCTGTCAGCAGTGATACAAAGTACACAGTAAAATATCCTTTTTCCCTCAGTATATGTGGTTGCCACTGCCAATTAGGTAAAACATATTTCCTACAATAAGCATCAGGTTACACTTAAATACATACCAGTACCTATGTTCAAAGTTGGGGAAAGACATGTATCCTTTTGTTTATGAAGACATTTCTTTGTTGTAGATGGAAATATAACTATATATGTAGTGACCTAAACAAAATAAGAAAATATTTCCATTATCTGTTATGACTGTATTATCCAGATTCCTAAATCTGTTCATATTGACATCCACATCCAAATTATTTAGCTGGTTTGGTGCTGGATGTTGCCCAATCTGGAAAATAAAGACTGAGATAGAAGCCGAGCTAGGACAAAGAGCCCATTCTCATTCATGGTACTTCCCAGGCTTCAGCTAAGTCAACTGGTTTATGCCTTACTGGAGCTGAGGTCCTAACAGATCAGGGAAATTCATTCTCTTAAAGCAAGGAGTAAAGAATTTCTCTGATGCACGCAGCTTACACAGAGGCTGTCAGAGACACAAAGGCTACAGCCCTAGGAGTTCAATTTCCCAGAAGAATGGTTAGATCAAAGGAATGTAATGTCTTCCCTGAAACTTTAGCACGGAATGCCATTTTAGGTAAAATGTTTGTCTGAATACATTCTATCATGCATGTAGTACATTCAGGCAATAAAAAGAGACTTATCTAAAGTAGCTGCTTGGTCTTATCACTTCCATATTCCCAAACAGAAACTCTTGGTTTAGAGAGCAATCCTACTAGGTCCATTATGACTGAGAAGAGAAATTGTAACTTGGAGAACAGGAGAACAGTTGAATTGTGTGATCCCATTTCAGAGTCTACTAATAGATGTGTACTCTCCTCCAAAGCCATCACATCTAAAGATGGGGAGCAAACAATACTTTCAGTTTGGAAGTACTTCGTGTATCCTTCTTGCTTTGTGTATCCATCTTGCTATATACTCATAGAGCTGCTTGATTTTTTTCCAGTACATTAATTTCCCTATAGTGAATGTTGATTCCACAAGATAAAACATTTTGCAAGAAAATGGTCGTTGATTATGGCAAACACTTAGTGTGAAATTACCAGAACAGGTGGATTTGCAGCTGGGCTGTGACTCCCCAGATGATGCTACTATGTGAATAGGAAAACAGATTTTGAGAGCCCAGAAAAGGGAATGCCCAAGTTTCCCCAAAGACCCAGCTTCAGTTACAGAATGTTTAGAAGCTCCAGCTGAGTCCTGCACCAAGGACGATTGCAGACCTATAGCCCTATAGCCTTTAGCACCAGAGGAACTCACCTGTCATATACAGCAGCAGATACACATGGAGAACATGCCTTTGTGCTTTGCCCAAACAACCATGGCTCCTCATGAACACATAATCATCTTGGACAAAGCCAGACCAAAGAGATAGCCAAGGAAGACCCAAACCATCCACAGCACAAGCACAGACCTGTCTGTGTCCAGTGTCCTGATACACTTGAGTCCAAGATCTGGCACAATGCACTTCAAATGTTAAGTTCAGCAGGGCTTAGTAGTTCCAGCTCTATGTAATGCACTTGCTTTCTTTTAGCACTAGGCTGAAGAACAATGTCCCTGCAGCACGGCACCTTAGCTACCAAGCTGTATCAGAACAGATATTTTTCCTGCATCCAGGAGATAGATAATACACAACCCAGAAAATATGGGCAGGCTTAATTGACAGTTGGTTCTGATTAATTTATTACCATATGTGGACATGCAATATTTCAATCTTAATGTCACAGAGCGTTTCAACATTACTGAAACAAAATGTTTCAAGCACATTCAATTATAAGACTTCTGAAGTTAAAGATTTCCTAAATCCTTCCTGTTGCAATTCAGAACAAAAATACATTTTTTTAAATCCCTGAAGAGCTTTTACTATTAATCCAAACACAGATGTAGAGTATTGATCCATATATAACAAAGCACTTAAGTGTATCTTAACTTCAAGCATGTAAGTAATCCCATCTTCAGCCATGTGCACAAATCCTGTGATATGCTCAGCTCAACCAAGTCAAGGCTATAAAATACCTGTTTGCATAGAAACTCTTCAGCTGCCTGTTGTTTGCATTTCTACCCAGTCTAACAAGTCTCTAGTATAACTGCTTCTTGACTTCTTCTGGAGATGGTTGCCATGAAGGTGGTCATTGACCATTTTTCAGTCCCAAGACTGACCTTATCTTTGTGTAAATGAGCTCAGTAATTGCCTATTTGAGGAAGCGTGCAATGTTTTGAGAAGTAAGTTTAAATGTGTATTGTAAAACATCACAACTGTTTGGGTTGTTAGTGGCAGATGTTCATGAGGGAGAAAGGAAATTGAAAGATGAATCATTATCCAGATGATTTTCAAAAGCAATGAAAAAGTTATTTCACAATCACAGATGTGTGCCAAATATACTCGTCCAGTACAAACTGTAAGCTTTGATTTTTGTGAAGTCTGCAAGTTCTTTCCTTTGCTTTCCCACTGTAACCTTTTGCAGTGTAGTTTGTAAAAGGGGAATGTAAGAAGAAATTAATGCTTTCCAAACTCTCCACATACCTATAGTGCTGTGCTACATCCCCAAATTTGCATTTAACATGCACAGTAGAATAGAATTTTTGTGCTCTCAGTAGATTCAACTGAAGTAAACGTAAAATTCAGAGCTGCAGATAGACACTACATCAGGAGGGCACCACAGCAAGATCCCAGGCATTTCTACCCTATGTTATAAATATATAAATAATATATAAAACCATAATTCTACCCTATGTTATAAAGGGTGGTTGTGCACAGTATTTCGATGATTAAAAAAACTTTCAGAAGTTTTCTTCTTATAAAACTTTCAGCCCCCCTGCTAAAGTATGTAAATTCCGTTACTGCAGTGCAAATCTAAGATAATAACCACAGCAGATAGGCAGGTTCTGTGAGCTGGAGCATTGTTCCACTACAGTTGTGTTTGCTGCATGACCACTTCTAAAACCAGACAAAATTCTTCTGTGGGTGACTGCATGGAGAGTAATGCTGCCCTCAGGGGCTACTTTAAAGAGTTGCCTTTTCTCCTGTGTTTCTGGTTCCATATATAAAAAAAAGAGGCAGAGGGGACTTACTGGTTGTGGCCCAAATATCTTGACCCACATACCTTTTTGTTCCTGAAATACTTCCTGAAGCGCTGCAATACTTGTGACTCACTTGGATAGTTTGTTAGAGATGTGCATGAAAATGGAGCACAACCAACATGTCAAGAAAAGATGAGAAAAGTGGTAGTAACATTACACTGAGGCCCTCTCCAAAGTACTTTCAAGTAAGATGCACAAACATGCTTGAGAGGCATCCACCAGAATACACAGATGGAAGTGAATTCCTGCTAAGTCCTACAGTAAAACCATCCATATCACCATCTTGCAGTCTGATTTCCTACTTCTCACTTGCAAGACATACAGCTAATCAGTGAACAGAAATAACATTACAGCCCTATAATGAGCAGTTACTAATTAAGTATAAGGAGAAGCAAATAACTTGAATAAATGGCTTTTGGGCAATAAGCTGAAATTGTTCACAACATTCCACAACAAATTTTAATCAAGAAGATGTATTCATAAAAAGCAAAGTTGATATGTGCACCTCTGGAGGAAAAAGGTGGAGGAATTAGGCAAATGGTTAGCAACTGCTTGCTTAATATCCACCACTGATAGGGCCAGTGGCTGATTAATATTTCTGTCCTTTATCTGCTGTGAATCAGTGTTCAAATGTGGAAAAGATAACTACCACTGCTGGCAAGATTTTCTTTTGTAGTCAATGGTAAATATATTTTTTTGTGTGTTTGTAACATACTAATCTTTTATAGCATTATTGAAGAAATGTGGACCAAAATAAACTGTGATTTGCATGCATAAAAAATATCAAACCCTTGGAATGCCTACAAAAGTCATTGTTGCAAGTTTTTTCTAATTAATACTACTTTAAGGCCTGTGTATATTCTCATGAAAATATGGCCTTTCACGATGAAGCCTTTAAATATATATGCAGAGCCTCAAGAATAATGTAAATTATGATCTAAATGCACTGTAGCCATGATACCTTTTAGAATGAACTCCCACGAGGAATCTTCAACTTCTTCACATCTTCTGAACGCTTAAAACATTACACCTTTTCAAGGCTTTAACTATTCCAAAAAAAGAAGTGCATTCTCACTGTAATAATGTTGTCTTAATTATATACAATACTTAGCACTAGTTTTACACCAGATGAGTCATAGTACAAGCTTGTACTTTGCTGTTTGACTAAATCCCATAACACTCTGAACTCTCTGCAGCAAAGGCTTAGCAATTTGTGTTCAGTTCTTCTCCCAGTCCATGCCTGCTGGAGCCTTTAGAGGTGATTGGTTTGAAGGGTCCTGCAATAGGATGAGTGGGCAGTGCATTTGGAAGCAAGGGCTCGAAAAACTGGTGGAAAACTGTCTTAAAAGGTGATCAGGTATTTATTTTTATACAATCATGTTCATTTCAACTAACTTAGATCCCAGATATTAGGGAGCTAGATTTTCTTTCTTTCCACAGGAGGCTAATCTTCTAAACAGGAAGGAGGCAATTTTCTGTAATGTTTATATTTTGCACGGTTTGTTGTAACATTTAAGGCAATGATAAACAAGCGACTGATCATTCAATTGAAAATCTTGTGGTCATTTAAGGAATATCATTTACATGCCTTACCGCATGTGCTAACAAAACAACCTCTAAACCTAACCTAAACCTAAAAGTACCTATTCATTTTTACACTTTCCCCTTCATCCTCTGTTTTAGAGCTTACTGATCTCAGCAAAGTAACTGAGGAGCAGAGCTTCCTCTACATGTTCATCTCTTGGAGAAAGGCAGTCACTATAAAATCAGTTATTACTTTGTTTCTACTTTATTTTCTATAAATAACATAAATAACTGCATCCAAATCTTCATAATTTGGAAACAGTACTGGATATATCCTTTTAAAGCAATTTATAAGATTCAGAGCAGATAGACTTGCAGTGAAGTATACTATAGTCTTTATTCACAGTCAATGGGAAAGCAAGGCTCCATCTTAATGCTTTTTGAATATCTGTCTGGAAGACTACATAGAAAGTGCCAAGTTAGACACTGTGAAAAGTTGTTCCAGTCTGCCTCCCTCCTTTCCTGCCTAAGTACGTGGCTACCATGGATCATCAGGAGAAATTTGCTGGAAGCCACCTTTCTGTGAATAATAAATGTTCTATGCATTAAACATTTTTGTAATGAATATCCTACTATGGCATTTTCTAAGAGACTCCTGATTAATTGTAAGAATTAAAATACTTCATGTTGAAATAACAGTTGGTTATGATACTTATCAGTATCAGCTGACAGTCTAGAGATGCACACTTCACCAGGAAGCTTTCACTCCTACATGTTATTTAAATAGAAAATGAGTTTTGCAAACTTAGTACTTCTAAAGTAAAGTTTATTACACTTGGCATATAGTCTTTTTAATTAACAGTAAATGTTTCTTAATGTGCAAGAGCTGTCCTATCAAAAGTACTGCCAAGAGGAAACTATGAGGAGGGATCTGTATACCACACTTGTTACCAAAGAGGATGCATCCATGTGAAAGGACAAACAAGTCATTCTGTTCATGAAATAATTTCATTTCCATTTTATCCAGGAATACACTAAATAATGCATAATTTCTCAGCTACTTAAAAGGTCACTCTTTGGTCTACAAACATCTGCAAGAGTTGTGTTCTTCCAAGACCCTGCAGTGAGCACAGAACAAATTGTTTGAGAGCTGAGGACAGGCTCAGGGTATGTAGATATGGGACAGGCTTTGGAGGGCTCCTGGCAAATCTAGTTCAGCAACGTTTCCAAGTTGTACTCTCACATTTTCCATTCCAGCCCTAGAGAGAATCCTCCTTTCCCTCCCCTTTCTAAGTAAATTAGTCATATGCAAAATATGAGAAAAACAACCAACTATGATTTTGACACCATGCAGGGAGATCTCCATGGAGATTAGGGACCTCCTAATCACGATCGATTTTCCAACACATTTGACAGAAAGATAGAACAGATTGAATAAAATACCTTCCCAGGAAGGCACTCTGAGGCAGAGTTCAGTTTAGAGACTGCTGAATCTCTTGTTCCCAAACTGTAACACAAGCAAGCTGATCTTGTGACAAAATTACATATTCAGCAGAAGGAAAATCATCTGACCTCCAGCTGGGCTAGGTAATAGCCCTAATATTTTGAGTCTTTCATACGCTTCCACTAGATGAAAGAAACTGGTGGCTTCTCATTATCAAGAGCTTGGATTTCAGTTTTGGAACTAGGAATTTATTCAGCTTTCTACATCAGGACGATGGCAATAACAAGTGGACTTCAGGGAGGACTTGAGGGAAGGAGTTAGAAGTGGAATCAAAATCACTCTGCTTAATACATGTCTAGTTCACAATCTATGTCCTAACTGATAAGTCAAGATAGTATAGTGGGCACATGCAGCCCAGACCTGGCTTTGATGGGATAGTGGATGAAGCAGTATACTATTCCTGTTGGGTTTCCTCAGCGGTCTTTGCCACAGATCTAATCATGTTCCATTCACTGAAAACTTAAATCTGCCCAGAACCAGCATATCTTTTGTTTCAAATTAAGCAAACAAACAAGGAAAGAAATACCAACTATATCAGAGAGAAGCTAGAATGTGAGTCACCGTATGGGCCATCTTGATTTCACAGAATCACAGAATGTTCAAGGTTGGAAGGGACCTCTAGAGATCATCTAGTTCAACCTTTCTGCTTAAGTAGGGACATCTAGAGCATGTGGCACAGGGTGGTGTCCAGAAGGGTTTTGAAGACCTCCAGAGAAGGAGGCTTATTGGATACATAGCAATCTCTCCCAGACAATAGCCTGGGAAGCACTGTATTTTAAAAGGTCCAGCACACAGTAACAGAATCATAGTGCACATTCAGTTAACCATATGCACTACTCATCTCTTTCCTTACTCAGAAAAACAATGTGAATCTTAAAAAAAGATGGAGGGGGAGGGGGAGAAATGTGGAAGCACTGGCTGGAATATAATGCAAAAAAGCTCTACCACATCTGTATTCCTCATTTTATCCAGATTTGCTTTCATCTCTTCCATTCATTGACATATTGAGACTGCATGAGGCCTCTGTGAAAACACCCTGAGCTCCTGTCCTTGTTCCAGAGTGATGTGGGTGTAATTAATTCCAGTTGCTGCTGTTTGCTTACCTCGTCGCACAAGAGGCCTGTGTCATTGCGTGTCCGCACAAAATCATGCCTGAAAGTATGTTCCAGCTGAGATTCCTACATAAGGTGCTGAAAGTTAAGCGGTGAGAATATTGTTACTAGTTCCTGTCCTCCACTCCTGTTTTTCCCTCACTGGCTGATAAGACATTTTTCTTCAGCAAAGACAACCATGCATGCTCAACACATAAAAATGATTGCTAGGCTGAAATGAAAGCGCCCCTGTGCATCCAAATGTGTCAGATTTACATGTCCCAGCTTTACAATGGAGCAGCACCAAGAGAGCACCAGTATCCACCATCCTATCTCCAGGCTACACAGGAAGGACAGATAGGCCCAGTGTTCAGGCCAGAATTCCACAGCACTTCAATAAGGACCATGCTGTGCATCACACTTTTTGTCCAATCAAAATATGATCAAGGTAACCTTTTTCTCCTGAGCATGTTTTCACAGCTTTCCCTTTGACTTAACTATTTAACAGGTTGCAATGCAGTTAACAGATGTGTGCGCGTACACACACACACACACACACACACACAGAGCTGACTGCATACAGCTTTCCTTACAGTTTTGATAATCTGGGTAATTTATTCAGTTTGGCAAAGTCTGAGAGTGTTTTTTTTTAAACTTCCTCTGCAGAAGGGCAGCAATGTGACTGTTGCTGTGGTGATCCTTCCCTTAATATTTTTAGCTAAGATTTGGCTAAAAGTCATGACTGGCTCTACAATGTGCCAGTTTATTAAGGCAAAATTTTAAAACATTGGTGACTAGCCTTTTATCTTTTGCACTGAATATAGAAAGACATATAGCCCTTAAAATTAGCATTTAACTTGATGCAAATTTACAACTGAAAACTTTTAGGTATTTCTTGATCATAAATAAGGCTGGTTTTGGCCTTTGCAAGTTAACTCCCTCCCCGTTTTCCTTCATTTCTTTGGAACAAAATTGCAGATTCGGAAAATCTGCTTACTGGGGTTAATGTCTTCAGAAGGAATACACTAAATCAGAAACATGAGTGATAACATTAATACTAGTTGTATGTGTAATTTCGTAGGAATACCTTTTTTTTTTTTAAACCTCCCTCCCTCCCTCCTAGAGAAGTTAGAGAGCTCTGCAGAAGAGGAGCAATGTGATTTCTTTTTCTTTGGTGAGCTTGCAGAGGCAGCATTCTACTCTCTAAGAAGAGGACAGGAAATGTCAGCTCCCACTTTTACTTATACCTTGATCAGTGAAGCTGTTGGCGCAGAAAACATCTATGCACAGTAAGAAAAGAAATACGAAACCTTTGCTACTGATGGAAATGGCTGAGGGCAAATTGTTCCTACTTTCAGCCTGACCTGTAGACACAGCCTTGGATGGGAGTACTCTGAGGGCAGTACCACATCATCCCCACCCTACATTGCAAGTAGCGCACATCAGATAAGGAGGTGCAACAGCAACAGCAGGTGCAGGTCTAGCATCTACCAACCCGTTCTTGCCTCCTTCCCTTCATTCTGAATAATAAATGACGAGTATACCATGCAGTACAGGTGAAAATTAATGAATCTCAGCCAATGGAAAGCTGTCCTCTCATTTAGTCATGATTTTCTGATCTTCTGTGAACAATTACATTTGAGACAAAAATTTTGTTTGCCTAGTTTAAAATCCAGGATTAATCATTCAGGAAAACTCACAATTCTGCTTCTTCATTTTGTATGTCCTGTGGATGTTTTCCGACATATAGAACAATTTCCAGATTATTCTTTTCTGAGGTGGGAATGAACAAGGGGCTTGTTTATTCTGCATTCAGGCAAATAAAAAATGATACTCCTAAAGGTTTATAATTTCCACGTCTGCAACCAAATGTGTTTGGCACAGCTGAATAATCCCAGTTCAAATATTTGTGACTAGCTGAAGCATTATCTAGAAGCAGTATCTGGTTGAATTAACTAAAGTTACTATAAAACTTGTCTTTTGCAATGGAATTGCAAATATACTTGATAGGAAACTATATGATCTCTTCATTTTCATAAGAAAATCTCCTAACCATAATTAAAATGGGAAAACAGTTAACCAAGAAATTGGTACATATTTATATTTGCACAGACAGGGACACAGACACGTACACACATACATCTCCTTACCAATTGTGTTAGACCTGACAGTGTACCACAGTTTATACCAAAAATGAGAATAACCAACCTGTGCCAAACTGGTGGGACTTCCTGGGACCCCTCTAATCCACTTCTGTGACACTGGCTTTGACTTCCCCAATGATCCATACAGCTAGTGACTTGGATTTAGGTGACATACCTATGTGGCTAGTCTGCTTCTACATAATACTTTGGGATTGCCCACGACCTTAAGCAGTGACTGAGCAGAGACACAGTGCTGGCTGTGCTTGTCCAAGAGTCAGCCCCATCAGGTAAGAGCTGTATGTGTCTGTGCAAGGGAAAGAACGATCAGTGTAACAGGCAAACAAGAAGGGAAGGCCACGCTACAGCTTTTTACTGTGAGTTGCCAGAAAGCCTTCTGCAGCTCCACCTAACCTGCTACAGCGCCAAGGTAATTGCATCAGCAGACCATACAGGACATAATCCAGCCCATGATCTCAATAAAGCATTGTTATGTAGAGGACAAGGTTGACAGCTTGACTGCTTTCATCCTGGCTCTTTCCAGACCACATTCCATACAGTAATACCACTACTATCCCAGTAATATGCAGGCCTACATTTATGCCTATTTGGTATATTTTTGCTTACACTGTGCATTATAAACTATAGAATTCTGCAAAGAAGTGTAATGGGAGCTGGGAAAAAGCATACTAGGTTTGCTGAACTGCTTTTCTGGGTCTCTTAGAGTTAGATTTCATTCCACAGACCCACTGATATTTAAGCACAGCTTCACTGTAAAAGAAACAAAACCAAAGCAAAACAGACTACACTAGATGGAGCCCAGCCTGCCTAGAGCTGCTCCAGCTCCTCTCATAGTCCCATATGCCATTCTCCATGATCAAAGTAATGAGCTTTATTTTGGGTCACCTCCCCTTAAGATGCACAAAACCTGACCTAATAGCAGCTTGCCAGGACCATTACAATCTGTCAAATTTCGACATTTTGAAGTGCCATGTTCAGCTCCATTTCCATGCAAATAGCCTACTTTCAGGCAACCTTCCAACAAAGATGCCAAGTGATCAGAAGTTTTCCAACCTGGTGTAAGGCAGCCTTATTGTGAATATATATTATAACTTTAGCATGTTATTCCATATCCAAATTTCTGCCTTTGTTCCAGGGAGCTGAGCCACAGTTCCTGTGGGAGCTATGAACCGTGCATTTGCAAGCAGAATGTAGTTTTCTGTTCTATTTCTGAAGCGCTGCAATTGACTTCCTGTCTTGCATGTGGACTGGAATTCTGCTTAGATGCAAAGCTTAGATAGAGCTGTCAGTCACAATATACTTCTCTTTTTATGTTTTAGAAAAGGAATTAATATCTGCAAAGGATTCACTCAGCTAAAACACCAGTAGTTTGAACTACAGTTGCTCTGGAGCAAAATACCTGAGAGACATGGAAGGATGCAACAGAATCAATTCTGTACTATACACAAGCCCAACTTATGCCCAAATCCCAGCCTTGCTAAACAAAAAAAGTTATCTCTGCTGGCTGTAGAGGACTTGGAATAAAATCCCCACACAACTTAGTAAGAAATTGTCTGGGGAAAAAACAGACTAAGATTTTTGTAACAGAGTATTTTCTAGCTATTTCAATGATTTCAACACACCTTATATTTTGTGAGGTAAAATTTCCCAGATCCTAACTCATGACCCAACTCTGGAGACAAGACCACAAGTTCATGTATAATTTTCTATATAAACTCGTCAATTTTGGAGGGAAAAATTATTGAAAGAAGGCCATAGCAAGTAGAAAAGGAATCAAAACATTTAGCTGGATTTTAAAACAAGATACAAACCAACTTAATAATAAATCACAGATTTTCAACAGCAATGTTTACAAACCTCTAGAAAGAATCTTAGTGGTTCCTAAGTCAAGACAGAGAAGAATGTGGGGAAACCTAACTAGCAATTACCTTATCATAGACCACCTGATCAACTCCATACCATGTGAAAGGAACACAGAGGTAACTCACTGTTAAAACTCCACTTGTATTCTGGCTGCATTCTCCACTTTTTCCCCAGCCCTGAAAGGTATTAAAATGTTTACGCATCCTTATTCAAATTGGTATAATAAAAGACAGAGAGAGAGCTCAGTTTTGCAAAATAAAGCACAACCAGTATATTTATCATCTCACCTTTCTCTAGAGCTTAACTTTGAATTAGCTTTGTGACTTGGCTAATTAGCTTACAAACTGATATTTTTAAATGATGATTAATTTTTTCCATCTCCTTAGAATTCAAGCTTAATTCTAGTAATTGCAGCTGCTCATTGCTGTAGCTTGTTAATGCTTATTTAACCTTCAAGGCAACAACTAACACTCTCCGTCTCTAGATATCTTTAAAATGGGGTTATACACACATCTATCATGAATAATGTTGATATAGTTGCATTTGCCTTTAGAGGGAGAGATGGTTTAGTGGCCTCTCAAGGTCCCTTTCAAGTCTAATTCTCCGTGACATAATTCCATCATAATACAAACTAGTTGCACTAGTTCAGGGGAACTTTACCCCATTTCAATATCTTCCCCACCCCTGCTTATCTTCTCTTTGTTCTTTAAAAAAATCCTTTATTTTTCTGTAGAGTCATTTGGCTGTGAGAAAAGCACAAAGCAGATCTCTGAGAAACTCCCTCTAGGCTAGATAAATAACATTCAGGTGGCAGATAGGGAACCTTCTGTTGTATCTTTCTATTCTACCATCTGTTGTACACAAGGTAAAACTTGGATATGCAAAACCGGGAGGAGAGGGATAAAACAGAATCTCGTACCATGGCTTCACGACCACTGCTTCTGACTCTGTCCACCAGCAAAGAGCCTAGCAGTATAAGCTTTATCTGGACTGAATATTTGCAGAAGACTGTATTTCTATCAAATTATTCAAAGTACCTAAGAGACAGACAACACCTGCTCTGACACAAAACTTGTCAATGAAGTTTTTATCCCCTGAAGTTATTTGAATGTTTGAATAATACTTGGGCACATCCTAATAATACCTGTGGCACTTGTGTTTTGTATCATGTGACTGCTGTATTTTTGAAACACTCATAGTGGCCTTTCAGATATGTTTGCTTTATTTCTTTTTTGCTATGTGCTTTTTTCATTCACTTATTTAGATTTGCTTACCATATAAGTTAAAAACAGAAGTCATTTTAATGTTTTATTTGACAGCTCAAATCCCCCTAGACCAATCTCTGAAATGGTGTAAGCATATTTTTTCTGAAAAAAAATAAAAAATAAAAAGTTAGAATATTGTTCAGTATATTGTCATATTTTATCTGTTCATTTTTAATTGCCCCTGGAGTTTGACTTTATATCTTTCATTGCAGTAGAAAGACTTCTTTTTTACTGAGAAGTAAATTAGCACTGGGCAAAGCAACTCTAAAAAGGAAAGAGGAGAGAGGCTGAAACTATCACCCCAGGTCACAAAAGAATCGACCAAAACTACACTAAACTAGACTATATGTCCTCTTTGTCTTGATCGACATTCCAGGATGTTGATGAAGATCCAAGGCTACCCATCACTCATAGCGTGCCCATTAAAGGGTCTGGCCCAAGGTAAGACAACCTTCAGAACTTTGGAGACCAGCATGGAAGCTCTAAAGTCTCCTATGCTTGAATTCAACCTTCCTTGTTAATACTTTGCCAAAAGATTTTGGTAAGATTTCAGAGGCACTCTTGTACAGATGTTGTTTTCTGAGTGGGATGTACAGGGTGGAAGCCACAGTAGCAGGTAATTTAAATCCTTTAAGCTCCCTTGGTTAGCACTAGAAGTAGTTAGGTGGATCTGTGGAGTGGGTTGGGTGTGATGAGAACATCCAGTCTGAATGGAAAAAGCAGAGTTAGAGCAATCATAAAGTGAATTGGAAGGAGACGCTTGGAGAGAGTGGTTTGTAGTTTGTCAGCCAGCAGTGGGAGAAGATATAAAGAAGTAACCTGGCCTAGCAGGGAGAAAGAGTACTGTTTTATCAAAAGAGTGTGGACACCAGGGAGCCATCTGGATCTCTTCCTGCTGTTTGCAGCTTGTCTCCAAACATCTAGCGGAACATTGTTCCCCATGGGAATAAATCTGTGCTCATGCTTACTGTGGAAAGAGTAGAGTAAAGCAAAATTAGAAGCATGTTTTCCAATACTGTATTGTTTACAAACACACTGGCTGGGAAAGGATGAATGTGATTCAGTTTTTAAGTGATTTTATAAGTGATCATATGTTTTAATTCTCTAAAATTAACCATGGCAAACTTCATTACATCTGATGGCAGATATAATTATTTCCCCCACTCTTTCATTGTTTCATTATTTTCAAAACACTAATGCCTAGCCCTTTTCCTCCTCTCCCCCCCAAAAACAGTAGCAAAATCTGGCCAGCTGATTTCAGAGTTTTCCCATTTATCCTGCTATTGAAAGTAGCAAATCTAATTCCTCTCCGTACTGCACACCCTCTGCACTGCCCTAAACAGACACAGATGATAATGCTGTGATAAGATGATCTATTACAGACAAGGTGACAGAGACAGGAGAGAGGTAGCACAGATTAACAATTTTTCATTTTCTGATCCTCTGACAGGATCAGAAGGAAAGCCCAGTGCTACTGCCAGCACTGGGCTTTCCTTATAAACAGAGAGGACCAATGTCTGGTACACTGCTGCCCTACGCAAGGTGTAACTTGCCTGCCACCCAACTTCACTGTCTGTCAACATATCATCTTATTCTTAGTGTGCTTTCTGCCTCCCTGGCAGGTCATAATGCCATCCACAAGCATTATTCCTTTTCCATCTATACAGAGGATACACATGGCATAATCTCTCTAGGAGCTTTGCATGGACATGATGAGATAGACTAATGGTGTTACATTAGTGCATAGTTCATAGTCTCTTATGAAATCCTTGGTGTTGCCAGGACAAGGCAACCAACTATCTCTTCTTTCATTTCTTAGGTACCACATCATTCTTCTATTTTAAAATATTCTGGGGTTAATTTGAGTCATTTTTAAGCAAGTTTTTATCCTCTCTTCTTGGCTTTTTTTTTTTCAGTCAGAAGAGTTATGTTTTTTCCCTAGCATAGCAGTGGCTTCCCAGAAGCATTCTCCAGGTATCTCACACTAAAGACTGCATTATTTCAATACTATATGAAATCATAATTATATCTCTAACCCCTTCCCTCTGAGGATCTTAGCAAAGGTGCTACATAACTGTATGTCATTTCTTTTAAAAGGCCACTACATAGGGAGTGTCATTATTCCTTTGAAATGCTTTTATAACATTTAGAAAGACAACAAGTGAACTAGTGTTGTGATATATCTACAGATTCAGATGCTGATTTCACATGAGATGAAATATTTTCACTGAGTACTGAAAACTGAACCTGGTTATAGAATATCTCCTAATTTTATTCAGGACTAATCAAATAATGGAATAAAGTATATCCCATAAACATTTGCCATGTTTAGTCAAACAAAATATTACCAGTTTTATCAAAGATATAAAGTGAACCTGTGTTATCCAAGCAGCTGGAGCTGGCAACTTAATGGTGAGTTTCAGCTTAATGTCTATGAAGAAACTAACCAATATAATGTTAAAGCACAGACCAGTCTGGTTAGACTAGAGATGTGCTATGAGCACAACAAACAAACATAGATTGCTATTTAGCAGTGCTGTTCTAGGA
The DNA here is from genome assembly GCF_003342845.1 of Nothoprocta perdicaria. Taxonomy (NCBI): domain Eukaryota; kingdom Metazoa; phylum Chordata; class Aves; order Tinamiformes; family Tinamidae; genus Nothoprocta; species Nothoprocta perdicaria. The sequence goes on along the minus strand of NW_020455466.1, from coordinate 201,107 downwards.
ACGACAATGTCATATTCTCCTTGGGATGCTCAGGTCTGATAGGATCTTGAACACATCCACACATTAAAAAAAAAAAACGTTGGGATCTTAGTTACAACCCTCCACAACAAGTAGAATGGAGTAAAAAAAGGGAAAAATAAAACACGTTTGGACCGAAATGCAATATGTTTGGATAGGAAATCAACTATGGTATGGTTCAGCAGCAAGTAACAGCTAACTGTTCTTAACAGCATCCTGCAGGGCTGCTAAGGACCTTTATATGGACAGCAGGATCAATATAAGATAAACTTGCATTCCATAGTTGGAATCAGAGCAACTTCATACTGACAAAATAATAAAACAGGGAATAAAACACGAGATACTCAGGCACATGTGTACATTTTCAGAAACCACACATAATGAAGGTTTTAGCAAAGCACAACTCAGCCTCCCAGCTCAAAGTTTTATTGGCCATTATCTCACTGGATTTGGAGCTACTGCTCTGAATGCAGTAAAAGACATTCATTTTTCACAATGTTTCCCCATGTAACTGACAAATTTATTATTGTTATAAAACAGGATACAATTTTGAAATCCTCAGAGTGCCTAACTTTTAAGAGTGCCAAATACGTTTCTCTTTTCATTAGCATTCAGGGATTGCTATGCCCTAACCACATTCATCTACTTTCACCACTCAGATGCAACTGATGTTGCATCATCTCAAATCTAGTCTAGTATAAGAACTGAGCAATCAGATATACTAGGAGATCTCTAACAAAATCAGATGGAACCTACTAGAAGCACACAGCATATACTCTCACCTTAACTATCTATTCACACTCCACTAACCTATTTCAGTCTGATGTGAACTCTTTAGGCTACCCTCGATTTCATGTTAAGAAATATAGGCACTTCTCTTAGTTTGCAGAATGGCTGTAAAAATTTTCTTCAACAGGCTTTGTGTATCTTCTACCACCAAAAAAAAAAAAAAAAAACCTGATAGGAATGACAATATTACACTCTCCAGGTGATGACTCTCTGAAGAGGTTTCACAGGTAAAATAAGTCAATGGGGTATCAAGGTACTTGATCAACCAAATTTTACTTCTAGTAGGAGTAGGATTTTCCTTCCTGAGTTCCAACTCCTGTGTAGAGAGCAGGAACTTAGAGACACAGACCTCCTCATTTCCCTTGAGAGTAATCAGCAATTTGGACCTCAGTCCAAAGAGACAGATCACAGTACCAGTCATTCGGAACATATCTTTGTTAAAGTCCTTTTCTCTCATAAAGTCATTTTGGGACTATACAGTCCCAGTTAAGCTAAAAAGCCTAGCATTCTCATTGCTGCATTTAAATGGTACCACTATTACAGCATGAAAAACAAAGATCTTCAAGACTGACTAATAAAGAATTTCTCTTTCCTGAAAGCCCCTGATGTCCTCTCCTTTCCACTGTCATGTTTGGGGCAGGGCAGGGAGGAGGAGGAGGGGAAGGCAGTTATTTTGGTGTCACCAAATGAGGACTGTGAACAGGACTACTCCTGTTTGTGGACCTGACATAAGCTCTGTGCAATGTCATGATCAATGTTAGGTTATCTGTTGGGTCAGCAGCCCCACATATGTCTTTCAAACTTATTTTCAGACTCTGTTTCAAGGATAAGCTTAGTACTCCAGGATCCACATGATCCTCCATTTAAGTCAAGGAAAACAAAGGAAACAGTTCCTTTGAAACTACTAACGATTGAAGCCTTTTAATTCTTTTCCCGCTTGCCATTATTTCTGCCCCCACGAGTCTCAGAGCTTGCTGCTTTATCTTCTAAGCCTTAGAAGTCCTGTTTTCCTCAAGGACACCTTGGATTTCTGAATGTTTCTTCCTCTGTTTACCATGCCCTTCCAAATTTTTCAAAATAGGCAGACATACAGCACCTGTTGAGTCTTTTGCCCTGCCAAGAAAACCTTGTGTTTGGAAAGAGTTTTCTCTATACAGGGAATCCTTTTTTGATCATTTTCCTAGTAATATACCATGCCTACTGTAAGAAATAAATCTCTATGTATGCTTACAAAAACATAACATTAATAAAAATAGATAACTGTTGATTAATCCTCAATTTCACAATCCCAGTCTTCTAACCCACCCCCCAAATATATTATTTTCATTCAATGAAAATAGTCCCCTTCATAAATCAACAAATGCAATTCCCCTCAAGCTTGTTTATCTTAATGGTGTCTCCCATACATACTTTCCTCCTCTCCTTGCTTCTTCTCTCTCTGCTCAATATCATTAGGAATCCTATTTTTATAGGAATATAAACAGCATTCCTACTGATCTACTGAGGCCCACCTCTACAATCTCATTTTTCCTATATGGCTGTCCTTTCATGCCCAGGCTAAATGACTCACAGTAAAGTCAGAGACTGCACATCTTTATTAATAATGTCAGTTACTTACAGACACTAAAGAATTCCTGCTCTTCTCGTGATGTAATGGAAGGTGCACTACTTCAGTTTGGGATATATTCTGATAATAAAATTAGAAGTCATTTCAGGTCTTATGATTTCTCTTGCCAGATTGTGTAGCTTTTCAGACAGAAATTGCCCAAAATACTGCTCAAAATGTTTTTCTACCCTGTTGTTTTGACAAACAAATCAATAAATTCCTAGCCAGCTGAGCAACATGAAAAACAGTCAGTATGACAAATCACCAAAATATGTTGTCAGACAATCCATACTGGTGGTGAAAAAGTAAGTAGTGAAATAATGAAAAAAGTGCCAGGCTGAGTTACCAGACCTGGTTGGTAGGAAAATCATGCTTTCACGCATGAAACAAGGAAAAGAAAGGCCACCATCATGCACTTCACTGGTCTACTGTGAAAGTAAAAAAAAAATGGTGTAGACTGGACATTCATATGAGAGTTATTACCAAGAAAGAATTTAGAATCAAACCACTCTCCTGAATTTAACTGAATCAAGCTGAATAGTGAGAAAGTAATCTTCATCATGTCATGGCTCTTTCTCAATTTTTTTTTTTTTTTCTATYTTTTACAGAAATGAATGTGGTAACTTGAAGCAGCTCAAATGGAAACAAAGACTCTTGAACATCTAGCAGGTTAAATGTCACTGTCTCATTTCAAGAAGGAATTGATCACGTGGTCTTTGATGTCTCAGAGTATCATTTGCTTTTTACCCATGATAGTGATCTTTGCTGGGAAGAAAAGAGAGAGCAGCAGAGGTGTTCCTGAGATTCAGTTGTGAGTGCTCTCTTCATGATCATCACAAGTCATTGCTCTCCTGGTGATTTCTCTTAGTGGCTAATGTCTATCAGAAGACTTGACAAATGAAGAATTGCCAAAGGTAGGGAGAGATAGCCTATCCTTGACAAGCCTATCAAGAAAGAGAGAGAAATAAATAAATAAATAAATAAATAAATAAATAAATAAATAAATAAAAAGAGGAAGAGAAACCAATAGATTGAAAAATTACGAGTTTATCCCTGGCTTAAAAACCCACCTTGCACTCTGTTCCATATCACAAGCTCAAACCTGTTTCCACTGAAGTCGGGGACTGCCTAAGGCTCAGCAACTATTCCACCAAGTACTACATATCCTTACAAAGGACATTCAGAATAACAGCTAAAACACAGATTTCTGTCTGCTTTCAGGACACCAGCTTCTGTACTCTTTTAGAGGGTAAAACTTTAAAATGTTAGTTCTTGCATCCTCCTAAGCTGAAGTGTAGCAATCGTGATTTTTTTTTTACACTCCAATTCTTTAAAGTCTCATCAGTTTATCTACATAACACAGCCTCTCACATGCATAAAGCCACAGAGGCTCCCTGGACACTCTTGGGCTGCACCTTAGAGGTCTGAGGAGAGCAAGGCACAAGGCAAGCAGCCAATCTGCATCTCAGAGCCTATCCCCTTCTTACTGCTAAACCATGGTGCGGGAAGGGAGTTTAATATGCAGAGACCATTGCAATAGCGCAGTCACATAAGGAAGAAAAAACTCAAGAAGGAAAACAAAGTCCTTTGGTTGATCTTCCAACAGAGTGCATTTCATAAGCTAGGAAGATCACAGGCTACCACTTGTTTGTAACATTGTTTATATGCTGGTCATTAAAACATGCAAAACTGTTCTATGAAATCACACAAAATCTTTCAAGACCTACATTTCTCACTGCATTGCATCCTGAATGATTTCCAGTCCCACTCATCATATTTTTTGGGATTGTAGAAAACATCGTATCTCATTTTTTTCAAGTCAAATTTTCCTTGGTGACACCTTCCCAGCAAGAGAGAACCCCCACAGTTACCCTTCCTTGATTAGCACAATGCAGAAGGCTAGAGGGTTAGCATTGCTTCAGGCTGGTAAATGACTGAAGACCTCAGAAAAAATGTATTGGAAATCAGTTCATGATTTACCACTCTTTTCTTCATTGGTAATGTAGCACGTTAGAGAGGGTACCCCAAACAATTGCCAGCAAAGCTTTTAAGCTGCCTTACTAATTTATGTGTATAGTCCAAACACATAACCAAAGAACTAAGCTAGGAGACTTCTTTAGAGCTTATTCTCTGTTCTATTGGTACTGTTATTGCAACATGCTACTTATCTTACCAACTCTATAGAATGTGGAAGAAGAAAAAAGGAGGTACTAAACATCACATACAATGATAAAAAAAAATCTATCTATATAGATATAGATATATAGGACACAGAACCTTCCAGTGTGAAAGATAAGAGCAGCAGTAAGAATTGGGGATTCTTGGGAGACCTAACAAGTTTCAGACTGAGTAAAGATGAGATATTTAATGGGGCAGCAGAAATGTATTTAATGATACAGCTCTGCATTTTTGCATATCAATATTATTATTATTAATAGAATACAAATATTTCCATATCACTACATAGAAAGAATCATTTAATCTTGAATTAAAATGCAACTCTAGGGAAAAAATGCTGTTTGGCAATGCAAAATCATAGGTCAAGAAGTGAAGAAGAGCATCACATTCAATTAATACTTCTTACAGCCTGAAAGCAGCAGAATAGAATTCTGTAATTTAGCTGGAGAAAGTGAAATTATTCTTACAAAAAAAAAAAAAAAAGGAAATTTTTTCGTTCTGATGAAGAAAAAAAAAACCTTTTAAAATAACTTTCTAAAGTAAAACTTCCAAATATTTCATGAAAAAAAGTCTTCTGTAAATATTTAATTTCAATGCTTTTCAGAAAGCCTAATTGGCCTGTTTGGTTAAAATCATTATCATTTTGACTTTTACATAATTGAATGGAATATAATATATCTGAAATGAAAATGGAAGCAATACATGTTTCTGTGAAATGTTTTAATTTTTCAGTTGAACCCTTTGTAAAGAAAAGTTTTCCACCAAATATATTTACAAGCTGGCTCTGAAAAACATGTTTCCAAAATCATAAACTGGAGTGTCATTTGATAGAAAAAGTATTTTGAATTTAGAATTATCAGTGAAACAGTTATCTTTCAAGAAAAGGCAAGGAAAACTTGGCCCTATGCTTGTGCCCTTCAGAATTTCCCCACTGTCTTTCCATACCTTTAGCTTCTTCTGAGTTTTCTTTGAGGGGGTGAGGAGGTGCAGAAAGGTTACAGGTGTCCAGTCAAGCTGATGTTAAGACTAAAAGAACTGAGGGACTCACAGGCCAAAAAGTGTAGACAGCAAATAAAGGCCAGACAACCAATCTTGCCCTCCTCTGGAGCTCTTGTTCCAAGTCACAATGTCAAATTAAAAGACATGAGATACAAATTCACATTGAGGACTCATGTAAAGAAAGGTTGTGGAGGAAATTGCTATCTAGAATAAGCAGCAGCCTGGTTGAAATTAAAAATGAGAGCTTGATCCTAGCTTTGTCAGAATAAAATATTAACCATAAGGATCCTTCCATCACATCCTTTTTATCATGTTGATAAAAAGAAAGAAAAATAACAAAATAATTTCACAGAATAGGCAAGAAAATAACCCAGGCATATTTGGAACAGTATTTGCCCCAAACATTTTTTCTTAAGAAGCACTTTTTAATATTTAAAATATTTTGCTACAGAAAAAGGGCGTTTCTTAAAAGGTTTTACTTCCTGTTCATAGGCATATGAAAGGTAAATATGCCTATGAATTGAAATGTATGTAAATAAGAATATGAGAATATGGCCAGCAATACAGTCCTTAGCAGATAGAAAAGCAAACTTTTGTTGTCAAGCAGGTTAGCTAGAATCAGCTGGGATTTAATGTGTTGTGACACATTAAATTGCAAAGACAATAAATGAATCTTGCCTGCAACCTGGAGAGCCTTCCCAGTCATCTGCCTAGTCACGCATATCTCTGGAATTTGGCACATCCCAATCCTACAAGTAGCTCTAAATACCAGAACATGTATAGATCAACTTAGCTTACAGAGTTTTCCTCCTTCTTGCTATAACCCCCTGGCTTGAGGCTCAGGACTTTTTCATAGTTTGATGTTCTCCCAAACTGCCAATACAGAATTAACAGCTCTGTGAGAAAGGATATAAGGAATTTTCAGTCTTACCAGGGAGCAGGGAAGTCCTTATACTTCCATTTTGTGTTACCAGGTTTTTCAACTTTTTTATGGGACTTTATGATGACTTTTTATTTCTAAAAAGTAGAACTTCTAACTAAAGCATCTGCCTCTTTAAGACAGTTATTTTCCAGAAAGCAATTTATTTTCCAAAACTAAAATATTCCTTGATTACTTCTTCTGAGATATGATTTAGGACGATCCATGTGGCTTATACCTAACATGACTGACGAGGCCACAGCTCAAATGATTGCTATAATTGTATATGAGCTAGAGCACCATGCAGTGGCCCAATGAATGTGTCCACACATACATCTGCAGGGAAAAAGTACTCCTAGAATCAAACCTTTTTCTGTACAGATGACATGTTTACATGTGCCTAGTGACTAACACAATAGCTACATCTCTGCTTCTCTTTTAGAGCCCTAACCAAACAATAGTGTTTTAGGTGCCTCAGGAATATCCTGAGCCAGATATCTTACCATCCTGAAGGACACTAGTTATTCCACAAGTTCTTCCAAAACGTCTGTAAAGACAAGGTGTCTTGTACTCTAATTGGAGCCATCAAAGAAAAAAGGGAGAGGATTTCAGAGACATGACGAAATGGAACAGCAGTCTTCTAACTGTAATCATCAAGGACTGGTTTCTGACTCAGAGATCAGACCAGTCTCATGAAAAGACTCATCAGATCCTTTTCTTAGAAGATCTCCGGAACTCTAGTGGCTTGTCTTTCAGCCCATCATGAACACTGCATTGCCCAGAAAAGACCCACACTTACAGCACCTAAAGAGGATAAAAGTGTTGCCCATCAAAAAGCCTTTAGTGTGTCACAAGGTAATACAAGCACCTGGGTAGTAATAAAGGTGTGAGGAGGGAAAGGAGAAGTTTCAACTTGATACTCAGCCAATGCAAGCACTCAGGGAAGGATGGTCCAGTCCACATGGTGAACACACACGCGCGCACACACACACACACACACACACACACACACACACACACATAAAAGCTCATTACTATAAATCTGAGGCACCTAATGATAGCACAGGGCTGGGCCTACCGAGAGATGAAGTTTTCCATAGCTCTAAAACCAGATCAAATCTTTTGCTTTACATCTTTACTGAGATCTTTACTTACATCTGTAAGTTCTCAAAGAGGCTTCTGTTGGAGTATTTTCCCAAGGGAAAGCTAAGCAAGAGTCTGAAAGCCTGATTTTCAATTAAAAGAACCATGAAATCACAATAGGAGAAACTACAGAGGGAATTACAAAGTGCATCAATACAGTTAGATAAGAAAGATCACAATACAGTTAGATAAGAAAGATCATGATGTAAACTTCATGTAAATCAGCTGTTAGCTATTGGCACTTCAGTGTGATGTAGTCCAGGATTCCCAGAGGAGAAAAGTCCCAATGAGTCTCTGACAGGGTTAATAGAACCCTGACAGGGTTAATAGAATTGAGACAAATATAACTCATAAACAACATACTTTCTCTGACCACCTCTACATTGAAAATATGAATTGCAGTATATTTAGAAGAATGTTAGTAAAATAAATGTGAACCTACTTGTGATTCCTAAACTCCTAAAAAGAAGACACCTGTTTGTCAGGCAGATGAAGCTTGTTCTAGAGTGATAAGGAAAACCTTATCATACCAGGATAATTTCCTTGCTGTCAAAGTATTTAGGAGTCCTCTCAGACAAGTCCTTGAGAAATTATGACAATCACAGCAGTTGAGGGGTCTTCTGATTTGGTGTCTAGAAGGAGCTGAGTAATTTCATCCAGAAGAAATGTCTCTTTTACCAAAACAAGATAAGCAATGATAGTATCAGAAGAATAACTTCATTTGGACCATCAGTTACTATGAGTCTCATTTCAGTCTTTGAGCTGCATGGCTGCATTTGAAGAAAAACTTTGTCTTGTGCTACTTCATAATGCCACAAAGAAATCTGTCTGTCTGTTCAGGCACACAGTTGTAGAAACTGCTGAGTGCTGAAAGAAATGATGGAAGGAAATAGGGAGCAGGAATGTCTGTAAGATCAAGCTCTCCATCTCTATGCGGGTCGCTCAGGTTCAAATGAAATTTTCTAAATGGAAATTCTTTTACAATCCTTATCCTTTTTGCCTGTTTCTTCTGCAGAGCTTATTGCTTAAGAAATCAACAAATTCAGTGAACAGTCCAACCCAAACTTGGTTAGCTGTGAAAATAGCCTTCCTGAATTAGCTGAAATTTTCAATGGATGCTCACATGACATTTCCAAAATATATGCAAAAAGCTACCTGAATATATTTATGATATTCAGATTTGCATTCAAATACTGTGGATTTTCAGCTTGTATCTGAAGGTATAGACTGAAGTTCATACAAATCACCTTCAGTCTGCCAGAACTAGAAATGAGAATATGCTTTAATGATGACACAACAACAGAATCCTGACCTTAGGGCAACAAATTTTTCTGCAATAGCTAGAGATTTGTGAAATGAGCAATTACACAAGAGTTATCAGAAGTCACAGGAGGTTAAAGGAAAAATACAAGGGTATCTTCCAGAAATACATCAACTCCATGCCCTTGCTGGGATGTCAAAGAAGAACTTTGACGTCAGATAATGTCATGGGCTAAGATTTTTTGATTTCTTCATAAACCATCAATGAACCAGGTTAGCATTTCAGAAAAGGAGACTGTTGTGTTGCATGTGTGTATGGTAAAAGGTGACAGATGAAGAGGATCATTTCCAAGAAATGTTGAGAGATATTTTCTTTAACTTACATAATATTTCCTCTTTCAATTATTACTAATTATTGAGTGAGGAAATACTACTTTGCTTCTTTTATGTCTGTTTTGTGAAGTACTGAAAAATCACCACTTAGGTATATTACACTTCTTTTCAGAACAGGGAGATGATGATGAATATATTGTCTCTAATTTCAAGTCATCCCTTTGAGTGTTTGTTGCTCCAAGCTCCATTTCCTATTTTTTTTTTAATATTTCTATTTTCTTTCATCCCTTCTCAATATGAGTCTCTAAGGGTCTGTAAAGTACCTTCTGTGTGGCTCAGACATACCAAAGCTTATAATGTGTACAAAGCACACTGAGCATCATAAGGTTTTGGTGGGCCTGGGTGTCAACTAAGAAGAAAAGCTAAAAAAAATCAGAAGTATTCAGCTGCTTTTACAGCTCAGACTCACTATTTTATTGATCTCTCTGAGTCCATCATTTTCAGGCTGAAGAGTCTGACCATTCCAAACCCTTAAAGAATTTAGTCTCCCCTGTCATATTTTTCCTACCCTCCTACATGACAAATATTGTGGGCTCTTTAAGCTACTGCAGAAGTGTATCTTTCACCAGCTCCACTCTTCTTTTGGTGTAATTTCCTGATTCTTAGATCAGTAGTGTCTAGGAATTCCTAACAACTACCGTTCAAGCAAGGATACATCAGAAGAATATATCCCTTCAATTACAGTATTCAGAGACAGTATTGTATCATAGATCCCCCACCCGCAGCAGAGTAGAGTCACTGACCCGAACTACTCTTTTTCTCGGTTTCTAGTCAAAATCTGGCTCTGCTCATTTCAGCAGCCTTTTGAGCTTCAACTACCTAAAAGGAGTCTTGCTGGCACCAAAATCTTTCTCTTCAGCTTGCACCTGAAGTCTGTTTCTCCATCTCCTCTTCACAGTCTGAGAAGGGCCTTTGAATCTCTCTTTCTCCTCTGGCAGGCATACACGTGGTTTTCCATCTGCAGAATTTTCTGAATATAAAAATTTCAAAAGACACAATGAAATAAGAAAGTGATGATTTACAGCGACTCTACATCAGAAAAAGTAGGAGTGTTTCATTAGAACACCATTGAAACACATTTCTTCTTTAACAGGAATATATCATTTCAAAAAACATTATAATTCTGTATATTTGTTAAACTTCTTTCTGATCTTCAGGACTAAGGTTACCTGTTCACCCTTGTGTTAGAAGCCACAGAATCCTTCCAAATGCCATCAGACACTGGGAAACCTTTCTCCTGCCCCTGATGCCTGTAATATCTACTCCAAACTAGTGTCTCATACTGAAAAAGTGCATTTGAGGACTGGGTGCAGTTTTGATTTTAAGGAACATCTTTTAGTATAATCCAGGACCATTCAACAAATATTATTTCAATTTTTGATTTTCCAAGAATTAAAAAAAAATGCTTTTTCTTCTAAAGTGCATAAAATGCATTAGACAAAAACCCTGGAATTCCTGCAGAATGGAAATCTCAGTTCCTAAGAAACTCACTTTGAAATTTTAGATTTCTGTTTTGTTTTGGCTTTATTAATAGTAAATAAGACACTATTTAATTGAGAAACTGGATAAAAGCTAATTTCTGCCAGAAAAAAAAAAAAGTGGTATAATAAAAGCTTAATAGTTGATAATAACTGTGAATTATTTTGAAGGAAAGTGTTTTTTATACATTAAGTTTAAGGAAAATAATTGTGAACAATGAAGAATATCATATCCTTTTTTTTCTTAATCAACCGATCAATTTCCAGGAAATATTATGAAATCAGAGATATCCAGTTAATTAGACTTGTAAAAAGAAACTTTTGCATAAAACTCTAGGGTATAAAAGTATTCCATGTTCTCATGCGTGGAGTTTGAATAGATTTAAATACTCCTTTATGCCAGTGCCTTTTCTGCCAGAGCTCATTTCATATGACTGTTGTTCCTGCTTTCAAACTGAAAAAAGAATAGGGTTCTGATTATTTTACGTTATTTTATATTATTTCATATATGTGCATACCTGTATGTATAAAAAAGAATGAAATGGAAAAAAGGGGAAGAATATAGAGATTTGTATTTTTTTGCTTGTTTCATTTTTTTTAAGTTAGTCAAGCAATCTTTTCTGAATGCTTCTAAATGCAAATATCTGAAAATATACCAAGTATAACATTTTAAAATGACCTCTTAGAAAAATAGAGTGCAATCTTGTACATGAAGGATCATGAATTATCTTTCACTTCATCCTCTCAAATACTTTTTCAAATGCTCCGTGAGACTGCCTACACATGCCCTCTTTGGAAATTTCTCCTTAATGCAGTGTGGGCTGTGGCAAATAAAAGCTCTGCCCTGCAAGAACAAGAATAGTTAAACCTATGGCTCAGCACTATTCAGCGTCAACAAGAGGAAGCACAGAGAAGTAAGACGGTACAACACCAGTACTAAGATTTTGGATTGACTTGAGGGAAAGTAGCAATAGTGGGATATCCAGAAGGTCAATGTAGGAAAAAGGTCAGGAATCTAACAAAAATAAGAGTGGGAAAAAGGAAACAAAGTCACCAAAAAAGCTAGGTCAAAAGCTAGGTTGCACCCATTGCACTGTCAAGACCTTAAAAGCAGGGAAGCAAGAAGATAAGGAGACTTTTTTCCTGTACTAGCATCAGCTGCACCAACACCTAGCCTAGCCTCACATGAAACCTGACTGAGCTTAGCCTGTTATATAAGATTGCACCTGCTCTTGAAAATACAGTAGCCTTCATAACTGAATAGTGTTATCAAGGGATCAGGGAAGTCTGCTGCAGCTGCAGTTAATGTTACACAGTCATCATTTGAAAGAAATATGTGAAGGGTGCAAAGGTGTCTTTGCTCTTGTCTGGAGTAATGGAATTAGCAGGACCTTCACTGAGTCAGCGGTAAGGAGCTGCGCAGGGAGACTGGACAAACAATGCTTAAAAATTAATGTTTAACATACAAGTGCATTCACAGAATACCTCAGAATCTAAGCCACCTCGTTTCACCATCTGCTTATTTTCTTTCCAAAGAAATGAAGTCGTATTAGAGGCGAAGAACTTTTCTGCCTGTGTGATATTTTATAAGAATGATTATCAGTAAGAAGAGGTGGTAGAGGGTTGCTTGCTTTCTATTTTTCAGTGCACTGTCACAGTCATTCCTCTGGCTGCGGAACACAATGCATGAAACTAAATATTAAAATATCAGCAGTGAGGTCACAGACATCACTGAGGGTTGTATTTTTGCCTAGTCTTTGAAGCCTATTATTTTCTTTACTAAAAGGCCAGGAGCTTCAAATGTTGTCCAATAGACAACAGTTTCCACTAACAATATGATTCGATCAGCCAAGAACCAGCACTACAAGGCTGACTCTAAAAAGCAGCATTTACATGAATGAGCTGGTGGCTCTTACTAATAGGTCCTAATAATACATCCTGACTATTGTTCTAGTCTGTATTTACAGGAGATTTTTTTTTTAAATGACTTACATTTGACCAATTACATAAACATTTTTCCTCGTGTGAACTTCAAATGTGACGTTTTACTCTTATTAAAAGGGGACAACAAAGATGATTAAGGGACTGGAACATCTCTCATATGAGAAGAGACTGAGTTGGGCCTGTTTAGCTTGGAGAAGAGAAGGCTGAGAGGGGATAAGATTAACATGTGTAAGTTCATGAAGGGGGAATGTAGGGTGGAAGGGACTAAGCTCTTCTCAATGGTGGCCCAGGACAAAGACGAGAGGTAATGGGTGCAAACTGCAACACAGGAAGTTCCATCTCCATGTGAGGAGGAACTTCTTTCCTGTGAGGGTGACAGAGCCCTGGCACAGGCTGCTCAGGGAGGTTGTGGAGTCTCCTTCTCTCGAGATCTTCAAAACTGCCTGGATGCCACCCTATGCCACGTGCTCTGGGTGTCCCACCTTGAGCAGGAAGGTTGGACTAGATGATCTCTAGAGGTCTCTTCCAACCTCAACCATTCTGTTATTCTGTGATTCTGTGATTACAGCCGGCACTCTTCGAAGGGAATGTTTGAAGACGCACTTTAAAGGCCAACATTGCACCTCAGGCTGTTATGTTATCAAGTAATAATTGATCTAGGAGTGCTTTCTAACCCAGCTATAACGTTCTGGAATAACAGGAAATGCTCTTGATTATGCTTCATGCAATGAGATAAAACTGAATGGGGTGCACTCAAACATTTCAGATACATGATTTATTGTCATTTCAGAGGAAAATACCAATTTGGAGCAAGTTCTCATCAGTGTTTCTCACATGATGTCTTTTTTTTTTTTTTTTTGACTTTCAGGGCAGCTGTGACTTACTGATTTTCAGGGAACTCACCAGGATGTTGAAGAACAGCAGAAGAGGGAATTCAACACGGGTCTCTCTCGTTAAGAACTTTATTCCAACAACCATTGGCTATTTGAAGAATAGTTGGTTTCACTGATGCAGAGCAGGAATCTGGTCAGAAGGCCCCAAGAAGTGGCACTAAAGTGAAAAAAAAAACACATCTTTTTGCCCAGACCTAACATTTAAATGTTCAGTCAATGTAAGTATAGATATGACTCAAAGATTCAATGACTCAATATGTAGCACAGGTGTCAGGTTTCAAGAAAGTTTCTGACTGAAGAAAGCAAGATCTCTGATCTCTAGTAATTGGATGTCTTGATGATAAGACCTTCATTTGTTATTTAGGGCTGCATAAGACACAAAATAGTTCCAGATGTTATAAAGGAAGGAGATTCTGATACCCTGAGGGACAGAAATCCCGCTTTTAATAATTTCACCTATTTACGCTTCATTTTAGAGGTTCCCTGTATGTCTTTTAGGTTGTTGGCTGAATTCATTTTGACTCTTGAAGGACCAAGGGAGAAAAACTGTTATGGTCAGAGTACAGAAATATGTATTGTGGACATATTATAAGAAAGCACAATTTAGTATTTCTTTTTTTCATGGTGCTCACTTTCATTTTGCCCATTATAGAAGACTATAACCCTCTTCACCATGACTTATTTTCTTTAACAATTTGATGCATTCTCAGGGTGATTTAGCAGCTATACTTTCCTTTCTCAGCATTCTTCAGCAGCTATATTTTCCTTTTCTCTCTTCAGGAATATATTTGCCTCAGTTAATAGTGCCAAAACAGACACCAACACAGAGAATGCACTATGTAGAAGCAAGCCATGAAACTGAGGCAAAACAGCAGGTGCAAAGACAATCCTTCATCAAAGAAGACTGGCAGGAAATTCCCTAAAATGAAGGCATTTCCTCATCCTCCACCCACTCTTTGAGGTATTGTAAAAAGAAGCTATAATTCAATCCATGTGTTATTGATTTCATTAACTGAATCATTGCACTATTGCAGAGCTAACAAGTGTGCTCCATTATCACTGCTATAAAATAATTTCCCTCTGTTGTATTTCAAGATCATGCCATCTTTGGTAAGTCAGCTGGACAACCAAAATGGGAATTTAAATAGGGCTTGAGGCTTGGCAAAATAGACAGAACTAGAAGACTGTCTATATTTCATAAAGGAAAATTTCTCTCTTTGTATGTACATCACCTCAACAAATATTTTAGCAAAGGCTGCAGATTCACAGTGAGACCCAAACCCATGTTTGCTTAGAAAGAAAGATGTATGTACACTTTTATAAATTCATCCTCTATCTTTTTCTCATGGAAATGGTATGAAGTATTTCTGAGTGACTGCAACAGTTTCACTGCTGGAAAGTCCAATGTAGTACATTAAAAGGAAAGCTGTGCAGAGGCAGTGATGTGCTGTACCACCCAAGGGAGATCTTAGGTATGCCTCAAATGAACTCAACCTTCAGTGTGTGGGTATGCTGAGATTTTAAAGACATTTCCATTCAAGAAGGAAAAAGAGCCTCCATCCTAAGCTATATGCCACTTTTCACATTAGTTAGTAAAAGTAAATTCCTTTATTTTAAGAAGATTGCTCAGGTAGCAGTTAAGGCATTTGGACTAAAACACTGACCACCATTTTGCTTGATGTCTGCTACAGGCGATGCACAGCCTGAACAGAACAGAACAACTAGAAAGCAGAGGAAAAAAAGAAAAAGAGTAGTGCAGGAAGCCAGCTGGTGCCCATCATGGCATAGCTGCAAAATCATTGCTGCCTAATGCCAGAAAGTAATTTATTTATCAGTCTCATTCATTCATTAGCTGCAGGCATAAAACATGCCCCTCTGAGAAGCTTGACCTTTCAGCATCCTCTGACAGCTACCCTTGGGCTCCTGCTTGGCTTCTTCCATGCCTCCCAGAGTGCCCCAGCACCCACTCTCCGTGCCGCGCTTGGCTGCGTTTCCTCTGAATACATAAATAAATAAACAAACTTTGAAAGAAGGTACGCACGTGAAAACCTCCGATCTGGCTTGCTGCCATGATAGCACTCTGTTACTCTGCCAGCTGAGATTCCACATAACAGCAACACCCAGAAAATCACTTGGCATGTGTTTTCCCGTCCCACAAAGAAAAAGAACCCTATCCCTGCTGGAGAGACAGCAGACAAAATAGCATTTCCAGGCTCATCCTTTAAACTGCTGAAGTTGGTCTGACTTTATAGCATTATGTTACAGTAAATAAAAATAGGACCACTATTTATCTCTGATCATGAAGATGCTTGGTAAAAATTTCCCTTGTCTCAGGAAAATGTAAAATTTAAGAAAGATTAATTCTTAGAAGCTATTGTAGAAAAAAAAGCAAGGATGTAACAGGTGTATCAACTGCCAACTTTTTCTGTGTAATTCTAAGCCTAAAGTCTTTTGAGAGCAAAATAAAGGCTACCTAATGCAGTCAGATTAGCCAAACAGGACAGATGTTTCAGAATGGCACAAAGCCGTATATGTGTGACTTCAAATAGAGCTGTTTTTCCAAGGTAGCAGACACTCTGGCTCATTTCCTGTAAGTACACATATAACCAAAAGAATGTTTCCTGCTTTTGGTTCACCATCTCCTAATTCATCCAGTCCTGAACATGAATGAAAAAAATGTTGTGGTGAAAGCTTGAAAGAGCTTATAGAGCATGCTTGACAAAGTCAGACGTCTTTTAATAATCTCTATTTTGCCTTATTTTGTCACAGACAATATGATTGTCCATCAACCGTATAGTCTGTATTAGGATACATAACTTGCATATTTATATTTACCGCAAAGTCAGTGATTTCAGACAACAGCTAATTTTCTTGGAAAGGTGTAATTTCTCACCGTCAGTGTTCAGATGTGAATCAAAACAGTAACATTTCTGAACGACTATATCATTCAGACCTCTTCTCTAACCCTAAGGGCATGTTACTGAGATCTTGCAAATACACATGTAGCAGTGGGGAAGGTCCCACCTTCTGTACCTGCTCTGCAGGAATACATGGAGTTTAACATTAACTGCTCCATTTCTCTGAGGGGTCTTTTTCAAAGCCAAGCACTCTGGCATCACTTTCCACCCATATTCAGGTTCATTGCCACTCACATTAGACAGGAATGTTGTGTTAGGAAAAGGCTGAATTCTATTTTCTAGCCCCAAACATTGAGCACAGGGCAGCACCTTAGAACAGTACCTCCTTCACCACACGTGTTGTCTATGCCTGTGGTAACTGTGTAATTAAAATCAGAGAACATTATGATTCTGCAGCTCTGCAGAGATGTACAGCAAACCACCCACAGGGAAAGATATCACACTTAAAAAAGTACATGAAAAAATTGCATTGTTTTTTGCTAGTAATGATAGACCAAAATCCTCTGAAATGAGGCACCTTGATGAATAAACAGCCATTCCAGTTTAGCAGATGTAAAATAAGAAAAGCTGTTAAAAATCCTGGTCTACACAATTTTCAGGAGATGTAAAATATGGCACAAAATAAGAAAATCAAGGATAAAATATATATTTGTTGTCTTGCATCTTCATTTAATACATATTTAGAAACTTCCAAGAGATTAGACCATAATATGAATTTAAGTATAGCTTAATGACTTGGCTGCAGCTGAATGTATTCTCATTAAGCAAATGTCTCTTGATTTGTCCTGATTAACCAATTGTCATTTCTCTTCCCTAGTATTTAGTGAAACACAGTTCATATGTGCGGAAAAATCTCGCTGTCCAAGAACTGAATGTCCAAAAGGAGACAGAGGAGACCCAAAACTTTATTCGAATAAAGGGAGAGTCCACCGGGCATATCCCTGTGGGGTCTCTCAGGTTGCTGGGGGACGCAGCCCCCCTTTTATCCTCATCTCCCGGCCGCGGTGCCCTCTCCGTTTCCCCATTGGCCAAGGGACCCAGGAGTCACAGGCTGCCCGGCCGCCTACACCCAGCTCGGTGCCTCCCCCCACGTGTTCGCACCTCAGGTCCTTTGACTCCTTTGTGACCCCCTCGCTCCAGGCTCCCCGCAGTCTCTCCCCCCACTCCTGGCTCCACTCAGTCTCCCACCTGTCTGGGTTCCTTTTGTCCTGCTCATTAAAGATACAAACTTTAAACTTGTGATGTGTATTCTGCTCAAGCCCAAACTTCTTGTGTGTTTTCCACACACATAGAAGGGTCCCCAATAAAGCAGACATCCTAGCTGAACATACAATAACCCATGATTAAATTCATGGTGTTCAGGTGGGGTCATTCTTTAATGTCTAAATAATGTTACATGTGATGTTATAATCATTTACAAAACAAAACAAAAACTGTGAGAACATCTCCCACCCAAAACAACAGTCTAACAAAACCAAAAGCATCTTCTCAAGGCTTTTGGCATGGTGCTAAGTAAATGATATGGTAGATACTTATCCTATCCACCAAAGTCCACCAAAGAGAGAGAGAGAGAGAGAGAGAGAGAGAGAGAAAGAAAGAAAGAAAGAAAAGTGGTGAGGTCCTAGGAAGAACTGGGAAGATTTTGACCATTTGAGCCCTGACCTTACTTCTCATTGCTCTTACAGTGGGTTATGGTTAGACCATGAAAGACTGCTTACCTCCACTAATGAAGGCTCCTGCCGGCCTTGAACCTAGGAGGAGTTATGTTATGTCCACATGTCCACTAACAGGGCATTCATGTTATTTGACACAACAATATTACTCAAAATGGAAGTTAATATATTATGGAATGAAATTCCTAGATTAAACTGTCCAAGGATAGGAAACACATCCTGCTATATTTCTAGAGTATCATGTAATTTACAGTCAGTGGGGTGAGCTCCTTGTAAGAATATTAATGTCTCCACCACTCAGCCGGGAATATTAAAGAGGTATTATTACCTTCTGAAACTGTAGACTACAGACTGAGAAGCAGCGTTCTGCAAAAGCATTATTCCCTAACAAAGAAAGCCAGTAGGAATCCTGTAATACCATGCTCTTACTGAGATGGTCTTTTACGCTGTACTCAACTTCACCCAAGTGCTTTAGTCATCCTCTCCTGAAAAAAAAACACAAAGGATTAAAAAAAAAAGCAAACAGATCTTAATCCAGAATCTGCTTTTGTATGCTATTTTGTATGCTATTGCAGAAACAAAGATAACTGCTTAGGGAAAGCACATCTGAGTCTGTGTTGATTCCTATTACTATGATTTTTCTTCTCTATATTAATGGTGCATGTTCATATCAAGTAACTTCAGCAGCTAGTGCAGCTTTCTGTGTTTCTGTTCAATTGGATATTTTTCTTGCAATGGCAGACTATCTGACATTAAGATTCAGTAGTTCAGACTATTCAGATTGAGAAATTCTGATTATTTTTAGATGATTAGCTGGTGTGATAATCACACAGAGTTTGAAAATTTTATTAGTAATGTTCTATACATCTACATGTAGGCCATAATCATTGGTGTGAGTAGGCCTATAACGTGTGAAAGAGCAGATGTGTCTTCTGTTTCATGCAGAGAGGTTGTGGGAGTAACTCCAGCAGCTGATTAACTTAGCCACAAAGTCTTGCTAAATGAAGGAGGAAGTTTTGCCTTCAGCTTTTTCATATCAGTCATCTTTATGCCCACACAGTCATAAAATGGGAGAACTGATCAGCCAATCTCAGCACTTCAAAGCAGATCTCCAATTTGAAGAAATTTTGCCATATTAGTAATCAAAATTTGACAATAATAATATGTAATAAAGAAAGATGTATTAATGATTACTAAGGATGCAGATACAGTTTGGACCCCCATATGAAATGGGAATTTTTAGGCCAATCAGAAAGAAAATATTAGAGAGAAATGATGCAAATAAGAACTAAATTTTTTTATTAAATTTATTAAACTGTTTGACAGATCTAAAGAAACACGAAGCAATCATACTAACTTCAAGTGTGCAGAATGAAACAGCACAGAGCTGCTTCATATCAGTTAATTTTTATATTCCATCCATAATGGATGAAACTGAGTCCTGATACTCTCACGTGACAAGATACTAAATAAGAATCAGAGCTATCACAAAGACCACAAACTAACCACACCATAATCTAAGATGAAAATGGATATTAATTTGAAGATTTAGAGGTATAGAAAAGAGCCTGGCATTTTGTTTGACCAAAACTATAGGCCAAAAAAATGTTCCAAAAAGGGTAATTTATGGATGGAGAGAGCTGGACAAAACTAAGTGAGCCAGATTTCAGCGCACAGCCAAAGACAGTTTGTATGGTATGGTTCAACATGTCATATACATACCACAATGATCAAAATGCTATTGCATGAAGATAATGGAATTTTCCAGACTTGCACAAAGTTAACGTTAACAACACAAGGCATATATTCTGGGAATCTAGTATCTAAAATAAGCAGAAGAATGAGGAACTTCTTAGTAGCTGATGGCAGCTTTACAAGAGAGACCCACGCCACAATGTTAACTGAACAGAAGAGCAGATTTATAAAGATTCAAAATTCTCAGTGCCCATGTTCCACATTAGTTGGGTGTGAAACACTAGAAAATGTACATAGCTCTCAGATTAAGGGCAAAGGCGGCAAGGGTGACAGTCTTCATTTACTTAAATATGTCCTCAGACACCCTGTTTTATTCAACATTTTACTCTCTCAATGCAAAAAAATGTGGATTAGAGAAATGGTGAATGCTGTGGCTGCCTGTCCTTTAATCGAATAGATGTTTATAAATCACTCAGCTCCTGATTCTTATTTATGTCAAAACCCATTTTAGCATTCTTGCAAGAGAAAAGGTTCTTTATCTGTTGACACAGATACACACGAAGTAGACACACAAAGTAGATAGAAAAGAATGTATGTGCAGATATGAATTGAGCCTACACTCAATTTTTCATTTGTCTGGTGCTTGCCTGGTGGTGAGCTACTATTTTTTTATTATAGCAGTTATAATATGAGATTGTAATATGGTGGTCAGCAATAGCACAAGAAGCAACACCCAAAAAATGAATTCTGCCTGAATCTGAGGAATTTTTTTTGACTATGAGAGTGAAGGTGGAGCCTCCTTCTCTGGAAATATTCAAAATCTGTCTGGACATGATCCTGTGCAACAAGCTCTAGTGTGTGTGGAAGGCGGGCTGGACTAGATGATCTACAAAGGTCCCTTCTAAACTCAGCCATTCTGCAATTCCGTGAATCATTCTGCGATTCTCCCCCCTAAAAATATATATTTATATAGATGATGGTGCTATTATGATTATTGTTGGTCATTTACTCCGAGGCTTGGGCCGAGGGCAAAATGTTCCCAGACAGAAGTATGTGCATATAGCATCACACATGCATTTTGAATACAGCACTTCCAGGATGTATAGAGAACAGATGTACAGAGGAGCCCTTGGTTGAGATACTGCTCATTAAATATATTTTAAAAGACTAAAATTCAGAAAAGCTTCATGACTAAGATTTAGCATCATTAATGTTCCTGCAGTGCAGAAGGTCACTTTTTAAACACAGCACTTTTGTGCAATGGATGCATTTTCCTCTTTGCTCAACTTAGCTTTACAGGGCTAAATTTTTCTCTATGGCAATGTCAGCTTACAAAATCCAACCTAGAGATCTGTTTTTTTTTTTTTTTTTTTTCTGTTTGGCTATATATTCTTATCTTCTTTAGAAACCATTCTAATAGCAGGAAAGCATTTGTCATTTGAGATCTAATGCTAACAATTCAACATATTCATGCAAGAACATCAAGGAAGGTCCAAAAGTGATCAGCCAAGCAGAGTAGAAAGCTGCAGAAACTTCAGAAGAAAGAAACATGCCTTGGCAATCACACTACCTGGAACTGCTGAAGGGACATTTTGCCTAAGTCTCAGGCTGTGAAAATTCATTTAGATTTTATTCATTACTTTCATTGCCTGTCTTCAAGGTTAGATGTTTAAAGTCAGTTACTTAACTCCACATTTAAGCACACAAATAAATGGGATAACTCCAGCACACTTCCAAAGGAGCCCACAGGATTAGAATCAATAAAAACTGCAACGATAAAGTTTCAGCTGAAATATTCAAAAGCCAATTGAGGTATTTAATGACAGTCTGAATTTTCTGTAAGCACAGAGCACTTGCCTTAAGTAAAGCAGGCTCTTCTGGGAGTGTAAGTTGAGCAACTGATATCACAGATGGTTTTAAACATGTTGATCCATAGCCTGAAAAATGCAGTGTATATTTGTAAAACATGGACATATCTAATAAATTTCTTTAAATACTAGGCAACACAGCAAACAGGAGGTTGAAATCAAGGAAGAGAATGTCGCAGGATACAAACATATAAGTCTACCATGGGAATGTACTGCAAGCCAGCTCAAACATTTTAGGCCAAAATTTCAGGTTTGCCTAAAATCAGAATTTTAATTTAACCCACTATTAAGATTCATAAAATTACAAAACTTCACAGCTAGATCTAAACCTGTGACTAGGGTTGCATCTCCACCAATTTAAGTGGGTGACAGAATTTAGTTTTCAATTCAGACCTCTCACTAATAGATACACATAAAATAAATATATATAGAATGTTATACATTCATTTTTTTTTCACAAATTTACCTTACCTTAACGTAGACAGATGTCTTAATAATGCAGCTTGAAGGTTGTGGGGGAAAAAAAAGTCTGATCTAAAGGCTGATCTAATATTTCAAAGTACATAAGTTTTTACCCGATATTTAAAGAGGTATGGAACTTCTGCCTTGGGAGATGAAGATTGTCATTGCCAAGAGACAGAAAAGCTGGTAAACAAAAGCATAATACTTTTGAAATGTTTTTAGATTACTAAGATGTTGACTATAATTGAACCACATGCAAGTGTAGAACCTAGAAATATGGTCTGTGTTGCAACAGCAGTGGATTTTGTTATAAATAGGAACTTCGTGTAACCTCCATCTTGAAGCTCATAAGTTGCCAACATTCTTCTAGTATGAAACTATTTCTGACACAAAAATAGGTTTCCTGCAACATTGTGATTTTTGTCCTTGTCATCACCCGTGAAATTAGAAGCACACTATCCAGCCAGTATGAATTATGCCAGCCACATCACTTTCCATGCTTCCAGGGAGGCTCACAGTGCAACGATGTTTGGCTGCAGCACAACTCGGGCATATCCCTCAGACTATACAACAACATGGTGTAAGTGCATCAACATCATACAAGAAATAATCATCTGCCAGGGCAAGTACCAAAAGGTCTTAACCTCAGAAGTGGATTAGGATCAAATATTGGCCAGAATAGCATAAAATATGATTAGGTAGATTATTTTGTCCTTTACTTGCTATGCACGCAAGTACTGAGTACCACTCAGTGATCAGACTGGGGATAAGAAAATGGAAAGTATGACAGGCCTAACTCAGATTGCCTGACAGAGCCTTAAAATGCAGTTGTACAGCCCTTACCTCAGGTGCACTCATTTTCAAGCAAAATTATAAATTTAAAACATGCTGTGGAAAACATTCTAAATAGCAACATTACATCACTGCAGCTATTTCTGGGATGTGAAGCATAAAAGGAAAGGAACTAGAAATATCATTACCATACCTATTCATTAAAATGCACTTGTTTTACCTCACAACACTGCTCCATTTGGGATTAGCAAAAGAAGTGAGGTTGACAGGATTAGGACATTCACTTGGAATCCTGTTAAACAGTCAACATCTTTACTTCATCTGCAATTTCTTGGCATATGTCTTAAAAATAAGTCTGTTCATATCATTGAAGAACAAGAGTAAACACACTGAAATATAAGTATCCCATTTTCAGATCACAGAGTCACAGAATGGCTGAGGTTGGAAGGGACCTCTAGAGATCCTCTAGTCCAACACCCCTGCTCCAGCAGGGACACCCAGAGCACGGGGCACAGGGCGGCATCCGGGCGGGTTTGGAAGATTTCCAGAGAAGGAGACTCCACAGCCTCCCTGAGCAGCCTGTGCCAGGGCTCTGTCACCCTCACAGGAAAGAAATTCTTCCTCATATGGAGATGGAACTTCTGTGTTTCATCTCTCTCAACAAATTAAAACTGTCAGAATGCAGGCTTTATGTGACTACTGTGGCTTGCTGATTTCATACGCTACCTCACCTGCAAGTAGCCCACAGGCACTTTGAAGTCATGGGCTCACAAAAAAGCAGGCAAGTGAGCTGCACCTTAGGAGCTGAGCTGCAGTAATCAGCTACTTGTGTGCCTTTGGGCTGCACCATCACCCAGGAATACATTAAAGGTATCCCACTTAGCTGCTCAGCAAGGTATTTGAAACAGCACAAGTGACCAGGGGGCTGATAGGACTTTTTATTTCAAGATTTTTTGGGGCATGTGGCATAGTTAGCTACTGCAGCTCAGTGTTCAGACAGCAACTTGCCAACCCACAAAAACTCAGTTCATTTCAGTCATTTAATCATACCCTAAATATTAAAGAAGCTGTGCTGATAGTTAGGAATAACCAAAGCATGAAAAGGCTTTGGTCGTGTTCCATCAGCCAAAGGCTCTGGGTGTGATTTAGGAACAGCATGTGGAAAAGGAGTTGTTGTTCCCAAAACTACTGATTTCTCCTTCACTTTGAAACTGGATGGATTTGGATCTGCCAGACAGGGTGAGGAAGCTATCCCACTCACTGGGCCTGCTGTAAATTTGAGAAAAATTAGGTCTTTGACTTTATGTGATCGTGACTAGTAATACACGTATTTTTCTTTAAAACCACCTTTTGGCTGTGGGCAGAAACCTTATTGCAGTCATCTGCATGAAGTGATTTAAAACAGCACATGGGTGTCTTTCAGTGTCACTCTGATTTTAGATCTTAGCATTTGCTTTTTAGCAGGTCTTCACGATGCCTTTTCTCTGCATGTCTGTAACACATACACTCTGGTTTCACATTTCTATTTTCTTTCATTTGACATCAAACAGCCCTTTCTCCACACCTCCAAAAAATAAAAATAACAAAGCCAACCCCACTTATTTTAAATGGTAGCTTCATGGAAGGTTTAAACCCAAGGTTATTTTTTCTACCAGTTGTATCTTTGAGAACAGATGGCATTTGCAATGGTTCAGAATATATCTATTTTTAAATTCCTTCTCATGCTTTTGTTCTTCTGCAGTGGACTTAGCAATCAGAGAAAAATGACTTAAGACCTCAGCTTTTTTATGGATGTTTCATACTGTTTGGGAAATTATCTCTCATTGCTAGGGCTCAGCAGCCACATTACTTTGTCTGCTCTCTGCAACATTTCCTGTCAGTAATTGATAAGGAACAATCTGCTTCCGGTGGTGCCAGCTCAGCAGAGCAGCAGAGCATTAACACAACAGAATCAGCAATGAGAAAGTTCAAATTAAAGTCATACACCACAAAGTGATCTCTTGTATGTGACATTGCAGGGAACAATCACATGTTCCACTGCAAAATTCAGTACACCAAGGACATCTCATATGGTACTTCATTTTCTCTTTGCTGTTTCATCCCCAAATTTCATATTCAGACAAGGCAGTAGCTCCCCCAGAGCTGGAGAAACATTTTGGGACATGTTAACATGTCTAAGTGTCTCCTGGGTCAGAACTGTTTTCTACCCAAAAAAGCAGAAAGAGTTCCTATAAACTAGAAAAAAACAATATGAATGTATCTGAGTTAATATTTAGAAAGAGTTATTTGAATAGGAAAGAAAATACTGCTCTAAATGCTCTAAAAGGGAAGATGCACACAGCCACAGTGACTCATTCACCAAAGAAAGACAAAACCTGACATCTCTAATTCACTGCCAAATGCCTCCAGATTGTCTTTCTGCCAGCATCAGGAGCATCTTTGCTTTAGTTCCCTGACCTAATTCATCTCTTTTGTTCTTCCTTTCTGTCAGACTAAGAGCTAAAATTGTAATAGCTCAAAAGTACAATTTTGTAATGCACCTCTGTCTCACTTGTTCATTGACACCGTCTTGGGGCTTAGCAATCTGTGGAAGAAATTGTGATAAAATGGATTGTGACAGTAGTTTGAAAAAGTAATATTCAAATTAAATCTGAGTAGATTTCACCCCCCAAACATCTTTAAGTTTGGGGAGAAATGAAAATGGAACCAATTTGGGATCCGATTAAGTATCTGAATCCAAGCAATAGGAGTCTGAAAATGAGGAATGTGCTTAACACCAAATCAGTGAGGGGGAATTTTATGACTTTTTTCTTCTAATTTCACTGATGAAGGTATTCATTTGGAGTACTGAAGACTAGTATTCTCCTTTTTCCTAATAAAATAAGGGCAGAATTTGATCTTCTTAAGATAATATCCTACCAACAAGACTATGCTGAAGTTCTGTTTTTGAAACAATCCTGGCTACAGCTCTTCTTCTGTTCATAGCAAACTCAAACTATGTGTCCCTTTTCCTCAAGAAGAACCCTAGTTGTTATGGCATCAAGTTAAGAGTAACTTTGAACCCAAGAATGTACATTACTTTTGAAAACACTCAAACATTTTGCAACTCTGCTTTCATCCTAACTTAAGAAGTCAGATTTTAGATGCCAATAACATTTGGAAAAATGGAGTGGAACCTTTTCTGTGAAATTTACTGTTTGCTTATTCTGCATAGTTTCTTTAAACCAACACTTTTCATAGCAGAAAAATCTCAAAAGAGAATGAAATAGGAAATATTCCTAGAAATCTGAAGTTGCTTCACCATAAATATCACAGAAAAAAAATACTAAAACTTCTTGGGTACCCCTTCCAACAAAGTTACACAGGCCATTCCCTCCTTGCCAAAGATAAATGGTTCTGCCATTAGGCTGAATCCCTAGGGTCTGTCACAATAAGCTTGAGTGAGAGCATATGTGAATTGCAAGTAGAGTAAATGATCTTCTAGTCTTACATATGCTTAATCTATTGCTATTTTTCTAGAATGTTTGGAACAGCCAGTCTTGCCAGGTACTGATTTTCATACTACAGCTGTTTTGTAGCACACTGCTTTGAACTTGTGAGGCTACTTGTCAAAGAAGGTGCTATTCAGCTCAGGAATAAAGTCATTCTAATGCTGTCTGAAGAAATCATGTAACTACAGAGAGCAAACAACTGAACAAAGGCCCATTTTCAGGCAGTCTACAGAGACTAGATTTTTCCCCCTCAGAAAGACTCTCCACATATTCCATATTGCTCAAAGAAATATGATGTTGCAAATTCTAGCACTTAAAAGTGAGGAAATGCCTGTGCAAACTTTTATCCTTTCCTACGGAGCATATATGCCAAGATGCATTGTTTAGTTTTATACTACTTTCCCACAGTTTCCAACCTCATTCAATATGCTGATGGACTGTGCTTTGGCCACAGAGTTTGCATATTAAAGGAGATTCAACTCTGAAAAGCAGAGAAGAATTTCGGAGAAGGTTTGCTTTCCTTTGACAACAGACCTGAAGCTAAGAAGCCTATAAAAGTGAAAAGTGTCAAGGATTGCTTTCCTGTGTAGCCACGCAGGGGTTGGAAACTTCATGGTCTGGAGCAAGAACATCTCTTCTTGTCCTGAGATCCCTACAGCGAGGTCATTGAGAGCATGGTGGAGAACAAAGGAGAAACTATCATGCATCAAGCTCTGGGACTGACTAGGAGAGAGTAGGAGCAGTTAGGAAGGAAGATTGGAAAAGACCTCAGGTTTTGCAAAGGAGTTCCCATGTTCAGGACCAGGAGTCATCACTCTCATATTGAGCTACGGACATAGTGAAGGGAGAGGTTGAAAGGTAAATGCCCATGAGGTCAACATCAGTCAGAAGGGCATAGCCAAAACACTTGACTCAGTCACTGTCTGTATTTCCAAGAGCTGGTTTGACTGCAAGAGGATGACTGGCTTGACAAGGGTCTTTTTTTGGAGCTGGGGCAAGTCTGTGCCATCTTGGAAAACAAGATTTTCCTCTGACTCTGTCACAGGTTTCCTACTCAGTCACAGTATTCCCTAAGACCCTTTCCTAGCAAGTATCCTAAACACAACCACACTTCATTTTCCAGGTGCCCAACTTGGGACATTAGATATATGGATTGAAAAAAAAAAAAAAAAAAAAAAAAAAGAATTTCAAGCTCCCACTGGAGGTCTATGGGACCCATACTTTAAATGCAAATATAAATAGAAATTAAATAAAGTATTTTAATAGCTGAAATAGCTCAATTTAAAATCATATACATCTAAACATCTAGCTTTGGAGGCACAGGCGCACAAACATACATGTGTTTATGCTGAATATTGACTTAGACACATGTTACTAACACTGGAAATCTCTCTAGATATATAAATATATATGTATATGTGTGTATATATATTTATATATAATAATTATATATGTGTGTGTATAGGTGTGTATATATACATATATATGTATATATACATATACACACACGTATATAAACACACTAACCAGTTTGCAGCCCAGGCTACTCTAACTTTAGCTTCTCTCCCCTGTGGACATAACTCATGCAAGGTAAGCTTAAATAGTCTCAGGCGCTGAATTAAAAATACTGTTTTATTTACAATTCTGTTACAAATGATTCACTGTGGATATATGTTAACATATGAATTAAATATTCATCACTCAGTGGCTTGTTTCTACTGCTACAAGGCAATGCAGTGGCAATACCAGTGCATAGATACCAGTGACAACTGCCTTACAACTACTATGAGTAGTCTTCTCTGCAATAAAGCAATAAATTCCAAATTACTTGCCTGAAATATGTATTTTGAAAAACATTTGCTTTTCACTTTAAGTAGCCTTGCTAGTTGGACCTAAACTTAGCCTTCGGATAATGAAGCCTTTTTGCTGCTACAATCATCTAATGCTCTCCTAGGATCAGCTAGATTTCAATTCATAGGCATTCCAAAGGGGCTGTGGGCACTGGCTGCATCCACCACAGGTAGGCAGGCATTTTTGGAAGAGCCTTTCTCCAAAGAGAAAGCCACCTAGAGTCAGTCACCTTGAGTGAGATGCTCACTCCCTCCAGAAAACATTTTCATTCAAAAAAAAAAAAGTGTGACTCCACCTTGTGAACCTTAATCTCAAATTCTGGAATGCAACAGATCAAATACACTTCTTTTTATCTAAGAAATCTAGGTGTTTAAAAACATATACTGCCACGCTCAGTGTAGAAGTACCAGTAAGCACATGCATCTTTCATTAAATCTTAGTAGAAAATATGAAAATACTGCTTTGTCCTAGCCACAGAGAAGCCAGCCTCCATTTAACTGGAGACCCTTTAAAAATTTCTGCCAATTTTTGGTTATTCTGCACAGAGATCTTCTCTTTCTCTCTCTCTCTCTTTTTTCCCCTTATGGGGCACACTCAAAGCAGGGAGATGGTTTTTACAAAGGAAAGCTGAATAGTGTTTCTTCAGGTACTCAAATACAAGCCACTTGCAGTACTTAGACCTGAAATCTCACCACAATCAACAGCAGAGTTCCAGTTACCTCATTTTTTCTCTTCAAACATGAAGTATTACACAAGGGTTGTTATACAGAGTACAATCTGGTAGCAATTTATGCTAATATGTTTTCTTGAGCAGTTGAGAAAGAAGAAAAGAAGGCATGAGTTTGGCCTCCACAGCTCAGCTGACAGTAGCTCAATTGTTCAGCCACAATAAGCTAATTTTCAGTTATATGAACATACCTCTAAAAGAGAAAAATAGGCATAGAATGGTTAAAGATAAGACGTTGCTTAAAATAGCAAAGGAGAAATCTTTACCTTTTCTGTTAACTGAAAGAAATTTAATTATAAACCCTCACTTGACTGTCTCTGGTGTTCCTCCATTGTCACTTTCTGCCAGTGAAACCACAATGGTGATGCCAGGTGGCTGTTGGGGTGTCAGTGAACAGAATCTGACTTAAGCAGGGTCAACACATTTCCCACATACATATACTTCTTTCATGATGCCATGACAGAGGGAAAAAAGAGATACGCTTGGAAAGATTATCACCTGAGCAAGCCTTGCCTAGGATGTTTGTTTCAAACCTTGGCCTGCACAGCTGCTCTCAAAAGTAATGATATTCATCCTGCAGCTAGGTGCAAAATGATTGCTGGATTTCAGACTGAGAAATATCTTCCTTTCTGTTCCTGAAAGCAATTGATTTTGCAGTACCCACAGTCATTTCTAATGCAACTGCCTGAAGAGGCATGTATAGGCACTGGGAAAGGATTAGCGGAAAATGGCAGTGTTCTGGATGGAACATATTTTTTTCTGCCCCATTCTCAGTTTAGTTCTTTGCTTCAGTCTCTGACAATACTGCTGGGATTGTATTTCTGTTTCACTGAAAGTCTTTTTTTGAAAACAGAAGTCTTGAAATGAAATGGTGGAAGTGGCACATGTTTTTTTCAAAAAATCACTCTGATATTTTGGGTATTGTATGCAGACAGTTTTCTCTCCAGAAACCGTTATGTTTATCTTATTCTAGCTTTCTGTGAAACCCAGTGATTGTGGAAGATCTTAGAAGACACAATAATTTTGCCAAGGGGAATCTAAAACCTGACTTAGCTATTGAAATCTATCCATTAATGAGATCTATCAGTGAGGAAAAAGACTCAAAGCAATATGAAGTCACAACCAACACTGATTCCAAAATCAAGAGACATGTCTTGGAACTTTTAATAAATATTTGTTTACACTATGAATATTATACTACATACTGTATTTCTATGTATTGTATAAAATATGTATGTAGTATGATATTATACATTGTATTAAATATTTTGAAATTTACAACAGGAAGTTGTGACAACACCCGCATCTGCATGTTCTGGAAAATACAGCCACTTTGCAGAAATGTAGGAGACTATAGAGTTTAATTCAGGATGAAGAGGCCAATAGTGTTTCTGTGACTTCCAGCTGGGCTGCATCAGAGGTGAGTAGCAGAGACCTACCAAGCATCCTACCTACACTTACACAGGCTGCAAATTTTAAAAGGTTTGAACAGGCCACCATGTTTTTTTGAAGAACAGTCTATGTTCACCATGAAAAAGAAGAAACTTAAATCAGCATCCCAAACACCTCATCTGAAGCAGCACCTGCTGTCTAAAGGGAAATAGTCAGGAGTAGTGACTACTGAAACAGCTGGCCCCAATTCCATGCATCATGATCTCTGCTCTGGCAGCAGCAGCAAACCTGATTTCCCTTGGTGCTGGCACAAGCAATGCAAGCTATGAAGACATGACTAGTTTGCTCTGCCCGTGGCAGCCTGCTCCTGCTCAAGGCAAAAACCTGTATCACCTACGCTCCTCACTCGCCCTGTTTCTCAGTCAGTTCTCTATTACGTGTTCAAATGACTCTTCTACCACCTTGAAATAAATCATTTGGTCCCCACCTAAGGTTCAGAGAGACTTTAACAGTTGCCTTGACTCACAAACCTGTGGACTAATTGCCAGGAGCATCCAGAGACCATTAAAGCCCACACACAATTGAGACAACTTCGATATTGCTTAGAACAGTACCATTTGAGCCATGCTATAATTCAATCATTATTATTTTCATGGAAAAGGACATATTCTCATTCCCCTTTCTCCATTTCACAGAGTGGGAAGTACACAGGAAATATTTATCCCATATAAAAACAAATTATTATTTGCATGTCAGAAAATGGCTGTGGACAACAAAAACATCAATTATTCAAATGCAACAACAACAAAAAGGAAATTTTTCCAATTTTTAAAAAGAAATAGGTTATCTACAAGCAATGGGTTCATTTTTTTTTATTTTTTTTTTTTTTGTTCACAAAGCAATTACTCTATCCTCCTCTTTATGTACTATATGTATCAAATCTGATACCCTGGTTTGATTACTGAGAGAAAGAGCAAAACAAGGAGCTTTTACAGCCAAAAGCAATGAATTCTAACATATGCCAATTCAGCTTTTGGAGAGATATTCCATTATGCCTTTAGAAAATTTCCCCCAAACATGCCAGAAAAACACCTTTTCACTTCTTTTTTTTTTTTGAGGAAAGAGATTTTTTTCCCTTTCTAATGTGTTTCCACATGAATCATGAATTGCAGAGAACCATCTTGGTGGTACTTACTATGACTAAATACAATCTAAGATACCACAGACCATAAATTATTTATATTCACTGTTGCAGCCAGAAGTGTTGATGAGGCAGAGACAGGAACACCAGGGCACTGCCTGGGCACTCAGGCCAGGAGGTGGGCCAGTATCTGCCTTTCAATGCTGCTGTTTCCCATGTGAACTAGGACGGACTAGCCCACCCTCCATGCCAGACAATTACTCATTTGATGGAGAGATTCTCCCTCTCGCATGAACCAACCCCAAATAGGTCCTAGCCCCAATTCAAGTACATTCCTAGCCTCTGCTAAGAAGAGCAACAGCCTCTTCACTGAGACAGAACCACCTCGCTGTAGATTTACCTCAAGTTTTCTTATTCTGGCAGGTTTTAATGAAGCTGGAAAAAAAATAGCGAGAACAGATAATGAAAATGGCACTTTTTCTGAAGAGTTAGTTCAGTATTAGTTTGATTGAAGGATAAAATAGCAGATTGTGGTGATTTTTTTTTTCTTCATCATCTATTTTTCTTAAGCTAGCAAAATGCTCATTAATAGATAGTGACAAGCAGTTTCCTGCGGTCTTAAAACAAACCATTACAGAGAGTGTTTTCACTTTTAGAGGCTAAAATGCATTCAATATCATTCAGTTGGCTGCATTTTTTTTGAATGATGAGAAATCTATATAGTAAAAACATGTTAAAAAAAGAAAATAGAGAAACCATTGCACATTCTACAGAGAGTATTTTCACTTCTAGAGGCTGAAATGCATTTAATACCATTCAGTTGGCTGCATGTTTTTTTGAGTGATGAGAAACCTAAGTAGTAAACAACATGTTCAAAAAAGAAAATAGAGAAACCATTGTGCATTCTATAGACCAGTGTGCTTTGAAATAGCTTTCAACTGATAATTAGATTATCAGTGTTCTTAGAAAACAATTTTTTTTACAATGTTTTAGCTTGATCTTCTTTTGACTGATCATCTTTCTTCAGTGGGTCCGTGAATGCTTAGGTGCCATAAAGCTAAGCTCATAGATGTAAGAAGGCCAGGCTGCAGCTTTAATGGACACCACCAAGAATATTCATTCTTATCACTTTTTCTTTTCATTTTAGCCCTCCATCACTGGCAGATCAAGAATGAGGAAACTTCTAATTAGCTACAAAATCAAGTGTGAAAGGCCAGATTTTTTTCTGCATTTAGC
Source organism: Nothoprocta perdicaria (assembly GCF_003342845.1). Taxonomy (NCBI): domain Eukaryota; kingdom Metazoa; phylum Chordata; class Aves; order Tinamiformes; family Tinamidae; genus Nothoprocta; species Nothoprocta perdicaria. The sequence continues at coordinate 168,241 of NW_020455466.1, read as the reverse complement.
ATAGCAGCAACAATCCATGCTTCTAAACAGCCCATTTTTCCTTAATTTGTGTCCAACTTGAAACAGCCCCGGGAGAGAAAACACAAATTGCATTGGCCTATGTTACAAGAACAGTTCCTCACTGTGTTACACAAAAAGGGGAACTGCTTGCACCATTGGAAACGATAGAAATAACTAGCACCATTGGGAACAATAGAAATAACAGAACATTGGCCCTTATGGCTCTAATCATAAATCACAGAATTACTAAAATCACACAATCACAGAATGGTGGAGGTTGGAAGGGACCTCTGGAGATCATCTAGTCCAACCCCGCTGCTCCAGCAGGGACACCCAGAGCACGGGGCACAGGGTGACATCCAGGAGGATTTGGAAGACCTCCCGAAAAGGAGACTCCACAACCTCCCTGGGCAGTCTGTGCCAGGGCTCTGTCACCCTCACAGTAAAGAAGTTCCTCCTCATATGGAGATGGAACTTCCTGTGTTTCAACTTACACTCATTACCCCTTGTCCTATCATTGGCCACCACTGAGAAAAGCTTGACCCCTTCTTCCCTACATTCTCCCCTCAAGTATTCATGCATGTTAATAAGATCCCCTCTCAACCTTCTCTTCTCCAGAGAAAGCAGGTTTAACTCACTTAGTCTTTCCTTGTACGATAGATGCTGCACTCCCTTAACCATCTTGGTTGCCCTCCGCTGGACCCTCTCTAGAAGCTCCACATCCCTCTTGTACTGGGGAGCCCAGAACTGCACTCAATACTCCAGGAGCAGCCTCATCAGGGCTGAGTAGAGGGGCAGGATCCCCTCCCTTGACCTGCTGGCAACACTCCTCCTGATGCAGCCAGGATCCTGTTGGTCTTCTTGGCCACGAGGGCACACTGCTGCCTCATGGTTAACTTGTGGACCAGGACTCCCAGGTCCCTCTCCGTGGAGCTGCTCTCCAGCAGGTCGACCTCTAATCTGTACTGGTGCCTGGGGTTATTCTTCCCCAGGTGCAGGACCCTGCACTTGTCTTCGTTGAACCTCAGGAGGTTCCTCTCTGCCCAACTCTCCAGCCTGTTCAGGTCCCACTGGATGGCAGCACAGCCCTCCGGAGTGTCGGCCACTCCACCCAGCTTGGTGTCATCTGCAGACTTGCTCAGGGTGCACTCMGTGCCCTYGTCCARRTCAYTGATRAACAAGTTGAACAGCACTGGGCCCAGTACTGACCCCTGGGGGACACCACTGGCCACCGGCCTCCAGCTGGACTTGGCCCCATTTATCACCACCCTCTGAGCTCTGCCATCCAGCCAGTTCTCAATCCACCTCACTGCCCACCTGTCTAGTCCACACTTCCAGTCCACTTCTTCCCATATTATGGGAGATGGTGTCAAAAACCTTGCTAAAGTCAAGATAGACAACAACGGCTGATAAAAATCTTATGATGATAAGATGGCTGATAAAATAAATTAAGATATCCACTTAAATCTCCTTGCAGGAGATTTACACTGTCTCAGAAAACAAAAACAAAAAATAGCTATTTTATCTGAATTGCTGATAAATAAAAATGCTTTTCTGCAGTGGGCACAGAATGAAATATCTTCATGTTCAAATACTCATCAGCACTTTTTTTATGCAATGAGACATGAGGGTTGGAAAGTGTGGCTCTAAAAGTATGGGTAATATGCAAGCAAGATCTGAAATTATAAGTTCTACAGAGCATCTCCAAAGCAAGAACATTTTTATTCTGAATTCCTCTTTATAAGTAGATTGAAGTACATTACTGAGCTGGTTTGAGATGCCTCTGCAATAGGCTGCAATAATAGACAGTAATTAGTCTTAAGGTTCAGAAATAAATGTTGACTGCATGACTTGATTTTATCCACCTATCCTGTAGCCTGTTTCACAGCAGCCTATCAGCCATGAGACAGCCCTAGGGTTCCATATGGGATCCAGACTTTTTTAAAAGTTTTGTAGACTTTAAATCTAGGTGGCTAGTTTAAGGCAGACCTATAATCAATAACTCATTCCTTTTCTACTGGACACATGCAAGAAAGCTTTTCTTGACAAATGTAGGTACCATGCATCTTTTGACCATGCTGCATCCAACTCCAGCAGGACAGCAGGCTGCAAGTGCCCTGCAAATGAACAGGGGCTTGGAGTCCTTGGGATCCTTCCTATTTTAGAGCTATGTGCTACACAGTAATTACTAACAGTTTTGCTAGCACAAAACAGTAACTGCACACTCAGGCACAGCTGCTGTTACTAGTCATAAATGAGACAGTTTGTCATCCTCTGCTCTGAATCAGAGCCACATCAGGGACTAGACTTCTTTTTGTATGTGGACATATGTTGAATTTAGAGAAGATGTGGAAACATATGGAACATATGGACAGCTGGCACTCTGCAAGTGGAAAGCTTTGTCCAGAAACCTGACTTCTTACTATGACAGAGATGCATGTTTGCTTGTGCACATGTGTTCCCACCACATGCTAAAATGATTCTTCCTCATCTCCAGTTATGTGCTCATGCTCTGGGTGATAAACTAAGGCCTGTCATGACATTTCAGACGCAGATCGTTCTCATCATTCACCCCAGCGGATATTGTCTCAGTGAGATAGACCAGTGGTTTCACAGGAATGGGTTGGGTTATCTTGCTATCATATAACCACAGTTTCAACCGCAAAGAAAATATTTCCATTCCTATAAATATTTAATATTAGCAGTATCTTCATGTAGAAGAACACAGAGTAGGGAAAGCTTTGTGACTACTCTGAAGCATTCTAAATACAACAGTACCAATTCATTTCAGTAGAAACTCTTCATATCTACTATCTCTCAAAATCAAGATTTATGAGTATAAGTTTTAAAACCCTGTTCAGGGTGGGTTTACTGAGGAGGCATAAATTTTGCCATTAGCATGGCCTGTCTACAACTGTGGTCAGACTTCAGAAAAGAATATGGCCTCCTTTTTCAGTTGCAAATTATGTGCTTAATTATCCAAACATCAAATCATGCTCACAATAAGTTCATGCACTAACAGGAAGGTCAGCTCAGACAGAGTTAAATATTTACATGCTAGTTTTCAGGGTGCAGTCTTTACTAGAGCAGACACACACATTCATTATAGTTTGAAACCACTGTCAGTTTTTATCAGTTGTTTCTACAACCAAAACCAAGGTTAAGAACAAGAATTATTCTTCCCACCATCAGAAGAGTTCTTCATGGCCTAGAGTGATTGAGATACAAAGCCTTGGAGGTATTGGGAAGCCTGTGATATCAAGTCGTGTGCTGTTCTTGTGGGAGGACAATATTTCTATTTAAAGAATTCCCTAAGAGTAAAAAGCTAACACACACAGCATGGAGGGTAACAGACTCTCAGAGACCACAGAGAATTTTCAGACTCTTCATGACCAATAATTACCTTTTATACTCCAGTCAATTTCAACTTGGTGTAAAATCAACAGAGCATGAGATAAAAGACACAACAAAGCCTAGGCTTATTTCTTTCAATTATGGGTCACAGCAAGGAATTACTAAGTCAATATTTGGTTGCAAAGGTCTTCAGGCAGGGACCGTGGGCCAAATTATCATGCATGGAAGCTGAGACATGCTGACCAAAATTCTTAACGGTAATAAATGTTAAAGTGTAAGGGAGGTGCACCCTTTTATGTCAGAACTAAATTTGGCCCTCCAATTTTTCAAAATACGTATCTGAAAACAGACCAGGTCCAACTCCACAGTCCTGGAAGACTCCTGCTGACTTCAGCATGATTTGGATGGAGCCCAGAATGTGTAAAAAAGACAATAACTTACAAAAGGCAAAGAAAAAGCACGTAACTTCTGCTTCTGTTCTCATGAATGCCTGGAAGCAACTCAGGGGTGCAACTATGAGCCAGATCAACTACTCTTGGTAGCAGGCAACCAACCTTGGTCACCACCTTGGAATGAGTCTGGGGAGTGGGGACAGCTCCATGCACACAGCCTGGTCACACAGCAGAGTCTTCCAAGGAGCTCCCAGGCCACTGCTGGGGCAGAGATCAGATAAGCTGTACAGCAAGGCTGAGGAAAAGCACTGGACTTTCCACACAAAGGGTTCTCTCTCATTTTGCCAGTCATGCCAGACAAGCAAATACCATGAAGCTCCCAGGGAAAACTGTCTGATCTACTCCACTCTGTGTTTTTAAAGAAATAAATATAAATAAACTAGCTTTATAAGTCATCATACAGAGACTTGTAGGTTGCTTCTACACAAGCAGAAGTGTTTCTGACATACTAAGCAGAAACAATGTCTAGGACAATTTAAAAAACAAACAAACAAACAGAAAATCAACACCACACACAGAGCAAATCATGTGAGAGCTCAATGACGCCACATGAAGCAACCCACTTCCCAGATACTCTAAGGGGCCTTTCAATTGAGGAGATTTCATCATAGCTAAATGTATATATAACCATATTTTGGCTGAGGTAAAGGCATTATCTTCTCCTGATTCTTGTGTAAATAATTATTTCCTTCTACCTTTCTCTGTTTTCACCAAATCTTGATACTAACTGCACCATAAGAAAACAAGCTGACCCATAAGAAAAGCCCTAAACATTGAAACAGGGCATGAAAACATCACAGCTTTAATCCTTCATGGGATTAGCTTGCTTGAATTTGACTAGAGGGAAGAGAAAATAAAGGATACACATGAAAAGACACCTGGTTACATCACCTCATTGGTTCTGTGAGTATGCTTTCTTGTACTTTTTTCTTCACTTTCTTTTTTAACACTTCTAGAGATCTCAAGTGAGTCAAAGTGTCCCTTACTTTCTCATGTACAAGAGGAACTGAAAAACATATCACAGAAGTTTTATCTTTGAAGAGCCAGACACAAAAACACATTCTACTGCAGCATTAAACATAAATTACACAACAACCCCTGAGCTTTCCTGAAGAGTTGGCATCTTGCTTTTCTTGTCTCAAAACATGCAAGTAACACTTGGATGTGTTTTGTGCACCCCTGTCATCCATTCTCTAGGGAAAAAAAAAGAACTTGGATGGAGAAAGCTTTCATTTCATAAATAAATAACAAAGAAAAGGAACCTGGTGAGAAACATTAATATCAGAAATGGAAAAATGAGAAACCAAGAGGGAAGTATCGTGCAAAGTGCTTTGGGTATTGAGGAGCTCTGAGGGAAAGTTGTGCAAGACAGCACAAAAAGCAGGAAGAAGCACATAGTCTGTATGCGTGCTATGTGTGCATGTTTTAGGAGAGGAAACAGATGATAGCAAAAGACACACAAAAAATAAAATACCAAGAAGAAAGAGAGAAAGAGACTTCAGCTCCTCAATTCCAGTTTGTAACTTCTCCTTTCCTCTCCCCACCCCAAATTTGTGTATTTGTTTGATTAGGTTGCTCAGACCAGAAATAGTCATGAGAGTCATATCTGTGTATAAGCAACATCCTCCTCATAGATGCTAAGCTAAGCACATTCCCCAACTTCAGCTTAGATACAGAAGTTCTCTGTCTGTAAAAACATTGTTTTTCCATTTAGGTTGACCTGCCAAATTCTTACATAGGTTGCAACCTTTGAACATTTAACTTAGAGACTTCCATTCTACCTATCTCCTCAATTAAAATGTATAAAGATATCAGTTATTTCAGAGCAGAGAGTGTAGAAGTGAGAAGAAAAACAATAACTGAATATATCAACATTCTTCTAAAATTTTTAATTATGGGCAAAATGGAGGAAAGATACTGGGAGTAAAATCAATCTAATTTGCTGCTTTTGATTTGTTTTGTTTTTCAGTGACAGTTTGACTTCTAAGACCAAATTCTCCCTGGGAAAATAATTCCACTAACTTCAAGGCGATTGCTCCAATAGATATATTGCTTACTCTTCTTTCTATATCTGCGTGCTTTCACTCTTGGTTCACTGAACCTGAAAATATCTTTGATTACAGAACATTTCTCCACAAGTCCTTCAAATGAGATCTTCAGCGTGAGGAGCACTTTATTCATATGACCAGTCTTCCATTCATACCTATAGCAAGTTTTTAAAATCAGTTAGAAATTACTTAGACTTAGAAATTAGATAGGAAAAAAACGGCCATTCTTTACACACGTAATTCATTAATTTGGCTTCATTACTTCGCATATACAAGATGTTTGTATTGCTGTATATGTTGTGTATCAACATATTTTAGCTCTGTTAATTTAAATCATGATAGAAAAAATACTGTTTATTCCTGCTAATCTTTTTCTTTTCTCTTCTAGGGCTTTTCCTTAGGATCAATGATCAAGATAAATTTTGAAGATCCTGACTGTGGGCTGAGTTGAATCTAAACTCTATGGAATTTATGTTCCACTTCTCATTTTTCAGCCCTACTATTCCTTTCTAAGCTATCCTGTTGGAAAGCATTTCCTTTTTTTTTTTTTTCTTTTTTTTTTTTAGATCTTAGAAGTCACATAAGATAAAATGACCATCAGTAGTTCCCAGAGGGAAGGCTGGAAACAGAGAAGATTCATAAGTTGTTCTTAATGCATCAGCTTCTCCCACACATTCTAAACCCACATGAAAATCAGAACCCACACAGTGAAAGCCCTTACAATCTCATGCACTACTTAAAAATTAAACAGTCTTCTAATGGAAAAAGATAACCAATTAAAGGCAACACTGCCCATCTACCAACATAATGCCTGCACTGCTCAGCCTGCTGAGTAGTGTTTTGCTGTCTGTTTTGCTATCTGTTTTGCTGTGAAAGCCTTTCTTGCTCTTTTCTTCTGTGTAGCACCAACTGCTAACGAAGTTGGTGTCTAACCAAGTTGGTGTCTGTTGGCGTCTAACAAAGGTGTCATTGTATCCCAGGAAGATCTCCACTTTATTCTCCCACACATCCAGATATAACTGGTAGGTGACCGGGATGAAATGCTGATAGCAGGGCAATATCAATATGGGCTGATCCACTGGCATTCAGTGGCTCCTTCATCCACTGCAGTGGACAATCCACTGCATGATCCTTCATATCACTGCAGTCCTTTGGTATTCAACTTTGTGAATCCAATTGCTCTCTTCTAGTGTGGGCAGTCTTTTTCCTTTCTTCTTTTTTTTTTTCTCTCATCAGCACTACTTCAAGGCTAACCAAGCAGCAATTGTGGTTCTAACCAGAACATGAGTGTGTGGGAGATAGATTAAAGGATATTTTTCTTTCTCTTCTAAGACACACTGTAAGGGACAAATGAACACCCTGAGAAATTCCCTGAGGGAATACTCTCTCCCAAGCAAAGGAGAAGCCCTAGCAATAGAAAAATTGCTGTAAGAGTAGCCCACATCCTGGTTAAATATGGTTAACAGAAAGTAAAAATAGGAACACTTTTTGCCAGACACATTTAGGGAAATATTTTTACATGAAAGCATCTACTTTTTATTCCTGAGGTAGGCTAAGAATACACATGTGATAAATTACTGTGGAGCACATGATAAGAGACTTCGCCTTTTCTGCAGAAACAACACAGAGTAGCGGAGCCCATCTAGTATTACATTGCCATTGCTGGAAGGCAGCGCACACCTAGTACATATTTTCACCCCCTCTCTCCTGGATATGCTTTCTCATTTACTTTGCACCACTAAAGTGTTTGCTGTGAATCTTTGGGAATTGATACAACCCACTAATCCAGCAGCAAATTAACTCAGAAAAAAAACTTGCCTGCTTAAGCAGTGAAATTAGCTCAACAAAGAATTTTATAAGTCACACAGCTAGTACAAGGGATACAGATAAGGGAATGAATAGCTGTGAGCAATGGCAGATGACAGGAGGAATCTTTTCCCCTTTGGTAGCCATATGTTGCTTGCAAGCATTAGCCATCACATACACCTTCACCTTTGGAATCATGTGGATGTTGCCTCTTGGTCCTAAAAAACTATCCAAATAGAGTGGCAGGAAACTGGGAAATTCCAACCAGAAAAAGAAAGATGTGAAGGGAAAGAATTTCCTTTTTTTTTTTTTTTCTTTTTTTTTTTTTTTTTTTTGTGGATGAGTGTTTGTATAGAGAAGCCATTTTGATCAGTTTTCTTTTAACGGCTTTTAACATCAATTACTGATGAACACTTGGGGTAAAGGACAGCCTTCTTAATTATCCAGCATCCTGTTTTTCTCACTGAGGAGAAGCAGCACTTAAATGTGCTTTGAGGCTGGATAACAAGTTGTTAAACAATACATGAGAAGACTTCTAGGCTGTTAAGGGAGGAATGGAAAACAGAGAGAGAATGTGAGAGAGAGAGGGACAGGAGGAAGGAGAGAGAAAGGGAAAGGGGAGCAACAACTTGTACAGTTCATTATATTACCAAAAGATAGATCACAAATTTCACTTCTTTTGTTCTTTGGAGGTTGCTTCTCAAGTAAAAGACATGACTTTTAAAAAGCCCTTAACTGTAGTGCTTTGCCCTTTGAATAAAGAGTTCTAAAGACATTGACCACAATGAGGTCCATAGCCTTTCCCTGGAGGAGACAGTGACCACTGCTCTTGAAGCCAAATCTTTCCCACAACAACTGTCCATACTGGAGGCTTTGCAAGGGAGCAGTGCCACAGGGTCATCACAGAGACAACTGTCCCCCCGTGAATGAGCCTGATGAGGGCTTGAGAATCACAAACTGCTGTCACCACACCAGTGAAGTCCTAAAGAAGCCCCAAAGTCCAGCGAAATCCTCAAACCAGGAAGTAGGCCCACAAGGATAGAAATTGCATCCGCCAACAGTATATACCTATTGATACTTAAGAAATAAATCAGCACAGTAACAGCTCAGAAATATAGATAGGAGCCAAAAGTTTCTCTGAATATAGTTACCTTGCAGGTTTATAATGTTACAGCACCAAAGCTGAGGTCTGCAACACTGCACCAAGTGTTGGCCTGCAGGTATTTATTATTTACTGCTATCTCAGGAGGTCCATGCTGAAAGCAGTCCAGAGGAGGAGACCATGTTTTATCCACCACACGACCCATTTTTTGGCAATTCTAGCAAGCACTTTTGCTACTAGTGACAGGGATGAAAAATGTTCAGTGAAGTCAGAGGTAAGTTACTTTAAACTGTTTTCAGAGGAAATTAATTTCCACAGAGAGGCTCTGGCTATCTAAACATTGTTTTTAAAAAGCTGTGTTTTATTATGGTCTTAGTTAAGGAAGGAAGGTAGCTGACATGCTGTTATGTTTTCTATGTTATCTCAGACATCTTTCTTTTAATAATAGAAGCAGCAGTAGAAAAGGAGCATCCAATTGAAATGAGTTTCTATTTGTTGTTTCTCTTGCTACCATCACATTTATTGCTCTGTTATTGCCATAAGAAATAGCCAGTCAGGGTTAGTTATAACACAAAGCTATGTATATGGCATGTCTACTACGACCATTCTTGAGAAAAATGATTGCAAAAAGTACTGCACACTCATCTATTTTAACCCTCCACTCTTTAGAAGCCTAGCACCTAATCTCCAAATTTAAGACTTTTGTCAGAGTGGAGCTTTTCTGCATAGTGTCCAACCCTGTGCCCTGGACTTGGTCTACTCTTTGTATTCTTCAAGACTGTAAGTGCCCCTGTTTGAGCTCATTTTTGTTTTTTTTTTTTGTAGCCACCTACAATAGAATTTTACTTTTAAAAACAGACAAATGAAAGTCATGTGAGATAACATGACTCCAGAGTCCCATGCTTTAACAAGGTCAATCAGTCATAATACATGGATGCAGTCTGGCAGCTTCATTTACCTGTGGACTTCACAAGTTTTGCTGACAATCTATAGCAAAATTTCAGGACAAGACACAGGCAGTCTTTCATTTATAGTGAGAAATGAGATAGCAGTGGTTTAAGGGGAACACACTTCTTGAGGTTAGGGAAAACATCATTGGACAGTTGAATAACAACTCTCTGTATTAGCACCTCAGGGCATTTGTGGCATGAAGGCACTAACCATTTCTCATGGTCAATATATTCTGATTGTGACTGTTAGAACCGGAATCATCTCCCTAAGTGAAGGCTTAGATTTTAATAGTCTTTTCTGATTCTGAGAATCAAGAACTCCAACACAGCCTAAGTCTTGATGCCCCAGAAAACTGCACCAGACAGTGTAAAGATCTACCACATGAAAAACAGCTTCAGATCTTGGGAAACTTCAATACACTTTCTCCAGGAATATTTTCATGGCAAGCACTTTACTCATTTTCTAAGCCATTTCAGCTGTTTAAAAGTTGTAGGAGAAAGGAAAAAGGAGTGACAATCTCTGTTTTACATAATAAAAACACAGTTATCCTTTTCCAGCCCACTTGCAACCAGCTACACTTGTTGCACTTGTGTAAGTTAGCAGAAAGAGGAAGTATGCTGGTTTCAATAACTGGTAAGGTAGTTAGCATCATAATGTAAAGTTCTTAAGTTTTGCCAAGGATAATAAAACTTTGTTGAATTTATTAAACTTAGATTCCCATGAAGTTTTCACCAGAACAGCCATGCAACATTACATCTACCTTGGAGCTAACAAGAAAGCTACTCAGCACTTGTTGAACTACTCAAACTAGCCTGTATTACTTACTTCCAGGAAAGAAATCAAGTTAGAAAGATTTTCACTAGCAAGATAATCAAACTAGAAGTATTTTCACGAGCAAAATAATCACTCTCAGGACACGTCCAAGTAGGAAAAACAAACTAGAATGGAAATGTCTCTTACTTCAGCTTTCTTTTTTTTTCCTTCTTGCTGCAGGTACAGCTACCATTAGGCTGGGATTGATCCTGTGAGAGGAGGGTGTCTTGCCAGAGATAATTCCCAACATATCAGATCCCAGAAGTAGCACTATATTCCATAGAAATGGGGACCAGGCTGTGTTCAGCTGCCTACTTTCTCCATCTATCAAACAATGGTGAGCAGAGTGGAGCTTATCTCCATGGTGTCCATGCCTGGGTCCTGGGCTTGACCAGGATTGTATGCTTCAGTGTTATAGGCACCTTCATTTGAGGCCTTATTCAGATAAAAGGATAAGGGTTACATTATGTTGGAGAAAACATATTCTCCAAGAATTGCTTCAGATTGTATGTGCATACTACAATATTTACCCTATCCCGCAGGGGCAGGTCAAATGGACAAAATTCCTGACATTTTTCAGCTCCATTTAAAAGTCTGCATCCATACAGACTCTATGACATTTGCTGGACTGACAGCCCTGAAGAAGCATGTTGCCGCAGCTCAGAGCAGCCGTGGCAGCACTGTCCGATGCAATTGTAGTGTAGGGTTAATGGGGAGGCAGGCTCTCAGCCAGTGCCTTTTTACCTTCTCTGCTGAAAGGTGCCAAATTTGCAGCCATCAGTTTATTTTAAGCAGGCTCTCCCCACAGAGCAGGGGCAGGAACTACCCCCTTGTGTCACCAGATGGTAGGCAGGCAAGACCTGCTTTTGTGGTTTTTTTTGCTCCTTAGACATTCACTAAAGCATTAGGAAAAGCCACAGGGGCACAAGTCACACTGCAAGTCACATTGGATTTTGGAAGCTTCCTCAACATTGTAATTGGTAAGTAGCAACAGAGGGTTATATTTAAAGTCTGACATCCTGCAATGCAAGTGAAACACATCTGCTAGCAAAGATGTGCTCCATTTCTGAAAAGGGAGTGTATATTATAAAGTAATAATATACTGTCAGTGCCCATCTTGGAGAGGTCAGTAGCAGAAAGAGTCAGACTTTTTGATCTAGTAAGGCAGCCACATAGTAAAACCTTCATTTTTCAAGATCTACCCTCCTACTGCTTACTCTGCCTCTACAGACCAGGTCCTTATTCCCAAATGTCCCTGCATGTGAGAACATAGACTCCAGTCCCGCAGCAGCTCTCACCTGGTATGCTGCCCATGGCCCAAAATACGCAGACAGAGGAGCCACATTTTGCTCTCTTGCACAGAAGGCAGCTCCTGTGCTGCATAGAAGAGTGGTCCTTCAATGAATTTTCAATTCTCATGAAGCTCAGAAACAGCTGTTCAGCTATCTCAAAATCAGATGCCATTAAAAATAAGCCTTGACTGTGCCTCATATTTTCTCTGGAAGTACACGGACTTTATTCTTGCTGCTTTTCTGTTTGCCTTCAATTTAGACATCATCTCACTGCTTTGCAAGCTAACTGAGAAACCATGAGAGAGTACCACTGTCATACAGCCCTTAATATCATCTTTCAGTAGTTAGCAGGAAAGGAGTCAGAGTGAGATATCTTGGGCCCAGAACCCTGTATCTGATGAACACAAAAGCAAAGCTGTTTCCCATAGGATCCTTTGCATGTAGCTGTAAAAGGACAGGGCCAGAAATCATCTTGGGCAAAGGACTCTTGTTTTCAGAGTTGTCCATCTGCTGTGAAGGGCTAAAGACACACTTTCAGAAGCACTATTGTGGCTTAATCTTCCTAAGTACCATCTTGTTGGGTGCTCAGCACCCTACATTATTTAAAAGATATCATGGACTGTTTATCTTAACATAATCTCCCAAGAACATTTATGGAGAGAGTTTTATTTAATATAGTCTGTATAAACTGTATAAACATTGTAGCAGTATTAGGCTAACCAAGTTCTGAGCTGAACTAGAAGTCGTGCGGGAGCTTTATTTGGGATATTGAAGTAGCATGGTTCAATATATGATTTTATTTGCAGTAGATGGCTGGGAATTAGAGATTAGTCATATGGGGATTTTAACAGTTGTGAAGTTATGAGATGCTGAGTCATTGGATTTCATCTTGTAAAATGTCACCCAACAATCCTGTTACTTCAGGTTACAAGATTAAGAAGTTAAATACTTAAATTCCCAGAGAAAGGCTGGAACTGGGAGATGGGAGGGAGACAAGCACTGAAGAAGGAGAGAATATCTATAAACATAGTTCCATGATGCTCTCTTAAGTGACTAGAAAAATGGCATTGGTGTCTCCAAATTTAATTTTCTCTCCATGACCCTGTGTCAGGTCCATTCAGTTTCTGAGCCGATTATTAATTATCAGCCTTGAAAATTGCACTTGGGGTCCACAAATCAAATTGTGTCTCTTTTAGCCTCCTAAATCACCATAATGAAGATTCTGCCCTTGGTAATTTACCTTGTGGTGCTTTGAAGATCCAAAAGAGAATCCATCTTATTCAACCCTGCAGTGCCGCTCTGTGTTGGCTCTGGATCTTCCTCGAAGAAGCCCTGTTGTTTAAACTTGGAGGAGACAGACAGACATTCTCTAGGCCTCTTCACTTTTTTCTCCACTTTCTGCAAACAGACTGTATTTGTTGTACACATATTGCTGCGCATGCTGAGAGAATCTGTGAAAGATGGCTCTGAAGATGCTAGAAAAGACCTACAAAGTGAAGAAACATTTAGGACTACCTGTTTTTCTATCCTGATCTAAACAGTGCTGTGGTAGAACAGGCAGAGTATGAAAACGGAAAAGGAAGAAGACAACCTAACACAAATATAATAGCTTCAACAAACCATTCATTACCCAGGTTTTATCTCACATATACACAGGAAACCAAGTTTCTGTAACATCTAACCTTTTGGCATTTTGCCACCAATATCCATAGCTACCTGTTGATATAAGTAGAGAACACCTGTCTTCTTTGAAGTCCTTCTTCACATTCTAGGCTTGATACTGATTTCATGTACACATGTTTACAGTCTATTTAAGCTCATACTTTTAGGAAGGTGATAGTGCTTTACATAAGGAAGTGCCACTTGTTAGATTCACATTTGGCAACTGCATGGTGAGTTGAAAAAGAAGCAATCAAGGGCTGTGCATGGGAGTTCCTGATTTGTGCCTTGAACTTACTGCCACTGTGCCAGGTACAAAGGCAGAAGCAGAACAAACTCTTCTATGGAAAATAATACTATTTTTGACTACTTGCACATAACTAAGATCAAGAATCAGATCCCTGTGTCAGTCATGTTAGCCTTTGAGCCAATTCCAGACTCTGAAGTACTGAAATGTACTATCTCATTTTTACTGTCTTTGGACCAATGTCTGGCAATTATTTTGTCTCAGAATTAACATCCAGGTGGGTAGAAATGATCTGATCCTAGAACGTTTGTATTTTCTCCCCTCCCCCAAAAAGAAAACAACTCCAAACACATATATATCAACCATAAGCTTAAAACTTTGTTAAATATCAATTTTCAGGATGGAGAAATAATAATGACCCATGATAATCACTCCATTTAGTCTTAAATGCTTGGGGTGATGGAGCAAGAAGAGAGGAAATTATCACATAGTGGTTTAATGAATGGCATAGGAAAACACAACCTGTTAAGGAAAGTTAACTACATAAGATTGCAACAAATAGAATTTCCAAAAAAAAAAAAAAAGTGCTTCTACTCAGCATGTTATTTAAAACAGAACCTTAGATAAGAATGGAACTTTTGTTTAGGTTCTTATACTCTTGTCTGAATTTATTTTTTCTCCTGTTCTCATTTCCAATTTACAGGAATCTAAAATAGCCACTGTAACAGATTAAAGACAAAAGTCCTGATGTAGATTTCATTTCAGGAATTCCCTGCATATCTGTGGGATACAGGGGAGCTATGTCAGGACATGTATCAATTTTGGACATACCATGGCAGTACTCATTTTTTTATAACCTTCCCTCAAACAGGAACAGTTACGACACTAGCCTTCCTCTGATAGACTAAGTAAGCAAATTCACCTCAGTCAGTGCTATTGCATGACTCTATTCCATGCTCTTTAATGCTTTAGCTTAAGAATTTACACTTTGTAAAATGATCATCTATCATCTCATCTAGAGATGACTAAGTACCTAGAATAAGGCAGTGCGTTATTCAGTAATGCAGTAATCATTGCAAGATGGCCATAGGGTAGCTTGTCATTCTTCCTTTGAGACAAATTATCCATTCTTGCCTTCCTTTTTTCTACCTGCTAAGACTCTTAAGCATTGCTGAATTATCAACAAGGCAACTACATTCATGTATGTCATCTAATCCAATTTTGAACTGTTTTAAGATTTTGGTGTTGCTCACATGCTATGGCAATAAGTTCCATTGCATATCAACCACTGTGGGAAAAGTTCTCCCTATTGACCTTTAAACCTGCACCTCAGTGAATTTTTTCGGATATTCTTGCCTTATGGTAGACCATAGCACTTCCTTACTCACCTTTTCCATGACATTCATAGCACCCCCCAACTCTCTTCTGACAGTCACTTTTTTTTTTTTTTCTTTCCAAACTAGAGAATGTGGAATACAGCTTTTTCTGTTGAAAAACCTATATTCAGAATCACAGAATGTTGAGGTTGGAAGGGACCTCTACAGATTATCTAGTCCAACCCTGCTTTTCCTGCAAGGTCAGCTAGAGCGTGTTGCACAGAATCACATATAGGTGGGTCTTGAATATCTCCAAAGAAGAAGAATAATACCTAATGGAATGGTCATAATGGGAATGATATGGTGGGGTGATAGTAATGACTAGGCGAGAGGGTGGGGCTGGGCTGGGGCATTGGCAGAGTGGAGGCCAGAGGGGAGGCCAGCATAGGCTAGCAGGCTAGTATAGAAGGCAGAGTAGAATAGAGGATGGAGGGTCAGGTAGAGGGTCTAGTGGAGGGGAGAGGAGTGTAGGGTAGGGCAGTGTAGAGTTGAGGGGAGTGTGGAGAGAGTACAGGGTGGAAAACAGGGCTTGGCTAGAGAGGGTCAAGGTGGGGGCGAGTGTAGAGTAGTGGGGAGAGTGGAGATAAGGAGTGGAGTAGAGGGGAGGGTGGAGGCAGGAGTGTGGTAGAGGGGAGGGTGGAGGTAGGGGTGGGGTAGAGTAGAGGGGAGGGTAGAGATGGAGCCTTGGGTAGGTAGGCTTACAGTAGGCTTACAGTAGGGCAGGTAAGCTTAGGGCAGGTAGACTTACAATAAATAGGCTTAGGGTAGGCTTAGGATAGGTAGAGATAGGGTAGGTCAGGTTATGGTATAGTGAAAAGTACTATCAGTGCTCTTTCTTGCTCTTTTCTGTTCATTTTCCAGACCTACTACATCACATTCAAGAGAGTGTGATCAGTCCTGCACAGATTTATGCAGGGACATAATGATGCTTGATCTCAGCTCTTTTCCTGATCATACCTTGCCTTCCATTACATGGTCATAAGGGACCTGAAACAATAGAGTTTTGGAAAATCAGAGGCTGTACTTTCTGTGCCACAGCTGAAACAGTTTAGGTTACAGGAGATTCAGGCTCAGATGAATGAGAGAATGCCACTAATAAAAAAGGAAAAAATAGAACGAAATAAAATGAAACAGTCAGGTTAGAATTTATTTTAAGAGAAGAGATAGTGAGATAATAAAAAAGAAAAATGTATGCAAGCTTTCCTAGCACAGAGCTTTCGAGGGGGAAAAAATCATATTTTATTGTCAAGCTGTGGTTTGAAAAAGTGTCACTGAGGAAACCATACCAGAAATTTAGAGTATGTCTATGCTGTACAATGCTGATTTACCCAGCTGAGCACTCTGCTAATACAGCTATATTGCTTATAGTACTTACAGCTAACTAGTTTAGAAGTCTCTCTGAAATCTCTTCACCAAATTGCACTGTGCAATGGAGAAATACCTTTTTTTTTTTTTTTTTTTCCTTTGGCTTCAGACTACAGGGCACCTTGAAAAGCAAGAAGGTAACACATAACAATTTCCTTTATAACAGTGAAATGGCAACTATGGTGGCCTTACATAGGATGTTGACTGCACCTCAAAGAAAGACCCCAATCCACCCAGCCAGGGTAGTCTTTTGCAACATACGCAGTTAACTGTGCGGTAATAAATAATCTTCCTAATTTCAACAGAAGTGCTCACAGGCACTTAACCCAGTACCATAAACCCAGGCACCATGTTTTGCTGCAGTAGTAGCTACCAAAACAAGCAAACCCCAAACACAGTGAAAATTAGCTCTCAAAAAGAGCATGTGCATTTGAGGTGACAGGACCAAATACAAATGCATTTGTTGCACACAGGATAAGGCACTTACTATATATCTGAATTCACCTTAACTCTAACTGGGCCCAAAATAGAAGAGCTGGGTGGAGTTTTAATCAATTAAACTGCAGATACAGCAAATCTGGATCTAGATCTAGAGAGACAGGTTATCTCTGGCCATAACAACACAGCAACACCCACATATGTGCAGAGGGTATGTGCTCATGAAGGGCCTGGGTCTGTCTTGGGAGAGAAGCCACAAGTTGTTGTCTAAGGCCCTTTGGTGAAAGCTACCACAAGTAAGCTTAACGGGGCAACCCCATCTGCCTTGCACCCAGCCACCCAGAAATTCAACAGTAATGGAAGACTAAACAATCCGGTCTTGGGCTGCAGAGCTCCCTTCAAGAACATGCAACGGCACTCAACACTAAGTGGTACTTAGAGGCATTCAAATGTTTCTGATAAGATCTTCACTGAAATATGCACATAATAATCACACCTCCTGGACACCGAGTAGCTATCCCCACAGGCCAGTCTGTGAGAAATGCAATACTAAATTATCAGCTACCCATGACACATAGAACTGACATAATGGATAATGCATTTTTGGCCAGATTTCCTGTCTGTCAGCTCTCTTAGTAAATTTTCTTTCTCTTCAGCTAATTTTAACGAAATTTGAAAGAAGGGCTGAAGTCTCATAGATAATTATATTTTTATAAGTTTCAGGGTTCTGGCAGCTGGAGAGATGAGCAAGACCAAAATTAGTGCCTTCCATTAAGGGGGATGCAGGCAAAATCCAGCCATTATATATTCCAGTTAGCCTCAGAAGGCCAAAGAATCAGTATACGTACAGCTGCAGGCTAACATAGCTAGTATTTTCCCTTGACCAAAAGAGTCATTGGGAAGGACATGGAAAAAAGCGGGTAGTTTTGCACCAGTGCATTCATACTATGACAAGTTTAACTAGTTCTGCTATTCTCATAACACTTTCTATTATTTTGTTGAGGTGTTAGTAATGGCAGAGTATCCACTGAAAATATGATGATTTGCAAAAGAACAAGTAATCAGAAATATGTATTAGAAAATGTAGAAATACAGAAAAAAAAGCAATGTTGAAATCTCAGCAATGAAGTATTATTCTAAGCATTCAGTTTTTCATCTTTTAATCCCATGTAATTAGAAAGTGAGATTGGACAGTGAACTTTGTAATTATTAAGCAGAAATTCCAAGCATCTCAGGACAATCTTCAGTTATTTTCAAATTCAGGAAATTTGTGTTTTGACTTTAAATTAAATGCAAAGAAAAAAATTCTTCAGAAATAAAAATGTTATTGTCCAAGGAAGAGTAATAAAGCACAAATGCCTCTCCTTCAGTGAACAGTATTTGTAAATTAACAAGAATGCTGAAGTCAATAAATTACCATTTTCAAGATTTATACTCAGCAGCTGTATCTTACTTTGTAGTTTTAGTTGCGAGATCTCAGAAAATACAAAGAAAGATTTAACTGCTATATTTAAAGTCAGAGTGATGTTCACAAAACTTTTTCAATTGTTGCTTGCAGCATCAATATGGTAAAAGTCACCCATTTCCATGATGGGCAAATATAGTTCTCCACACCTTGAAACCATACACACAAGGATATGGTTATTCAGCAGAATGAGAAGGTTTTATTTGCTCATTATCAAGTGCACGTTTGCTAGCAGACTATCTGGAAGAACTTGTTAAAAAGCAATGCAAAATTAAGTCAAAATTAGGACCAACACAGATATAAACAACAAATAGCCCTGAACTTTAGATCACAGTTTAGAAAATAAAAAGTGGGAGAGCTGATCAAAGTGGGAGTATGACCATATAGGTGGGTGGCATGAATATTAAGGGAGCTATCCAAGAAAAAATGACAGAGTGCCATGAGGATCCTCCTATAGTGATTCAACCCCTAAATGGAACAAACATCCAGAACCATATTTTTAAAAAGGTAATTTGGTAAAAATTGACCAAGCATCTAGTCTATACTATAAAATAAAACAACTACTAGAAAGTGCCTTGTGGAAGAGAAATCTAAGCTTGCCTACAGTGTCCAGTAATCAGACAATTGGAAAAATATCTACATTTGGATACTGCATCCTCAAAAGAATTCTGAGACTCTAAGTGCCATTAGTTAACCATGAAACTTGGGCTCCTAAGTATCCCAATTTCCTTAATTTTGGAACCTGAGTCGCTCATGCCTTTTTAACTATTTTTACCTCTGTGTTAAATTTTAAACTCAGCAGACTAGGGACTGTCTTATACGTTTATCTCCTTAACTGCTCCCAAAATACAAGGATCAGCAGACCACTCATTTCTATTAAAACAAAAAGACAGACACCTTATGGCAATGATCACATGACAGAGCCACCATGACTGAGCTCAGTGTCCGACTGGTGAATAGGTGGTGTAAGAAAACTGGTTATTGAACACTAATTCTTCTATTAATAGGCTGTTGGAGTGCATCATTATCAAAAGGAAACACACATGTCTGTGATTACTTTGATATAGTTGCTTCTGTTATTTGTTGTCATGAGAAGTCCTTAAAAAGAGTATATGATTTTAATGATACACAGTACATGATAGTATTCAGTGCACAGCTTTTATTCTTCCTATGTCTTTGAACAGCACTTGGTGACCTTGAATATTCTGAGCAGGGCCACAGAAGGGGTATATTAAGAAGAAATTATTAAATACTGATTTTTCTTCTTCTGGCACTAGACATCAAGATAAATGACAGAAATTCATCTATCCTGTTGAAGCTGACCTGGAAAAGGTGCTTCATCAAGTTCTAAAGCATAGAAGTGGAGACAGGAACAAAGAATCAAGGAACTTTTTGAGTTTTTCCAAAAAAAAAAAAAAAAAAACCCAGCAGTCTCTATCAATGTTCTGAACACATGCTCAAAATATCTCGTGCAATTGGTACTAGTTTAGGCATAGCTACCACAGTGCTCTCCTACACTTCAATCCCAGATCCATTCTCTTATGAAAATGATGCTAATATTGACACTACAAAAAGTTTCACTTGTAAAGGAGAACTCAGATTTACGCAGTCCTTAGAAAATTTGTTTATCCAAAACTTCACATTAGTGTGACTTTGAACATTGCTTGGGTCATAAAGTTTTAACCAGAATTTCTTGGGTCATACTCAGTAACTTGTGGCATCTTGCTATTAAGCTGGTTTATGATACAGTGTTTCTAGTTCACAGTAGCTTCTGCAAAGAAATTAATATATTTTTGCACTAGAACTTAAAAAGAAATGCTGAACTTTCTTACTTTATTGACTGCTAATATCAGAGTGTCATGCAGTGATTATCATATTCATTCTAAATTAATAAACAAACAAACAAAAAGTTGTCTCCAGAACTCACCTCTAGATTTTAAGGCCAGCTTGACTTTTTCAATTGGGTAAGCTCCAAAGATGAGAGAAAAGAGAGAGCCAGTATTGTGATTGCACAGGAGCCCAGCTGAAACTTAAACCAGAGTCTTCTTGGCACCTTCAGTGCTACCATATCCACTTTGCAAAAAGAAAACTGGAGGACATTTTAATGATTTATTCAAGCCATGGTCAGGTTGTTTACAGTTCTCTGCTGACAGTGTGACACATACCCTTGAACAAGAGTTTCAACTTACCAACATTTTTCCCCAAAATTTGGAATGGCTGACCTCTATGGGAGAGTAACAGTCCCAAAAGATTGTGAAGTCTTTGTCCTTAAAGGTTTTAAAGACCTAACTAAATAAAGGCTTGAGTAACCTCATAGATGACTTCATAGTTTACTTGGCTTTGAGGACAGGGTGGGGCAAGAGACCTCCTGAGGTCCCTTCCAACCCTTCTAGGTATCCTATAATCCTATAGGAATGTGGAAGACTTGCAAATAAAAAGTTTTCTGTAATATTTCTCCCCATGGATTACAAGGTTAAGTATTTTCAAATATTAAATTCTGAAAGAAAATCTTATTTGTCCTGTATCCTATTCAGATATGCTATTACAGACTAAAAGGCATTTGGCCTATCCCAAAATATGAGTCCTCATGTCAACGTCCTGTGACCTAAACCAAGTTCTTTGTCTTGTTTTAATTGTTGACATAGTAGTTATTTGAAGTCTTTTTAAGTCTAGTGGCCTGAAACCGTAGGAAAAGCACTGACATCTCATTGTCACCTCATCAATGAGATTTGTTGGAGAGAACTCTATCTTCACAAGAATCTTGGTAAGACTTGGCAGAGTAAGGAGCTTTACAGGAGGATCTGTTGAGGAGCACAAGGAGATAGCTGGAAAGCACAGAGGCAAAGCAGACCTAATTTTCATGTGTGTTTTATACAATCTGGGGCTCTTTCTGTTAAAGTAAAAGAGATTTTTCAGTTGAAGGTGGACCTAAAAGTCATCTTCACATATGGGAAAACACAGGCAATCCATAAGAAATTTCAGCATCATTTAATGAGGGATGGAAGCCTGCAATAGTGTGGCAGAGCTGCTCTTGGCATAGGGAATCCTGAGGGAGTTCTGGATCTGAGAGGGAAGATGAAGACCCTGCTTGGAAGTCATTATGGAGGCAGTACAGGATGTCTAAGGCATTGCTTCAATTCTTGCATGTAATCATGGAACCTCAGAATAATTTAAATAAAAAGGTACCTATGGAGGTCATCTAGTCCAACTTCTTGCTCAAAGCAAGGTCAAGTTGCTCAAAGCCCTATCAGATGAGTTCTGAATACCTCCCAAGATGAAGATTCCACAACTTTTCTGGACAACCACTTTAGGATTTGACCACCCTTTCTTTGAAAATTGTTTTCCTTACATTTAGTTGGACTTCTCTTGCTGTAACTTGTGTCTGATGTCTTTCATCCTTTTTGGCTGCATCTATAACTTCTCATTGGTTAGCTGTTGACACCAATTAGACTCTGTCCCCACTCCTTAGCCTTCTCTTCTCTACAATGAACAAACCCAGCTCCCTCAGCTTCTTCTTGCATGTCATGCTCCATTAGGGTTCTATGTCCATCCCCAAGGCATCTTAGTGGTCTTCTCTCGGACTCACTCCAAATTGTCAATATCCCTCCTGTACTAGGGAGCTCAAAACTGGACACAGTACACCAAACATAACCTTACAAGGGCTGCATAAAGAGCATAAGTACCTCATGTGAACTAAAGGCTAAGCTCCTGCCAACGCAAATCCTTCTGCAGTTTCCAATGTAATTGCCCTCCTTTGAGCAAGCTTCACTAGAATGGCAATATTGTTAATTTGCTTCTGATAAAGTATTATATAAGTTTGCTTACTTGCTCTCCCTTTAGGAAACTAACCAAGTGTTACTAAAAATGACTTCTTTTCCCTCTGCAGGTACAATTCTCTCACTTGTATTTGTATTAAATCCTGTTTTACTCTGTGGCTTATTTTTGGGATGAAAGCAGTGGCAAATTTTGGCCTATAATATCTGTGTGCTTCAGAAAATGAGAGTGGAAGAGAGACAAAAAAGAAATTAGAGCACCACATATTCTCAGTAACCACCCACATATGCTTGCGCCCTCACAGAAAAGAAGTCTCACTCTAGAAGAAGTTATTAATTATATTTTAAAGCTCTACTGCTTTATTGAGCTGTTTTGGAAGAGTCAGATACAAAATCAGTTTGATTCTATCATTATAACCAGTCAAATAAAAAATCTAATTAAAAAAAGGATCTACTAAGAAGCCCAATAAAGATTACAATGAATCAAAGGAGTTTTACATTTTTTTTCCACATTGTCTGCTTGTACTGAATTTCATAAATATTGGCATAAATTTCACAGGTACCTAGCTTTCAGGCTGTTGAAGTCCTCCTCTTAAGAGCTGGCCTGTCCCCCAAGGTTTTCCAATGAAGACTTTGCATGATAGGGTAGAAGCTGTAAAATTCTGAAAACATTAGTCAAACTTAAGAAAGAAGCAAGCAACCCTCCCCCTCCAAAATGTACTCAGAAGAGTAGAGAAGAAATACAGACAGTTTAAAGCACACAATCTATCAATTTGACTTCTCCAGAGACATCCATTAAGCCATGGCAGAACAGAGATAAGAGCTTCAGGTCCACCCTGGCCTATCCCTATATCTGTCTATGGCAAATGTTCCCACTGTTGCCATTTGGTTTGCCACTGTTGCCACAGGAACTGAAGGGACTGTGGTGACACTGTGCTGAGGATAACCAGACATTCGTGGAGGGTAACTCCAGAAGCTGTAATACTGAGAGATGTATGAAATGTGCAGCAAAGACTAAGCTGAGATGAAAAAATGAAGAGGAGCCTATCAACCTTTCCATCCTCAGCTTTTAAGCTCCACAGTCCTCCTATCTTCCAGACTACCACCTTTTTAACTTTCCAGGAGACACTGTTTCCCACAAAACTACCAAATCTGACATACTCACAGCTTCTCTCCTCTAGCCTACATCTGAGGTACTGAATGACCAGTCAGCACCAGATGAAAAGTATGTACATTTTCCAGCCTATCCCAGCAGTTTGGGTATGAAAATGAAGCTTCCAGAGAAGCCAGTCAACTCCAGTTACACCTGTCCTCCTTTCCCTCTCCATGTCTGACACACTATGTTAACATTTACTTGCTCTTTGGCAGACCCTTCCTCCATTCCATTAGTTTAACACCTCCAAGGCTGAAGAAACTGGGGTATCTACAGCATCTCTTTGGTCTGTTTTCTCACTAGTGAACCAAACTGTATTCTAATGCTCACCACAGAACCAGCTTCCAGAGCGAGACAGCTTTCAACATAAAACTTTGTCTGGAAAAACGCAGGACGTTTTTACACAAATTGTTTTACGTAGTATGCAAAACCATACTATGAAAACACTTTCCCACCAGCTTTCCCCAAGTTAACTGGAAAAGTTAAAGGCATATTTCCACGAGCACATCTACACAGCCGGTGTATAATACAACTGGGACTTCTTGCTGCTGCTTACTCTGTTCTGATCCAGCAATTTACTCCCTCTCTGCTTGCTGGGTAGAGTATATTGAAAGATTCCTGCTCTCAACCTTTGTACTCCATCGCACCTTCCGTGTTCTTTGGTTGTCTCAGGAATAAAACACCTAACTAATGATGTTGGTGTTCAAATCATCACTGAGATATCTGGCTTGAGTTTCTCTCTCTGCAGAAATATTGGTCCAGGTTTCTGCAATCTTGAGCAGGCATTAACACCAGTATGTCCCCTTTATGCATTGTGCCTTGCCTCCACTAGGATGTTTTGCAGCAAGATAAATTGGTCTCACCACCTACTTTGCTGCAAGCACTCAGTCTTCCTGGCACTTAAGAAGGAGTCTTTAAATCCAGGAGAGCCTCCCTCCTGGAGGTGTGGCACTGCGGGAATGAAAGCCAGCCTGGGTGTTGCTCTGAGACTGAAAGGGAAGCAATGTCTGCTCTTACCATTTCATTAAAAGAGCCTCTTCCCCAAGCAGTGCTGATCCCAGGAATACTTAAGTAGAATCAGAGTGAAATAAAGAGTATTACATTAATACATATATAAATTCCTTCCCCTCCCACCATCTTCTCCCCTTGCCATCAGCAATTAGCACATCTGATGAGAGATGCAGCAAGGAAACAATTTCAGGTTGAGTGTGTCAGGTACTGACTCACTGCCATGAAGCTCTACACTTCAACAGAATTCCTGGTGAACGACTATGAAATATTCATCAGCTCATATTTGTAAATGGCCCAGCAACATACTGAGTAAATGACCTCCGATGAAGCATCTCGCATAAAAATGGAACAGCAGCCAGCTCAAGCAAGGGAGCTACAAACTACGTGTGTTTTGTCAGCACAGACAAGCAGCAAACACAAACAGAAAGAAATCTAGTTCGAATCATCATCCTGACGGGGAGAGACAAATTAGGAGCCAGCCTGTTTACTTCAGAGAGACCCAATGGTGGGGCTGCCTGAGGCAGGAGCAAGTAGGGTAATCTGGGCTAAATTTTACTCTCCACCCTCTCTCATCATTGGAAAATTAACTCAGTGAGAAAGGAGCATGAGCTGTTCTGTCCTCTCTCTATGTTGGCCACAGTTATTAACATTGTTCTCTCTGTTCTTCCTGGACCTACACTGCATAGAGCAACTATTTCTTGACCAAGAGGTCAGGTCCCTAAAATAGGGAATCCAGACCTGTACTTCCAAAGACAAGAGGAAGCCTGGTCTCCTGCAGTAGGTATCCAGACCTGGGCAAAAACAGTCCCACAGTTTGCATTTCTTTCCCTGTGCATTTTGATGCAAGTCCCTTTCTAGGTAGAGCTGGGGCTGTTCAGGGCATGGGCTGTGAGAAGAGGGGATGTGTTCAAGCATTGCTTTGTTGGCTGCATTATTACACAGTGATGATTTAGGGAGCAGAAGGGTGGATTCTCTGTCCTGCTTTCAGTTCTCATCGTTATTCAGGATGTGTGATTTCCAGGGAGGTTGCCAGCACTGCACTGCACCGCTTGTGACGGTTAATCCCTGTACGGGAAGGCTTCACCACGGAAATTGTGATGAGAATGGGAAATAAATTAGGCAAACCTAGCAACTGACTGTAAGCCTCCACAAAATGCAGAGGCAACCAGGCTTAGCCTCCCCCAGACCTTGTGCAAGGTATTTTCTTGAAAGAAAAAAAAAAAAAAAAAAAAATTGTGGCTCCAGGGCCTTGTGGAAAGGTGAGATCCTACACCCAGAGTCAGATTAGGATGTAGATGTTTTTATTATTTGTTTATTAATTAAATACACTATGGTAAGGAACATTTGCATTCAAGTCCAGAGCTCAGGAGGAGGGTAGCACACACTGCAGCTGAGAACTTAAACAAACAGCACCATCAGGTGGTTGATGTAGAAATAGTCGTCCAGAGCCGCCACTTTGCAAGTCACCTCCTTACCTCAGGGGAGGTCCTCTGTATTCAGCCAGCCAGCTGATTCGTTCTTGAAGACCTCGAAGGAAGGGATGTCCACAGCCCCTTCTAGGAAAAACTGACCACATCCAAAATTGTAAGAAAAGGTTTGGATAGCAGCAAGATATATCCAGGCAAGACACCAGGGCAAATATCCAAGGCCCTCCTTTCATATTATGTACATCTTTTACTGCTTCTCCTACTTATTGCTGATGATTAAATGCACCTCAGCTTTAACTAAAAAGTTCATTTAAGCAGACAACAAACAATCCACACTGGCAGTCTGAATGGTGGTCTGAACAGAGCTGAAGTCTTAATCCACCTCAACCCTTTCAGATATTTGGGGCACTGGCAAATTAATGTTTTCAGAAAACTATCCTTACTGTGCAAGCCTCTTGGAACTATTGCTATTATCTCTCTCTCTCCCAATTTCTACAGGGAAGAAGAAGGATACCCCATTCTGTCTCAAGCAGGTGCTCTTATACCAAAGACAGCAAGACAGCCTTTGAAATAACTTGGCTCCTTCTATCATCCTTGCTTTCTTCTTTCTCTGTCCACACATTTCGTTAGTGCAATCTCTGAGTGGAGCCATTGTTCACTAACAAGCCAAAGCCTCATCCATTTTATGTGAATCATGGATCAAATACACTCTCAAAATACTTGAGTAACTGAATGAGCATGAAGATGAAGAGACTTGAAGTCCTAAACTTCCAACTTTGAGAATGTCATCTTTGCACTTAGTTTCACAGACAGAATCCTTACTTGCTTTGGATGAAAGAATCTGAAGAAAAGCAAAATGCTATTTTGCTTATAGGCCTGAAGTCCTACTTGTCTGCAACTGTAGACACACTGTTTGCATTGCTACCAAGGGAGCAATCTAACCAGTGTCAGTTGCTTTCTTCATACCTAAATATTAGAAGATTTTTGTTCAGAATATTTTATAGTTGAGTATGAGATATTTTTGTCTCCTAGCAGATCTTAGATTATCTAACTAGGAATAAATATAAATATGTATAAACAAGTACACATACATGTACAAATACAAATTTAAAAGAAAACTACTCAAATATATGGTTACTCAAATACTTTAGGAAACACCACAGCTCAAAGTTTCAACCTTGAGTGCCCAGTTATAGCAGCCACCCTAAAATTAGGACCTTCCACAGTTACACTTGTGTTTATGTATATGTATATTGAAGGGTTGATTTCATAGAATCATAGAATCATAGAATGCCGAAGGTTGGAAGGGACCTCAGAGGTCATCGAGTCCAACCCCCCTGCACACGCAGGGTCACCCAGAGCACGTGGCACAGGGCTGCATCCAAGCGGGTTTTAAAGATCTCCAAAGAAGGAGACTCCACAACCTCTCTGGGCAGCCTGTTCCAGTGCTTTGTCACCCTCACAGTGAAGAAATGCTTCCTTAAGTTCCTGTGGAACTTCTGATGCTTCAGTTTGAAGCCATTTCCTCTAGTCCTAAATATATGATTTACATATCATATTACAGTCTAATTTTCAAAAATTTGTGAGATGAAAAGGAAGTCCTATGTTTCAAGTTATAGTACCTCTGGGGACATTTCTGTATGAAGTGCATCATCAAGTCACCTTGAAGGAAGATTAAAGTATTGAAAGTTGTTGACAGTCCATCTCAAAATCTCTGCCTTCAGTCATAAAGAAACCTCCCAATTCCCAGAAATGCTCAATGCAATAAAATTTCAGAACATCCCACATCAAGATGATAACAGAGCACCTAACACAAAAGAAAAAATGAAGGAGACATTATATTTCCTACAATGGCATCTGCATTAGGGTAGGTAGCTGCTTATTTCTACTATAATTAGGCTAGAGATATTTTATTTGCTTTATGCAGCTTGCTCTGAAGATGGCGAAAAATGCATAAAACAGCATTGAGGTGCATAAGGCAACTTCTCACCAGTTACTGCTAATGATGTCAGAAGAAGTCAGATGGACATAGATGTCTGAAATATCTCTGCATTTGCACATTTTTTGAGTTAGTAAACAATACCCATGATAGTTGAAGTCATCCTAAGACAGGAGAAATATAGAGAACTAAGAAGTAATATCTTTTTTTCCTGTCACCTTAATTCTCTTTGCATTTTAAGTCCTTCTGTAGGCCTTGCCTTAGATTATTTAACTATAAAAAGAGAAAGTGGTGCTAAGGCAAGTCAGCTTGCAGCAGGATTGGTTCATGGGAAATCCTACAGAAGCCATCTCCAGGTGGTTCTGCAAGTACATCTGTAGTTTCTATGCTGGGCTGTCACTTGTGCTGCTCTATTCTAAGTGAAAAGCCAAGGAGCAGGATGCTTGGGGTAGATTTGTTGGCAGATCAATAGGAACTTATAATATGCTTGCTAAATTCATCTTTTTTTCATGTGACCTGAGCTTAGCTTGGAACACTGGTGTTCCAAACAGAAGGAAGTTTGAGCAGCATTGGTAATTTGAAGGCCAAGTGACATACAAAGCTTCTCCCTCGGCTCTACGATCCTATTTTCTCATATCATTTTTTTTTCAGCCAGCATGTAGCTAAGGCTGGGGTGCCCACAGCAAACTTGAGTTTTCAAAATCAAGCTAATTGCTCTCTCTCACCACCACCTATTCTCTGGAAGAGCTTGTTACAGAAGTGGGAGGAAAGACAAGCTCATTTTTGCTAGGAAAGAGACTTAGACTGGTTGTGACCAATACTGCTAGTGAATCTCTCCTCTGCTGGAAGAAGTTCTGAAGAAATCCGACTTTATCATTTCACAGCAATTTCTAACTCATACTCAACTAGTCCAAACTGTCAAGTCCTTGCTAAATCTGAAAGTCTGTGTTTGACTCCTTCCCTGGGCAGCAAAGCTATCAAACACAGATAGATAAACTTGTCTAAAGCAAACCATCTCTAGCCACATTGGACTCTCAGAACAAGAACATCCATACATTAATTTTAGATCTTTGGCAATCCATACACTAGAAATAACTTGTGCCTCTGATCCATACTGACTTCTATTAAGGAAAGAGAAGCTAGAATGAGCTGAAACCTCTCACCTCTCCCACATGATGCTCTCTGAATACCCATTCAAAAAAAAAAAAAAAAACAGTCTGTCCTAATACACTGCTTTGCCATAACACACTACTTGCCCAATCCAAACAAACTTATTAAAAAAAAAAGAGATTCAGCTTCTTAATCAGGAAGCATTATAATGAGCTCTCAAGCCATTTTCTTTTCTCAGAAGCAAATAGAGAGAGTACACAGCTTATTCTGTCTGTTTCTGAATTTTCAAAATCTTCTTGTACCACTACAGAGGTTGGACCGATGTTGTCCAACCCCTGACACTGAGCTGACACTGACCTCTGACACGGGGATGAGTCTCCTACCAAAATGGCTCCTATCACTCTTTCTGGAAACTTCGATAAGTGGAAATGGCCTTTCACATGTGTAATCTCATATCTATAATTGCTGCCTTGTTGGCAAATTCTACTCACAGATTGTACTCAGCTCCATCCCACCCTCACATCAGATGCAATCCTGTGCAACCTGTGACTGAGTGCCTGGCTGAGGTAACAAGTGGAGAACAGCTCAATGTGTTCACATGCCCAAAAGACTGATGAGAGGAAAGAACTCAGATTTCTCCAAGTCTGAAAAATGTCTCTCCTCTAAAGCTGTGCTTGCACCAACTCTGTTTGCTGTGCCTGCCGGAGGAAGGGATGTAGCACATCCTTCTCCCCACCTACCAATGAGAAGATGTTCTTCCTCCTGTCACATTGAGATTCAGTTGAGCTCTCCAAGCATAATTAACGCAATTCTTGTTATGGAGAAAGCTATATCTTCTATGAAAGCAGTATTTGAAAAGATAGCATAAGTCACTGAGAAAATGACCTCCCAGCTTTCTCATGTGATTGGCAGACTCATCTCATGGCATCATGCTGAAGACAAGGTGGCATTCAAAACCCTCTTGTTTCTACAGTCTAAGAACAGCTAGATTAATTGAGAAATGGTTTCACAAGGAGCAAGTATGTACTCCCTTGCCAAAACACCTCTGCTGGAAGAAAACAACTGGAAGAACAGCAGCACCAGCTATAAAAACTGATCTGCATCAGAAACACCACCTTTGCACAAAAGGTTAACCAAGTTGAAATTCACTCCCCATATCCATTACAATACAGTTTCAACTTAGTCCTCCTTCAGCTGTTTTCCATTTTCACCTGTTTCTCCATGAATCCCAAAAAAGCCAACCTCAGCCATAAAGCAAAAACAAGAGATTACAAGCCTAGGGAACACTTGGTTACCAAAGGGAGCCAATGCAAGAGGTAGATTGATGAAATTCAGAATCATTATCTAATCTAAGTCCTATTTTTTGTCTGGAAGGTCTAAGTATTGTTCAAAATGTCTGTTGGTAGTCTTTCAATTACTGCCTTTTACAGTGCTCTCAGTGAACAAACATTGGTTTCCATACCTGCTTGCACCATACTAGAAATTTTAAAAGGTCAGGTCTGTGTGGAAGTATGATGGAGCATTTTAGCTGTTTAAGAGGAGAGAAACCACAATCGATAAGTGATCCAGAAGCATAAGGACAGTGATTTTGCATATTCATCCCTGTTTATGGATTTGGATTCAAGCCAAAACCACACTGAACTTCCAAGTTCCCCAACATATTACTTGTGTGACTATGAAATTTTACACTGTTGATCACCACTTCCGGACCCTTTGAGTCACCTACAAACAGAATTTGTAAAGTCAGAAATTCTCTTATTTGCATCATCATTATATAGATCTTTGCTGAAGCAGCTTCATCAGGTGGTCTCAGGCAGGTATTATGCCTAGATATAGCTGAGCATTACTCCAACAGTGGGCTGTGCTGAGCCTATTCTATGGAGACAGTCACTTCTTCACAAACACACAAGAAATTTCATTAGCCATAATGCAGAAATACTCATTTCCTTTGACTGCAGCGGAAGCCACAGACTGTAACAGTCAACACCACACTTCGGTTTGTATGTTACAGATGTGGGTAGCTGCTGCACCTTAGAGCCAAATCAGTGCCAATTTGCATTGATCCAAAGTTGCACATCATCACAGTGTTTGTTGGTAAACAAAATCAGTCTATGCAGTAGGGCTGCAGAGTTCTCATACAGGCCATTGATTCACTGTGATTCTGATTCCAACACCAATTTAAACATATTGCCTGGTTGAGCAGCTGCTCACGAGCATAGACACGAAGCAGCACAAGGCAGAGTGGCTCCTGACATAACGGGAACTGCAGAGCTCATACTAATCCAGAGGCTGTTCTCCTAGCTAATTAAAGTTTGCTCACAATAGCAATTCTTCAATATATTGCTGCCACTGCCATGCACAGAGAATCAGTCCACAGAAGAGACATAATAGCAGCATGAAACACCCTTTCTCATTTGTCTGTAGTTAGAGGTTCCAAAGCTTTTCCTACTCTAAACTGCATATGAACAGAAAGAGGCCATCGTATGGCAGCTGGGAGCCCTTTAGTCCAGGGGAAATCCACATACAAATCCTTACTTCAAATTTCAGCCCCACAAGAAGTAAAAAAAGTTCATTAACTACACAGGCTAATCTGGAATAGGAATTTCCTGCTAAACATAGTATTTACTCTTGCTGCTGAGAAAATTCTCCCATTGGTATGCACATTCTCACCAAACTGTATGAGTGTTTCCACAAGAACTTTCAGACTCAGTAAAGTCTTTTTTTTATTCTGAGAAGAAAAGTATTCACTAGAAAATTCCCACCCACTTGGTAACCTTATTTGGCACAGCAGTAATTTTGTACAGCTATGAAGATGGTCTGGTGAGACCCAGGAGGAGAGATGGAGAGGCAGATGAATGTTTTTTTCTTTAATTTGCACCAAAAACTGTCATTGCTGCTTCCACCTCTGCTAGGATTAGAAAGATCACATGCTTAAAAGACAAAATTTTCCTTTAGCCTTAGGCTGATGTGCCTTTGCCTCATGAAGTGGCAACACAGACCACAAGTAAATGGATGCACCCCTCTCAGTCTCTGCTCTCAGCCATACTAAGTGTGCTCCCCTCCTCCTTATTTCTTTATTCAAAAGTACACACTGCAGAAAGAGTGCGCATGCCTGGCAGCACTCATCCAAAAATAACATCCCAGACTTTTCAGGCACTCACTGCACATGTGCACGTCTTGTCTTAGCCACATCACAAACATGGCTATCCTCTTCAGAGAGCAAACTTATACATTTCCTCTCTGCATGCAAACACAGGGCCACGGAGTATGATATACATCCCCATCCCCATGTGCTTTTTTTCTGATACTCTCACTGTTTTTTCTTCTCAAAAAAAAAGGAGGATGACAAAGCAAAGAGGTCATGCAGGAGGCAGTCTGTTTTTCTCAACTTCAGCTCTGTGGTGCTGAGCACAGAGTTCATACTACCACAGAACAACTGACAACTGAAGGCAATACAAGAATATAACAATAAATGAAAGCTGAGACCTGACAACTCTTTTGCTTAGGTGCCACTGCATCTTTATAACTATGTTTCAAGAGCTACCTTTATTGTTAGCAGAATTTCACAAGCACATAAGTCAGAATATTTTCAGTCTATTTTTTAGCATTTCAGAAATTAGTAAAATGGATCTTTAGCATATAATCTATATTTTTATATGAAGACACAACATAATCACAATGCAGGAATTACATTAAAGCATTTGAAGCACTGAACACTACAAGAACAAGGATTCACACGCTAAAATCCAGAAGTAGTCAACATGCTTATTTTATGACAGTAGCTTGATTTTGCCTCTTCTCTGTGACTGACCATCAAATTCCTCCCTAAGAAGTGTTGTTAGCAAGCAGAAAGAAACAGTGCAAGGCTTCCCTTTTGCACGCGACTGTTACACTTTCGTGGCCTTTGTTGTGAGCTAATGAGAGCGTGTGCCCTCCCACAGGAACCTTCAGTCTTTCTTAGAGATTGCAGACTCCAAGTACAGTTCTGAAAGGCTGTAGTGTGCAAGTTATGAGAAACACAAGTTCCAGATGACATCAACATTACCAGAATTCTAGGTTTGGAATTATTATTTTCCTTCATCCCCATGTGTTTTTTTTTATTTAAAAAAAAAAGAAAAAAAAGATACTACTGCTTTAAAAAAAGTTATAGCTATAAACAATCTTACCTTAAATGGATTTCTGAATATTTAATGTAAATGATAAAAATGAGAACGCTATTTCCTTTTCTCCAAAGCACTGAAAAGGAACAATTAAATCTACCAAGGTCTCTAACACAGAAGTCTGCTACTAATTGAGGCACCAAAGCAGGCCAAACCTCACCTGTATAAAAGCTTATAGGTTCATGCTATATACAAATAGCACCAACATTTCACAAGTAGCGGGTATTCCTGAGGAGCAGTCCAGACACCTGACAGCCACAAAGAACTTGTGCCAAGAGCATACCAGAACTGTTAAAGCTCTGCTTTATGGTACTCAGATAATGTGCTAAACAGCATTTTTTAGCAGAGATGTTGCTTGCATCTCATTTCATA
Source organism: Nothoprocta perdicaria (assembly GCF_003342845.1). Classification (NCBI taxonomy): domain Eukaryota; kingdom Metazoa; phylum Chordata; class Aves; order Tinamiformes; family Tinamidae; genus Nothoprocta; species Nothoprocta perdicaria. The sequence goes on along the minus strand of NW_020455466.1, from coordinate 134,928 downwards.
GCTCAAGAACAGCCTTGGTTTCTGGCTCTTGCTTTGCTCCTGGAGGATTTGCGGGGACCTCTGAGACCATCCTGTGAAACTGAAATTCCTTGCAAGCTCAATGGCCCTGCTAGTCTCTGCTCCCACTGGGCTTTCCGCTGAGCATGAGCCCAGACAAGGGCTAGTAGTGCAGCAGTTCGAATAGGCTGAGTACTAGGTACACTTCAAAACTAAATCCACCTCTTTAAAGCACATCTGGAGAGGGGATGTGGGAGCACTAACTTTCACTGAAGATAAATGACACTTTTTTTTTTTTAACTAAAATGTTTAAAACACTAATACAAGTAGAGGAGGAAATGCAGATTTTTAGAGAGAGTGAAGGTATCTCTTCCAAAAAGTCTTTTCTGTATGCTGGGAAATCTTAACTCACTGTCCTTCACTAGTGCGAGATCTGCACTGAGGTATCTCAAGCAGAAAGGATTTGTTTAGAGGGTATTACAAGGAAAAGGAAGAGAAATCAGTGAAGCTTTTAGTGTGAGGTTTTCCCCAAGGAGTTGTTCCATGGTAAGGTACACAGATGTCTTAAGGGGAAGCCTGGTTCCCTGTTTCCCTGAGACCAGGTAAAGGGTTAAACAGGCCTACCTTTGAAACAGTTTTGCAAATATGACTATTTGGCTGGAAGCAAAGAAAAAAATAGCAAAAAAAAGAAAGGGCAAAAAATAGCAAAAGTAGATGGGTAGAAGCATTTGCGTGAATGTGAGCAAGAGCACCATCACTGAAATGAGCTATGGTCTCTGCAAGGAGTGGGGAGAGTGATTACAATAAATCAAGGGCAATTCATTCAATAGCAAGTATGAGCACAAAATAGAGTGTGCAAAATATGTTGATTTGTTACTCTGGCACATACATGGTGCCTAAGATAAGAAACTACTTGTGTTTAATTGGAGTTAGGTAGAAGAATGAAAGCTAAAGCAGATAATTTGCCTTAATGACTGCATGAAGTAAAAAACATACGTATGTTATCAGTATGACTTGGATAATTGTAGGCGACTTGTGGGCTTTAGTTTTGTGGGACTGTGACTATGCCACTGTACCAGTAACACCACATAGGAAAGATTTGCCTAAGTAACAATATTAAAAACACCATATTTGGCATTAAGTAAAGCAGTTGGGGTGGACCGACTATTTGGGAGAAGTTGGGGCAGAGAAAGAGAAGCTTAAGGGCAGCAAAAAGGGGGTTCAAAAATAGAAAAAATGGTGAATAAAATCAGATAAAAAGCAAAGGAGGGTGTGATCTTTCAATAGTAGGAGTGCAGATAGCTACAAATGTACAAATTGTCTTTTAAATCCATTATGTCTCAAGCCTGAAACCTAACGGCTTACAGCTGGACAAATAACAAGTAACCAAAAAAATCTCTTTGTTGTTATATTTTCTCTCACTCAAGCAGCTCAGACTGGCTATTGGTAAGAGAGAGTATTGATACAGGCTACAGGTAAGGGAGGATTTGCTGATGAAATTTTATCAGCAATCTTGTATTGACAAACTTAGAAAACACTAAGAGGTGTTTTCACTCTCTAATACCCTAGAAGTATCCAAATAAAGTCAAGAGTACCCTAGACATTTGAAGATACTTCCTTGTTTCAGGTAGAATAACTTCCCTTATAAGTAGTTTTTGTGCTGCTTATTTCCATGGTCAAAGCCTTCATTCAGACAGATAAAGAAACATACTTGTTGGCCAGCCAAGCATCCTGCCAAAGCAGAATTTCCACTGCCAGCACTGATACCATTTCATTTTGATGTAGCTTCTCATCCCCCAGGTTTCGGCTGTTTGAAGGGAAAGCAGTTCTCAGAACAGATGGAGTTGGTAATAAAGCTCCTTCTAGGAGATACAAGGATTACACAGGGAATTAAATGGCGAAACAGTGTCTGGAGTACATGCTATAAACTTAAATCACAGAAAGTAAAATTCCCTTCCCACTGAGAACAACATGGTGGGGAAAACTGCAAGTGACAGTGTGGCTTTCCAAAATGTTAAATACCAAGGTTGTTTCCCCTCAGTACACTGGCTATTGAAACTATTTGTGAGATACGTTCCAATCTTGCACCCACAAAAAATCTTGTGACTTGTCATTTTGAGTCAGTGTCAGGAGCACTGCCAAAAGCAAGGATGAAGTAGCTGTCTCAAAAGAGCAAAAGAGAGTCTATGCACCAGACAGGGAAATGGTGCAGGCTTTTGCCTATGTACAACACAGCTCCTGAGCTCTGCTATGAAATCTCATCGGAGTTCTGCTGGAAGACCTGCCCAGCCATACTCTTTTCAGGAAAACAAGAAGACTTGCACCTCAAAGGTCCTTCTACATTTCCAGGCTTACACAAATACTAAAATCTCTCCCAGACATGTGGACAGCAACTACTGCACTGCTTTTCCAATGAGGAATGAGCATTTTAAGTCAGCATTTCCACAGCTACAACCACCATAAGCACCATTCCCAACAGAGCAGGGTGGGATGGAAAAGGGAAAGGAGTGCCTAAGAATAAGCCAGAATCCAGATAAACCATTCCAGTCAAGACCAGGGCTTGTTTTAACATAGTAACCTGTTCCTAGGCATGCCTGAGTCATCATGCAGAGAACAGTAAGGCCAGAGCAAGCATATTTGAATCTTCTTACACATCCTTTCCCAGCTTCGAAAAACTTTCATCTCAGGAGAGGTCCTGAGCCTAATGTGATTTGTCTACTTACTGATCTCCAGTGGATATTCTCTCTCAAGTATTTGCCCTATCATTTGATTTGCTTTGTTTATTGTTACTGAGCATTTAGCTGGCATTTTACATCAAGGACTGTTATAATGTCATTCAAGAAAATGCTGTGGGTATACTCTCACATTGCTAATCCATACTGCTCTGTGTTTTGCAATAAATTGCAATACCCAGTTTAAACTGCCCTGAAAGACCTTAGCGGGAAGGGACTTTTACTATACGTGATTTAAGTTTACATATACTCCAATAATCCTAGACATTATCCATTTTTATTATTCTCTATATAATTTCACTTGCTTTTATCAGCTATTGGGGGATTATGACCAAAAATCCATTTAGAACAAGAAAGATTTGTAATTCCAAATCTCTTTACATGACTAATGCATATGTTTTGTGTTTAAGAACAGTTGCTTTGCTTCCCATACTGGCTCTGGACATGTTATTTACCATTATGATAGCATGCAGAAACATGAAATAGGCCTGAAATTTGTTATTCAATGTAAGATCTCATGGACTGCATTGAATTGGCTTTTATATTTAATATATAATGGCTGAAATGTTGAACTTCTTAATCTACAGGATTTCTTTAATTATCTTAATTGAAGCCAGGATTTCATCTCAGGAAAAAACTCTAGTTTTTAGTGTTATTCCCTAATGATTTTGTAAGATGCTTTTCTGCTTGCTAGGATACATACGCTTTGCGTCCCTCAGCTTTACTCAGTGACAGAACAAATGATACTTGTATAGCATTCGGAGCAAAAAAGACCGAGATAGTCAAATTAATGTTTTACTCAACTCTGCCACGCTACAGAGACCCCTCTCTTATTTTCTCTATCTTGGAGAAAAGTATTTCAGATATTTCCTTTGGGTTGATCTCAGCTTATAGGTTTTTTTCCAGTTGTCACTTTGCTCAGGAAAGTCCTTTTAGCAACTGTTTTTTGAGTTTCTATTCCAAATCCTGAATCTGAGAAGTTTTGTGGAGATGAAGCAATCCTTCCTCCCTTCCTTATTGATCACTCCTTGCCATCTGTAACATCCACTAATTTTTGCACACAGCATAGCTTAAAAAAAAACAAAAAACAAAAAAGCTATCCTGAATGCCAAATGCACAGTGTTGCCAGTGAGCAGTTAAATAATCATTTTTTTTTAAAAAGCCTAGTTTTACTTGAGTTTACTGTTATATAGTACATTCTTAAGAATTGTCAAATAAAATGAAGGAAATGCAATTTTTAACACAGTTAAAGAGAAAGTATGCACTTCTCAAAGTTTGAAGACTTGGCTGTATCAAACAAACCACCCTTTCTTCTAATGGAGAGATTTGCCAAAAGGAACACAGAAACCTTACTGGCCACCTTGCAAAACATGGTACTAAGTGTAATTAAACAAGGCCAATTTTGTTCACAATGTTTTGCAGACAGAAGGTGCAATTAAGCTTGTCTGAAGCCTTGACCTAAATGCTTTAACTTCCAAGAGAAGAAACATAAAACAACAGAAAAACTAAAGTTTGATATATTGTTCCAGCAGGCAGCAAGACTGTGCTATGCAGTGCAGCAAGTAGGTGTGATTAGCTCATTTGTCATTAGTTGAAGCCAGCAAGAAACAGAAAGCAGAAGTCTGAGCACACGGAAGTAGCACCCTCCAATTCTGATTAGCTTCTCATTTATACCACGTTGTGGTAAGCTACAGGCTGCATTGGCTCCCTTAACCTTTCTACAGGCGTGAATGTATTAACTCCTGTATCCCTCGGAGAAAAAGGAACAGAAAACGTCTCTTCACAGAGGCTGAGTGAGAGAGAGAAGTAATTCTGCAAACTACTAACACCACCACCATGAAGGCATCCAATATCCTCGTGCTCATCTTACTCCTGCTCTGCATCAATGCCAGCACAGAATGGCCTACGCACACGGTCTGCAAAGAGAGCAACTTGGAAATATATTACAAAAGCTGCGGTGAGACTTAAAATTTCCTTTTCTTTCTAGCTGGGCAGCATGGTTCTAACACAGTGACAGCAGCTTACAAAAAGGCAATGAACAGAAGGGCTATACTTAAAAGCAAGCACTGGGTATTGTTAGAATATTTTCAGTCTTCCAAATATAGGGGGTGTGGTTGACACACGTGAAGAAATATGACTGTATTTAGTTAAAAGATAACAGACAGGAAATAATGTAACCAAATTCAGATTAATAACAGCTGTCAAAAATAGCTCCAATTCAACTATTGAAAGAGAGAACTAGGATTTGTATCTTAAAGCTAGGTTAACAATAACAACAAAAAAGAAATAACATGAAAAACAAAGAAGCAAACAAGCAAAAAAAATGAGGTAGACCCTGAATCTTTACATTTTTAATCCTGGGATGACACTGAATCTTCAATGCACTGATCTGATGTTCTCATAATGTGAGCTTAGGCTGTGGTGATATGTTTTCTGTCCTCCCACTTAGTGACAAGGGACCTGGTGTGACAGTAGGAAGGGATTGTGTTCTTAGACATATCCACCATGCTTAGTGAGACTTCAGCAGCAGCACTTACCAGAGGCATTTCCTAGGGATATTAGGGTTTGTTTGTTCTTGAAATCAGTAGAGAAGAAAAAGAGCAAGCAGCACTGGAATGACTGAAAATGAATTTACTGAATGGTGCCTGCTTCCCAGCGGTGCTGCTTTGCTGGCCTTGTGCCGCCCCTATTGTGCTGATCTGCTTTACAACTGGGACAAAGGGAATTAGATTCACAGACGCCTCATTCATTTTCTGCACGTGATGTGAAAAGAGATTCATGGCAAATGAGCACCCTAGAGTTTGTTTTTCCAATTCATTCAGATACAAAGGGTTTCCCAGGGGACTTTTTCTCTTGTGGAGCTTTCATGGAGTTTTGCGCACCCATTAAAATAAAGCCAGTGAGGGACAAGAGAAGTAAATAAATATTTGTAATGCAATTCTTTACTGGCCTGCTCCCAAGAGAACAAAATCAGGCGTCACATATTATAAATGGATGTCCTGTATCAGGAAAATAATTAATTAGATATCGAATACAAGCTTTGCTATTACAGCTATTTTAGCAAGAATTCATTGTATAAATTAATTCTGTTCCCTCAATAGGACTCACTTAGCATGAGATGCCTTGATACAGAGGCACAAGCTACAGCTGATCCAAATGATAATGAGATTTGTCTGCTGGACATGTGTCAGTCAGGCACCAGGCATTGCTTCTTACCATGCACACCACAGGGCTCAGTAACAAAATGCACTTTGTTAGAGCTTATATATCACTTATTTAAGTTTGCCTTGCACTGAAAGGTAACAGGCACAATCATTCAGAAGGAGTTCACAGCTTGAGAAGCACAAGCCAGACATAACACAGGTCACATCTCAACATGAGAGAAGGTTTCTGTTCTCTTGGGCACAGCCACAGGAGGTGAGAGGATTACACAGATGTGGAAACAATGTGAGAATTAAATCAAATTTCTTGTATGAAGCTGATCCTTCTCACCCGACAGTTCTTGCAGATTCAGTTGCAACCATACTCCCAGCTGCCATCCCAATGGTCTATCCTGCCTTTTTTCCATACCTGCTACCGTGCCTATAGTGTTAGACCAGGATGCATGTCTGCATCTTAGCTCCAGTTCGTTGTCTGGTACTTCATATAAACTCAAAAATTACGGTGTTCTGTAAAGAGGTAGGATGCAGGCACACACTGAATCTCCACTCTCACTCCATATTCTGAATGCCATAGATGGAAACCCGAGACCTTGTCGATATACAAATATCCCATCACAAATCCCATTCCCACTCAGCTATCTCAGACTAAACCTTGAGGGACTCAGGACTCAGGACATACAACATGAGAAATGGTTGGAAAAGATGCACTTGCACATGTACTTGGAAAAAATCATTGAAAAGAAATCAGAAGAAAATTCTCAATAAAAAGTCCTTAGCAAAGAACTCAGCCTGAGAGATGGGTGGTCTAGAAATAAAAAATATAGACTGTATACTGCCTCCTCTATATAACCACAGGAGACATAACACAGAGACAATCTATAAACAGCTAGACATTTCCCATTAGAGCCACTCTTCCTCCCTGGAACAAGTGACAAAAATGGAAGAAGATCTCAAGTGACCACAAATCACTTTAGAAACCTGGCCAGCAATCCTAAGATAAAAGTGGTGCACCTTAACACCTCTAACTGAGAAAAGAGAACTATAACTGGCAAGTCTGTGCAGAGACATGAAAAGAATATGCTACACAAATGGCTGATTCTATCCCTTTTAATTTCACAATGTTTTCTACAGTAATCATGCTTTTGATCTTTCCAGTTACACTGTAAAGGCATTTCTCTGAGAAGGGAAAGTCAGGAAGGCAGGGGTAGATGAGTGCCACGAGCAGATTCCAGTGCTCTTTGAGAGTCAGGCATCTACTTGAAAGTGCAAGTGCAAAATATAGCTCTTTGACATGTCTAACAGCACCTGTTTCTAGAGCATTCATATAAGCTTAATTGAGGCATTCTTTGTTAATTAGCCATGAAAACACTCTTAAAACGCAACATTCAAATGAGGCCTTCTTCATAGCATAAAGCAAGAGATTGTTGCTGCAGGTCCCTAGAAAATATTTTCCATCTGCTTTTATAGCGCTCTTTCATGAAGTGTTAGTTGGGTCTACGTCAATAAGTCAGAATTTTAGATGTCTGTTTTTGTTTCAGCCAACATACCTGGACTGGTATGCTCAGGGATTAATAAAGCTCTGTGCTTAGATTAGGACCTCAGAGATTTCAGAGCTGCATGGTACTTTAAATCAGAGGTTTCTCAACAATTCAGAGTCTTGCTAGAAGTCAGGTGGTTCTTAGAAAAGTCCTGGAGAGCATCTACCATGGAAGGCTTTGTATTCTATGCTCAGGAAGAAACAACAGGGAACTTCAGGGAGATCTGCAGAAGAGTCAAAGTAGTAGTATTTGCAGATGACATCTTGTAGGAGAGAGGCTTTATAAAACACTGTTCAGACACATGGGATTTCTGGCTATCAGATACAAACAGATTTCTTAGTTCATGCCCGTCTTTCTGCTTTCTGTTTGCTGCTTTATTTTATTTTTTTTTCTTTCTGTTTTGAGCTGAAGCAAGGCTAATAGCCATCAGCTGAAGTTTCAGGAAAGGAAAAGTCAATCACTATTCATTTCAGCCTCCAAAACCTAAATAGGAAACAGATTGCACCCTGTTTTGCAGCTTTTTATTGGCATAGCCTCTACTACTACTAATAAACATATTAAAGGAGACCAATGTCTTTCCTTAAACACAGAAAATTTAGATTGAACGTATGTCCAGTGAGCTGCAGAACTGCTTGCATGGCATTATGTCACACTTCAAACAGGGTCACCTCTATGAAGTTTATTCCTACCCTACTGTGGTACAGTAGGAAACAGGAGCACTGTTCCCTTCACTGTAAGATAATGCTGAAACTGCCTTTCCTTGTACTTGTGAACTCAGATTCTAATTTCTTAAAATGGTCACTAGAAGTCAACAGGGTTATTCTGGTGTAGAATCTGGTCTCAGATATCTCAGTATAGACACCCTACTGTTAGACTGTGCTTTGAATGCAAAAAAGAAAAAAAGTGGATTGATATACTAAATAGATTACAATTTCCTGATAATGTGCTTGTCAGTACTGAATAGTTTCGGTCTTATTGGGGTCCAGCTCACAGAGTCAGTCCATCACATTCTGTTTCCTACATATTGAGAAGTCAAATACATTATTTAAGATAAGATTCCTTTTTTCCTTTTTTTTTTTTTTTTTTTTTTTTTTTTTTTTTTTTTTTAATATATCTGTAACACCCATCTCTGGTCATTTAGCGATACCAACCTCTATTACTTGCTAAATTGTAATCTTGCTAAACACTCATCACTGTAACACTAATTTATAGCAAGTCTGTTTGTGCTTTCTAACACTAGCCCATTAAGCTAATCTGCTGGTTGCTTTTCCTCCAGATATGCATTCCCTGGACACACGCTTACATCCTTTAGTTAAAGGATATAAGTAACCTGATAGCTTTCACTGGAAAAGGAAAGTCTGCAAAAACTCTCACCTCATGCATCTCCAGGGCAAATGTTCTCCAAGACACTTGGTAAAACAGAATCTTTTCCCATTATTCTTTATTTTTTGGCAGGTGGATTGAACCAGATGTTTCTGTTGAACTTATTTATTTATTTCCCTCAAGCAGTCTCCAGAAATTGCTTCTGCTTCTAAATTATTTAAAGCCACATGACATCAACTCCCCTCTGATCTTTTGTTGCATAGATTGCTAGTGGGCAAACAATCAAAGAAGTTAAGAATTTTACTTGAAAATATATTTTGTTTGTTTGTTTGTTTGCTCTGTCCAAGCCATCTTAGTGTCACAGCCTGGCTGCCCATTTGGTACAGCTTTTTCTTATTCCAGAGGGAAGACCAGGTGTTGACAAGTGTATTTCTGGCACCACATCCTAACAAACCAAAGTTATCATCAAAATCAAGTTAGCATGGATGTGAATGTACCTGTAAATCTTCCTGTAAAGTTCTAGTCCCTCCATGAATTAGAAGTATCTCATCTGTTTCATCCTGCACTCCGAGGATTAAAAGTTTCTTTTCCAAAGTGACCTCACTAGATATTCCTAATTTAATTCTCTCTCCTCTTTCAGAGCAAAGAGAATACTTACTAAGTTTTAAAATGCAGTGTTAAGGAGGAACAGAAGACAATTTCATGCTTCCAAGGTACTTTGGCCAAAACCTTAGCTACAGGATCTAAACTTTGAGCCATTTAGCAAGATCAATAATACTTTCACTGAAACTAGTGGTAGAGAGAATTAACCTCAATTGTTATTCCTTCATCACAGTTCAAATTTTCCTTTTTAGTTTGGTTTCAGAAATTTCTTCTGAGTGCTCACAACATCCATTTACTCACAAAAACCATGCAAGTCCTGCATTATATATCACAAATAGATGGTTGCCCCTGTTGTGTCACAGCGCCTGTTCCTTATCACTCGTTGTTAAAGTATAGTAGATACTATATCCAAATAATGACTTTTCCCCTGTCTTCAATTGCTGTAGCCACCAAGAACTGATAAGGTATCACAAGCAGGAGGGGTAGTAACCCACAATGAAAGCTTTAGAAAAATATGTTTTTCCCTTTGGAAACAGACAAGAGAAGCTCACCCTTAAAGCAGTATATTGCATTACAGTCAAGAAGTACTTTGGGCCAGACAGAACTGAAATTTGCTACTGCATGAAAAAAAATGAAGAACAGTCCGATTTACTAAACAGGTGAATCACTGCTAATATTAACAACATGATAAAACTTTGAGATTAGCTTCGTGTATCATATAAACTGGAGTCTATCCAAAGGTACATTCACTGTATCAGGTTAAGAGCAAGAATAAGTCACAGAATCTCACAAGTACTTGAGTGTAAAGCATTCTGTGTAAGCATATGAAGAGTTACCAGACTTTCTTGACATTACCACATCATCTCATCTGGAAATCTCATCAAAATTGCAAAATAAGTCTAGACACTATGATCCTTATATTTTAACAAAGAAAATATGAGGTAGGAGGTAGGATTCTCCCAGCACTTTAATATCAGTTGCCCAAAATATCCAGAATATTACAAAAAGAAAGAAAACACATCTCAGAAAACACATCCCCAAAAGACTTTTGCATTACTGCAGGCTGGTGTCACTGCACCAACTTCAAGAAGACTTAAGTCAACATAGTACTGGAGTAACACAGTGGCCATCAGGGACAAGATGTCCAAATACCTTACCCAAAATCATCGCATACTCAATCCAAAATTTTGATCCATCCCACATGCTGCTTTTAGACTCAGAAGAGCCTCTAGTTGCCAAAAAAATAGGACCTTGAATGCTACCAAAAAATTAATTCAATGAACTGCCTTCCTTTTCACCTAAAGATGGATGGTTTCTGTCAAATGATCCAACAGCAATCAGGCAGGTGGGAATCCAGGTAGTTTCCTTAGCAGAAGGAGCATATCTTTCCAATTATAGCTTACTGCCACATTCCTGCAGTGGATTTCAAGCCATCTCGGGAATATAGGAACATTTCATCCATTTATACACTGCTGATTAGTGTTCTGTTTAATCAGCCTGCTACTCTAGAGCATGGTATGTGTCTAACCACAGGGCATTTCCTAGTAATGTCTGGTTCTATTTCTAACACAAGTCTGCAGGTTTGTTGTGAATCCCCAGTCACGCTGGCAACTGCTGTTGTCCAGAGATCTCTCTATCTTAGGTACAGCGGTATAAAGAATATTATAAAACCTCCCGAAGAGAGAAGAGACAGATCTGATTAGAGATACAAGCAGTTATTTTATGCATCTTATTCAAGCAGCACACGGTATTTTCTTACCAACAGAAGAGAAGAACAAAGAGTTTCTCACTCTAATACATTCCCTGCTGGGCCCAAATTAATGCAGTATTTTCTTGTTAAACCACTGTAGCTGAAGCCTGCCTGCCTCCCTTTCTTTCTCAAGCTAAGTAGGACATAATAGGATTATCAAATACAAATACAGATCTGTATCTGCCATCTTCGAACAGTATCTTTCAGTTTTGTGTTCTCAAACAGGTTTAGATGAAGCATTGTCCTATAACACAAAGCACTGCAATCTCTCTTGCCAAATATCACTATTGGGAGAAGCAAAGAAAATGTCCATTAAATAAACTTTGTGAAATTGTCTGCCCCTCCAAGTCTTGCAGCTCTAAAAAGCCCAATGTCAAGAAAAATCCTATGGGCAGAAAAGGCAGGGAGACTCAAGGTAAGTCTTCATCAAGAGCACTTTATGCAGGCCAAGGATACTTCTGTCCCCCAACACAGCCCTCCAGCCCTAGTGAGTGTCTGTCTTCACAGAGTGCTGACCATACCACTCCTCGCCCAGACTACCAGAAGGTCCATGGCTGCAAGTTGCCACTAGTTGACCTCTGTTTGGTTCCAGGGCAAATCTGTCCCTTCCTTTTACTTCTGCTACATCACAAGCTCTTCAATATCGGCTCAGCCCAACATCCTAGATTTGCCAAACAGAAGCTCAGTTACTCATTCACTGGTCTCCGAGAGCTGCAGATTTAAACAGACATCAGATACCACAAACAAACCACTGTTTGGAATGGGGAATCTCTATACCTTCATGTCCACAGTGTCTAAGCAAGAAAGACATGAAATACGGGAGATAAAAGGCTTCAAGGCTTCTTCTGCACAGGAAGCCTAAAAGAAAAAGCCCATAGCTGGTCACGACTTTGAGGGTTTGGGGATAAAGCATCCCAACTATGAGAAACTACCATTGGCCAGCATGTACCTCACAATTTATTTTGCTATCCATTGAACAGAGGTCACTGTTCTTCCAAGCCATGTTAGCACATAGCAGCGGTGTGCAGCAAAGGCAAGCCCAGAGAGAGGTACATTCAACAGAAGGTCCTCAGTACAATCTAGATACATAACTGCAGCCTTTCTGTTTCAGCTGGTGCTTCTTTCTCAGTACATTATAAGCAGACTCCCTGATGTCAAATATAACCTTGAGCATTCAGGTTAATTTATTTAAATAAACATTAAAAGGAAAGTGTTAAGTGAATACATCAAGTCTGGGATCCCAAACAGTTCCTCATTCTTTTCCTCTCCTTTCATCACCTTGAATGATGTAAGGACTAATGAGTTAATTTTATTAAGAGTTTTGAAGGTGAGGAGTGTTGAATAATTACTAAATATGATTCTTCCTCGTGCTAATTTCCAGCTCCTCCAGCACTACTGTATCCTTGAATGACCCTAACAAAGTGAAGTTGTGTCATTCTATTGAGTTCTACTGCTTACCTACTCCTAAAAGTGCAATTTTGAAAGACCCAAAGGTGACCAAATTCGAGAATCTTCTCACCACTGCAATGTTTGCAGATGTGAACTCTTACAAGCAAAGCTTGCTTGCTGCTTCTGTTCTTTGCTTTGTGTCCATATCAGTGCTTCTAACCTCTGGTTTTCATACGCATATGGAAACAATGGGATTTTTAGAAGAGATTCAGATGAGAGCGAACCCAGTAGAGAAGAGTGAACAAAAGAGGGAGAAGAAAAGAGAGGAATAAAAGACAGGTGCTCTTCTAGAACAGCCCAGCAAAATTCATAAAACAGGTGCTTCCCATCTGGCCCTACAATTTCTGTAATGCCCTGTTAGTAGTCTGTCAGGCGAGATCTGAGGGATTTAGGCATAGCAAGTTAGCACATGATCATTCCCAGCTGCCCCCCTCCATTTCCCTGCTGGAGATCACCACTCCTACAACACATCAGGCAGATGGGACATGTCCTGGAGATCAGATGCCCTGGTTCACGAACCTTGGTCTTATGTTCAGCTGGAGCTGCCAGCCCAGCTCACCAACTGCAGGAACTGAGGCATGAAAGTGCATTCCCTCCTGTTCTCCCCGGTAAAAGGTACCAGGCTTGTAGCCCAGAGGATTGTATATAGACTGCTACAGATCTATCTGAGCTTATTCAATTAGGACTTTATATGAAGAAAAAGAGCAGGAAAAGGAATTCTTGCAATAAATATTCAGGAACTTCATTGAGCATCTAACCAGTATAACTCTTGTCTATCCAGTCTTCTAGAATAATCTAGCAAAATTCATCTCTGCTAGCGCTTTGGAAAATTAAGGCAAAAATCTTGCACAATGGTGCCACTCTAAGCAGCATGCAAGGAAAAACACATAGTAAGCCAATATTGCAAGAAATCACCCCCACAATATTCAGGTGAAAGGGTGAAAAGCGAGGTGGGATGTGTGGGGTCGACTGGCACTATCCCAATTGGCTGGTAATGAGTGGCAGGATGCCATCGACATCCCAAATTTACCTCTCACACAGTAAGGTTTTATTACAGATGCTCATCTTTAGGGAAAGCTGTGCATTCAGTGCTGGATACAGCTGCATGTTCAGCATTAGCTGGGGCATTGATTTCTAATAATGGGTCTAAGAGATCCAGCAGTAAAATGATTAGTTATAACAGATGAAGACTTGCCTCTTTCTGAAAGCAGTAGCCCCCCAAAAATTTAGAACTGTCTGGAAAGAACCTTGAATCAAAACCTTATTCCTAGGCTAGTTTCAAATCTTACTCCCACTAGTTACAAATGTTGCAGCTGAAGCCATTCTCATAGAAAAATACATAAAAAATGCCCTTTTGACCTCAATAAGCATATTTTCACTGCTAAACATCAACATGTTTGCAAAATTTCCCCCATTGTTTTAAGTCTTGGTAATATATCAGAGCTTAACTGCAAAAGCAAAACTCTGCAACCAGTTGAAGAGTTTCTAGCTTTAATTATGGAAGAGGTAGCAGATTGAAGGGAGTGGGTGGAGGGAAGTCTGGGAACATACAGTACTGTGCACTATGAAATGTTGCAGGGAAGTGGAAGGCTGAAGGGCAGCCCCACGTATTTTAGAGATTTAATGGTAAATGTTATTGCTCTGCACATGTGAAAGACTTAACATGTATTTTTTTAAGTCTCTTCAATTGAGGCAAACAAGGAAGAATAAGTATTAAACTTCCATAAGAGACACAGTGACTCACAGTTGTGTATCTGAAATGAAATACAAAAGGGGCAACCACCTCGAGTTGCCTTTGCCACAGATATTGGACATCTCAATGCTTAAAGGAAGAGAAGCACAGCAAACTAACTCCGATCATAAAGCTGAATTTACAGATATTTTCAGTTATCAAATGGTTAAAAATACTTCCTTATTTAAATTACTTTTAGCTGCACACATTCTGCCTACTTGTTTCAGAGTCTAGACTCTCTGGCACCACAGCTCTGGCAATAAAGCTACCCTTTTGGCTGGTAGCAGCAGGAAGCCCCCATGTGCACAATGTCTCTTACTTGTTGGATTGCAAAGTCATAGCCTGAATTTCCATAGGGAGAAGGTGAGAAAATTAATTGGAGTTTCTTTTGCTGATGGAAAAGTATACATTTCTCAGTAACAGTGCAACAACACAAAATCCAAGTATTCTTAATTCAGAAATTCTGCTGGAGTGTTTCATACAAGTGTTTCCACACTCTCTTCATCTCTGGGGATCAGAAAACAGTTTTCTTGATGTACCAGAGCATAGAGGTATGCTGCATCTCAGCAGTGCAGTAGGACAGACTCATGACTACAGCACAACATGAGAGGTGTAATCTGGCCAAAGAGCATAATCGATAGTAAAGGATAGGCTCATCAGATATCCAAAATAAACTACTATGAAGTCCAGGTTCATCATACAAAGTTCATGATTTCTATTTAAACTTGGTTTCATGAACAAACCCTTCCATCCAAATGGATTTGTTGACAGGAAAAATTCAGCTAATTTTTTAAACTTCTAGCCTAAATACCACAATTCAGTTTGCTGACTAAAGCACAATTTAATCTATTTGAAAAGCAAGAGAGCATGGTATACATTGCAGTTCCATTTTGTCACCATAGCTGTCCTCTGGAAATTACAGAATTGACAATTTTAGTATTTTGTCAACCAGCAGTGTTTGTGGGCATCAATATCCAATATGCTCATAATCTGAGCAGCTGTTTCCTGAACCTTATCACCATACCACATGCTAAGAACAGAAATGAGAAGGGCTCTTGCAGAAGTCCAGAGAAAAGAGGAAACCAAACCCTGTGGGTTGCTAGAGGCCAGAGAGTGAGCAGCCACAACTGCCCCAGAGAAAAGAGAAGTTTGACACTATTTCCGGATGGAGCAGGAAATTGCTTTTCTAGGCAGTTGCAACAACTTTTGAAGTTGCAGAAACAAACCAGGAAGTGGCAGGAATAAGGAAAGGGAGACAAGCCAACTCTCTGACCCCTGTCATGCTTGAGTAGCTGATAAACAACTCCAGGTGTCACCTTTTCACCCGTGACTGACCATGCAACTGCAGAGCTTGGTCTTTTGGTGTGGAGGAGAAAATCCAGCACAAGGGAACAGAACTGTATGAAACAGCAGCCACTTTCATCTCTCTCCTTTAGTTAGTTAAATTTAGCAGAGCGTAAAACTTGGGAGTTCCTTTTGCACAACACAGATAATTCCAGTGCTGGAGAGCTGGGCTTAGTTGGAGCCTTCAGCCCATCCTTATTTTATCCTTATTTCATTCATTTCACGCTCTCCTCTAAGCAAAGTAGGCTTTAGCCACCCATGCTTGTTCCCTGCAGGCTTCTACAAGTGTGGAAGACTGCTGTAGAAATAGGATCAATCTAGGAGCTAAGGCAGTCCTGACACATCAGCTCAGCCTCATAACAATATTCTTGATACAAGTTTCACCGCAGTATCAAAGCAAAATTCTTCCAATTTATTATTTTCAATTCAGTGAGAAGTTTATCTCAAAATATAAGTTTAGAAACAGAATTCAATTCCCAAGTCTATATTTTGTCACGACCAGCTTTATCTAAACTGAGGAGCCTACAGCTGCTTTAGCATGTGCCATAGTCACATGTGGGTATACCCTGTGGTCTCTGTTTTCTCCAGAAAAGGAAGCAGGATTCATGGGCTAAATGAGAAAGCACTGCAAGGACCAAATATTTGCCTAAATCAGACCTTGAGTCTTTGCCATACATCTAACCCATACATCCATCGGTTAAATGAGATGTATCTGAACTGGCCAAATTTTTCATCTCCAGCCATGGTCTGGGAAACTTCTGAACATGTCTTTCATTGCAGCAGCAACTGAGCTGTTGGTTGATGTTGACAGCTGTCATCAGAGTGTGAAACACTGTCAAATCTTTAGAAGTCCTAAAGAGTTTAAGGGAAGATGATGCTGAGGGCCAGCAAGGAAGAAGGCAGAAGTACAGAGAAAGCAGTTGTATTTCTGCAGGATTTTGGCAGCTTTGTGCTGAGAAAGGGAAACTGTGGAAACTGGTAAGAACCACGTTCATGTCAATCATCAGCTACTGGGATCCCTTGGCTTCCCATTCTGCTATCCATCTCCTTCTCTGAGAGATGTGTTCCTGGGTTAGAAATATTACATGATGGCAGAGCCAGAATGAAATATTGCAGGATCTCACTATTTTATTTTAATTTTAGACTTCTCATCCCACTTCAGGATTTGTTTTCCCAGGGAGGCTCAAAGCCACTATGTAATACAAGCAAACTAAAAAACATCATCACCATAAAATGCATGTCACAGATAAGCAAGGAATAGAAATGTACAGACTCTGAAAAGAGTACCGGTGCTAAGGTTTCAGTGTTGGACAAGCACTTACTCCCCAGCTTTTAATGAATTTGGTTTTCCTCATCTCCCTTATTTTTTTTTCCACACAGTTGCTTTTAGCGACACTTAGGCTATCTGCTGAATGAAATTCATATTAAGTGACTAAGACAGTAAGAAAGACAGAAGTAATGATTAAATCCAGGGCATGAACTCAAGAGAGTTGCCAAAAAAAAAAAAAAAAGGTAATTTGGTTTTTTTATGATAATCACATAGTTTTATTGTTCTTCACTATACAGTCAGTATCTTATTAAAAATATGACTGGTTACTCACTGTCTTCTCTCTCTTGACAGATCCTCAGCAAGATTTTGCTTTCAGCATTGACCAATGTCCTGATATCCCCTCCCACACCTTTAACATCAGAGGTGCTATAATCCTGAGTAAGTAAATTGCTATTTCCTCATGTCATAAACAGGTAATCTACTATGTCAGTGCCGGTATTCAGAAGCAAATAATAGTGTCTGAACCTCTAACTAATGATGAATTTATGAGAAATTTCGAAACCAGGGGCATCATGTGGGACCAGATAAATTTCAATTATGTTCTCACATCTGCTTTAGATCTTCTGTGTGAACTTGGGCCACGTCTCTCTGGGTCCTTGCTCAGCTCCTACCCTTTGTCTGCATATATAGATATAAACTTGCCAAGGTGACATATGCTATCTATATAGCTTGTCTTCACATCTAAGCCATCTTGAAATAGTCCAAATGAGGCAGCTGTAGCACCCAGAATTCTGTGTTTGCTTGGCAGCACTCTCCAAATTCCCAGTGGCTGACTCTTCCAGGAAAGATACCAAACTGAACTGCAGGGACACTGGGGAAATGAGGTGGGAGGACCTCTCCACCCTTTCTGGACACAAATGGATCACTGTTGGGACACGCTGGAGAGTCAGAGCAGCAGTACTGCTAGCCTGAGGCAATACCCTGCCACACCATCAGCTCACTGAGTGGGCTAGCCAAAAATATATCCTGTGGTGCTTGACTTAAGAAGGTCAGAAGCAAAACTGCCCTTTAGTTAAGGAGCAGGGTGCACAGGTAAACATAAGGTATAGCTTGACTTGTGACCCTAGGCTTGCATGGACAAGCAGTGCTTCTTGCAGCAAAATAGGCCCCAGTCTCACCTGGAGCCTCCAATACTCCTGGAATACTACTAGATACTACTACTACTACTAAATACTACTAGAATATAAATATGAGATATTTGGCTCAAGTTACTGCATGCTCTCTGTGCTGAAAATGAGTTTGCTACGTCACCCTCTCATAGTCCTTCCTTGTGTTCCAAGTGCTTCCTTGTACACAAAGGACTCATGGTAGAAAGAGCTAAGGAAGTGCTGCTTGGGAACACTAGTTTTCAGGGGGCTGCAGATAGGCCTGCAAATGGGCATTTGTAGATCCTTTTCCACCACCTTAGATTACAGGGGCTCTTCTCTAGATCCTGTTGTCTCACCAGCTTTATTGATACTAGCATGCCAAACAGAGCATAAGTGCAAGCAGGCAAGCTCCTGGCACTGCTTGGGCTGGTCCACAGCATAGAGCATAGTCTTGACTCAGGCCAGCTAGCTTTCTCCCAGGCATTAGCCATAAGTGCTGGCCTGTTCCCAGCAGGCACACCATAGACAACCACTCTGATGGAGGATGTATGTGTATGTACACAGGCTTTACTATGCTAGTTGGGAACGGAGAATGATGACTAGTGTAGTTGATTTAACAATAATGACGCAGCTATTACGATGCTTGTATTTGGCTGGAGTTACTTACAGATCATAGAATCATTAGAATCATTATGGTTGGAAAAGACCTTCAAGATTGAGTTCAATTGATAGATCTGTCCCTGAAGCATAGATTTCTACGTATCAGGAGTTCTGATATTCAGGAGTGAAGAGAAAACACACAATACCTTAAGCATTGCAGTGTTTTTAAAAATGAAACAATTTTGTGCTTCCTCAGAACTCTCCAGCAATCCTCTTTTTTTTTTTTTTTTTTTTCAGGACACAGCATCAAGCGGTTGTATGCGAAGATTAAACTGATCATAAATGGGAAAACTGTCTTAAGCTACTCGGAGCCACTTTGTGAGCCAGATGACCCTAAACTTATTTTCTGTGGAAAGAAGAAAGGAGGTAATTTAGGTGGCACTATAAATGTTTGATGGCTACTGAGCATTACAAGCAGGATGTGCCCACTGCGTTGCTGAATGAACTGATACAACATAATGTTCTGTTTATTTTAACAGCATGTTAATAATGTATGACAGAAACACAGTAGGACAGAGACATTTTAATTTTAGAGCCTTCTTTTTCCTTAATATTTTTGCTCACATTTTTAAAATCAGAGTATCGTACACACGTTGGATTTCAAGTCCGTAAAAAATACTATGATAATGATACCCCACTTCACAGCACAAAAAAGTTTGTAAGCACACGCTCTCTCTCTCTCTATATATAAGTATGTATATATAAGTGTGTGTGTATATATATATATATAGAGAGAGAGAGAGAGAGAGACAGAGAGAGATGATTGTCACATGACCAAAGAGTATAGCAGAACTTGCCTTTATTTTTGTCAAAGGAAAGTCTGTGCAATCAAGTTCTGAATGAAGTTCTATATTATTAATCAAATAATGCTTCCTGTGGCAGCTTTTAACTTACTTAAATAGCAACAATGCTTGAATAAGGATGTTTGGATCAAGATACCGTTTGACACTGTCTGTGGTTTCTGTTTTGTTTCACCTTAATCCTTGTCTATCTTACAGCCAGAAGGTGTGAGTTCACTTCATGCCTGTCAACCCAACATAGCAGCCTATTTTTTTCACAATAGCACTGTCTGCCCTGACAAAATATGCATCCTTGGTCACAGATGGGCCTGGACACCCCAAGGACCTCACTGCCATGAGCATCTCAATATCTGACCCAAGCCAGGTGCTATAAAGCTAGCCATGGTGTTTCCATGGCCTCTAGGCTGTAATATCAACAGATAGTATGAACAGGTATCAGTTACCGTGAAGTTCCTCTTCTTTATATTACAAACATCTCTTTAGGCTGGTTTTAAGCCAGTAGATTCAGGGAAGTTTGTCACAGGGTTGTTAGTGAGCCAGTTAGTTTCAGAAACTCCACTTACTTTCCATTCACTTGCATGTCCATCATAATACTCCTGCATTAATTCGTGCACAAACACTACAGGCTTGACAACTGGGTATAGCACTGCTGCTAAAACAGACACTGGAAAAAATCACTAAGACATTTAATACAGCATAGAAATATCACAAAGAATAACAGAAAAATGCTGCATGAGCAAGCAATTATGTAAATCTGTGAGCCAGATAGACTGAAAAATAAAATTTAGAAGATTCTTCAATTGCATATTGAGTTATAAGACACACACACACACACAAAAAAAACCCCACACACTCACAGACCTACTGAAAAACTTTCTTATTCTGATGAAGTACTTTATAATACCCTTTAGAGAATACATTAAGGAGAATGTATTTCCTTCTCTCAATCCTGAGCCAAGCACAAACTGCTATTCACACATTATGCCTCAAAGCCAAATTCTCCTGGGGTTTCCAAGTCCTTAATCTTAGACTGGCAGGGGATAGTTTCTACTAATTGAAATACATTATGATATAAAACCATAGCTGGTTATTTAAATAGTAACACACATCTTAATTTAGAAGCATCCCTAAGTTAGTGCAAGGACCTCTGCCACACACTTTTTTAAAAATGCCACCTCCTTCAATAATTATTTTTATTTAGTAATTAAGCCACAGTAGGAAAGTGAAGTTTTTCAAACCACCAGGGTTCAAACTGAAATTGTGGTATTTTTTAATTAGCTGGCATTTGATTTTAATCAAATGCCCTAATGTTATAGGACAACAAACTGAATTGAAGTTTGAGGCAATTCAGTGCAGTCATGTTTTGAGTACAACAGCATGGCTACAAAGCTGACCTAGAATGTATGGGAAAAGGACAACATTGTGAATGGTCAAGTATGTAACCTAGCAAAGAAAAGTAGATAGTCTTGAAGCTTGTTATGCAAAGTTCCATTTTCCCTGCAGGCAACATTTCCAACAGAGATCTGACCTGAGTTTAAATATAGCTCCACATAGAATTTTTTGGCCACAACAAGAAGGTCAAAAATGGCATATCCCTCCCTCTCCTGATGACAGAGTGTAGTTCTACTGCAGGCTTTACTGGACTGCTTTTGCTGACAAGTGAAGCAGAAGTTACAACAAAAAGAAATTTTTAAGAGCTGAATGTGGGATTTTTTCTCTGCTATTTTACAATGCTACAACTTTGCCATAGTTGGAAAAAACATTAGGAAAACTAATATAGCTGGCTGCTTCACTAACATATTTACTATTTATTTTAAGCAAAGGTCACATCTGTCACAGCTCTTTGGGGCTTTTAAACAGGATTCCAAGACTTTTTTCTCTGAGATATAACCCTGTTCTGAAGCTATAGGCTCCTAGGTTGCAAGGAAGTGGGCCATTTTCCATTTAAGAACAACAACAACAAAAACAGCCAAATTCTTTGTGGTATAACAGAAACTTAATTCTTCCTTTTTTTTTTTTTTTTTTTTTTTTTTTTTTTTTTGTAGGAAGGGTGGGTTATTCCACATTTCCTCTAAAGAATATAGTTGCATAAGATTTAACAGATTTCCAATGCAATAACAAAAATCAGAGAAACACACCTAGTATGGTAATATTAAGCAATATGCCAACCACAACTTGCAGGCTTAATAAAAACTTCTTGATGAAAGATACTTGGATATTCTGCAAGTCCACAAGTTTCCTCCCAGCCCCAACTGATAAAGGCACCACCTGATGACTTGCACAGTCGCTCACGCGCACTGTTGTGCTAAACAAAAACCACCTCTACACACTGGGTTTGCATTTTTTTACATTACCCCATTTGGTTAGGTATTGCCATATGTGTGCTTCTAAAATGATATTTAAAGTTAAAATAGAGAATGGGACCTGCATTGGGTATCACTTTGAGAGCTTTTATAAATGTTTGTGAGGAATCAACTACACTGTAAAGTGAGGTCCTGGACTATTAGCCATTGCTGTTCCCCCTAGGCCCTTCAACTCACTTTTTCCTACTCGGTAGACAGAGTGCATGTTTCTCATTCAGCTACATATTTATATAGATTTTTCTCACTCAATTGGCAGTTGGGTGAGCTGGCAGTTATTCAGATCATTCCTGCATCCCTAAAATCCAAGGAAGTTCTGTATCAGAGTTGCAGGGCTGCGAGATCGAGTCCTAGAAGAACTCCAACATGGCGCATTTAAGTTCTAAAAAGATTTAAAACACAGAAAAAGGAAGAGGTGGGTGCAGATGTACAGGGCCTTTATATAGCACAAGAGTGTGAGAATGTTTAAAGATTTTCAGTGCAAGGAAGATCTGAGAAAGAGGAGTGAGAATTTCATTATAGGTGTTTTGTCAGGAATGAGAGGCATCTTCATGATAAATGATAACTAGTAACTTGAAGTAATTCTGAGGAAGTTCTTACACATTTGAGAGCTCTTCTTCAGACTAGAAGCTTCCAGGGGGCCAATCAGTGGCCAGGAAAAGGACCAAGCTACTTTTCATAAGAAATAATAGTGAAGATCTGCTCCAAAATATGCAATAAAATCACCAATACATTAGAAATATTTTATAGGATATTCCAGAAATCACCTTCCATTAGATCTTCAAGAAAAAGAGCTGAACATGAAAGGCAGGCTCAGCACACCACTGATTACAGAACACTGACAGATGCTGTAATTTGCAAGCATATATATAAACACGGCAACTTCTTATTTGGAAAAATGCAGCCCTGCATGTAAGTGTGTATGTGTATATATGTTTATGTATGTGTGTGTGTATATATATATATATATACATATATATAAAATCACATATTTTTGCAGCTATAAAAGCATCCAAATTTAGATGAGAAAGCTCTGAAATGATTGCACAATTCATTCAATCAGCTAGGCTCGGTGTCTGTGAGAGTTACACTTACTGAACAGATGTATTCATTGTCTTTCAATGAAGAATACAGAAACATACAACTGTATGAAGGCTACTATGACACATTACAGTCCTTAAATTCTAAAGTATGTGTATAGACGAAAGTTCTGCTTGAGAGGAACATTAAATGGCCTTTAAAGAGCTTCATCCAGCCAATGTGCTCACAGAATGCTACTATGTCAGAAATGAGCATAGACAATAAAATTCAGCAGATCTATTGATTTATGTCATTTCCTGGAAGGCCTCAACTAGCTGAAAACCAAGACAGCTTTTTTTTTTTTTTTTTTTTTTTTTTTCCCAGTATGACATGCACTTTCTCAGGAGAACTCCCTTTTCCCATGCTAGAAACAAGGAGAGTCACAAGGGTTTTCTAGAGGCCTGGCTGAAAATCATAAGCCATTGCAAGATTCCTAGTTAGAAAGAACTAGGCAAGGTCAATTTTGATGAACAAAGTAATAACTGTAGAACTCAAACTAAATGCACAGAACCCAGGTCCACAGTTTGAGGCTCCCCAAAAGACAGTGCAGCCCAGAGTGTGGGTCCTTTCATTACAGAAAGAGCAAGGGTGTAGCCACTATATGCAGGAGCAATCACAGGGACTCTAACAAAGAGGATTGAGGCAGAGCCCTAGATCACACTGATGAAATCAGTACTTTGTCACAGCAAAGTGAAGAAAACAGCAGCTATCACCTTCACTAAGGGTGAGATTAGTATCTCCATAATTTCAGATGTAAATGTACGAACTGATGACACCTATTTCATTTTGAAATACAGACTTTACAGAGCTTCAATGCTGCTTCTTTATGTTTAAATTCTGAATTGCTTTCTCATGGCCTTGGTAGGACCCTAAGGAGCCACTTGAGCCAAGAGAACTGTCCCATTAGAGTCCTACTGCAAGTTTCAGTGGAAGAGAGGTTGTTTGGTTGCCTAGTTTCCTCTCCATTATCCTGTGCTATTGTCCAGGACTAGCTGGGCTCAGACCTGAGGTAGATGCTGCTTTTCTCCCCCTCCAACAAGGTCCATTTTAGATCCTCTACTGAAACAGATTGCATACAAACCATGAGTCATTGCATTGTACTAACCATACACGGGGCAGCCCACAGTATGTCTTACCAGACATCAGCACAGCTACAGTGCAAGTCCCAGAAGAGTCACTCATGACAAGTCGTGCAGTATGCAGTGTTTCTAACTACTATTTAGGCTCTAGTAAGTTGTGAACTGAGGAGTGGGTTGTGCTGTATTTTTAAAATCTTGAGTCACAGCTCTGCAGCAGAGATGTGTCAGACTACAGGACTATAGTTTTATGCATGGAAGCAAACAGCAAAGGCAATCACTCCTTGAAAAGAAATAGACTTCCTGTGGTTCACACAAAACGGTCAGAAAAACAGACAGCAAAGGGAACAGAGCTTCTGTGACTGTTAATCAGTTTGAGAGTAACAATCCAGAACAAACTGGTTCTAGTCTCAGTTTTGGTAAAAGTTTTTTCAGGGGAGCACTCAGACCTCATGCAACCACTCCACCTCCCAGGATAATCAGGGCATAACCTTTAACAAACTCCTCCCTAATGCAAAGCTGTAGGACATTGATGATGTCTCACGTTTCTCTTACTCTCTTCCTAGTGTATATTATAGTCATGAATCTGAGTTTGTTAAAAAGTATTAACTAACATTTCAAGTATGTGTGAGGAAGACATTCTCTGGATGATTTCTAAATCGTGATGGGATGGACCATGGGACATAAACATGTGACAAACCTCCTTTTCCACCCTTTAACGGGGAACAATTTAAGGCAGTTCAGGGTGAGATGGGACTGAAACTGCTCTCTGCCAAGTAACAAGCATAAGGATACCAGCAGATGCTCATACAAATACGATGAAATGCTTACTCCTATGTCACTGCCAAAGTAAAGAATATTTCATGACACCTAAAAAAGAGAATCCTGAGACAGTTCTCTGAATTTTATAAGACTTGTGTAAGGCAAGTTGTTAAAAAAAAAAAAAAATCTTTACTGAAACATTGAAGAATTTTATTTTCAATCAAGGCTACAGAGTTTGGGCCAGTAAGTTATGGGAAAGTAGGAGGAATTGCAGAAGAGCTTGTGAATTCCCCATAGGGCTGAAATCAATTTTTCTCCTACATTGAGGAGAAAGCATGTCTAGCAACGAGGGAGATGAAGATTTGAAGGTGGGATTCCTGGGCTCTATTCCAATCACCAACACAACTTGTGTTGGCTTTAGCACATCACATAACTTCTTGGTGAACACTCTCTCAACAGTAAGATAGACATGTTCTTATTACTTTAAGGTCATCTTCAGCAAGCAGTCAGAAGCTTACACCTACAGAAGCACTCATCTCAGACCATTTTTGCTTAAAATTAGCAAAAAAGTATAGTTCAGCTCTTGCAGCTTCAAGTGCTTAACAGGCTCAGGCAGGGATTTCCAGATCACACTAAAGGACTTGTGTGTTGCAAATTCCACCCCTTTAATTTCTTCACTTGTAGAATGCACACTGACATAGGAACATCCTCACTGTTGGACAAAACCATAACCCCCTTCTCCACTCAAATACAGATTGTATTTGCTTCTTGAGCCCTGGCCCTGCCTTCCACATAAGAGAGCATATGTCCTAACATTTCTCTCAGGAGGGCTGTTGCAAGTCCATATATGAGCACTTTATAGTTCTATAATATCTCTCACAAAAGCATTTTGAAGTGCTATTACAAAATAGCATCTACTATCAGCTGCTTTTTTCTTTCACGTGTGAAGCTGCGTCTAACCACTCACTGTCGTATTTATTTTTCAGAACATATCTACTATGAGGGACCAGTCACACTGGGAATCAAAGAAATCCCACAGGTAAGTTTGTCACAGCTATGCTCCCCAATAGAAGGACTTTCTAGAGGGCATATGGTTACAAAACTACAAGCAATCATGTTAGCATATGGGAGGCTCTTCCAAGTAGCACACAGGACCTGGCAAAATATGGACAACAAATCTTTTTCACCATGAAATGAAGTAGATTTCATTAAAGCACTAGGAAAGTCATCATTATCCAGAGAGAGACAGTTTGTTTCAGGACACTGGATCTCTTCAGCCAGTGCTAAGAGATGTGCTCATTCAGTTCTTTTAGTAGACTGCTCTCTATTAAACCAGCAACAAACAAATTCTTCAAAGAATTCCTGAGACACTAGTGAGCTGAAGAATTTCGAGATGCTCATTCATTGTCATTGGCTATAAGGGATATTTAGAAAACTACTGCAATTGTGCTTTTTCCATTTTAGATATACAATGTTAGATTTAAAGACAGATCTCCTCTAAGTTGATACTGGCAACACAAGCCATGAAGCCTAGGAACATTTTCTGTGGACTCATAGAGCCGTAAGAGATGAACTTTTTAGATAGATGAAAAAGTGCTCTAGGCACTGCTCATATTGAGTTTCCTGCTTATCCATCAACGGTGCTCTTTGTGAGCAACCTTCCTCCACACTGAACTAAATCTCGTTCCTAAGCTTCAATAAAATCACATTGCAAAGCAAGACAGGTCCTAAATGCTAAGAGCACCGTTACCTCTCTTAACTGTGCACAGCTTGAAGCTGTTTGAAGATGTTTGACCAGTGAATAATAGAAGGTAAAGAGCCTAGATTGAAAGGGGGATGGAAAGATACAGATCATCAAGACATCTGGTTGAGAATGTGGGGAAGAAAGAATTAGCCACTTGCAGTCCAGATGTAACCATCATAAGAGGGTCAAACACTCTTAAATTTACTGAGACCTTCCACAGTTGACATAAATCTACATTACAGTCTCAGAGAAGATCTGGGGCCTGCTCAGGACCAGCTTGGTCCAGGCACAGAAAAGAAGAGGAGACAGGGTCAGAACGGGGGAACAGAATGAGAATATAAGTCCTGGGAAGCTGGGTTTGCTGAGACCTGTTCTATTGAGAACAAAAATGCTGTTTCATGGAGAAACAAGCCTCTGTAACAGCTACCAGCACATCTCCTTCTACAAACATATGAAGAGAGCAGTTTCAATTATTTTTCTAAAAGCTAGAGCTTCTTTAAGGTTGAGATTTCTGCACTGCAATGATATAATTCTCCCACAAAAGGAGTTACTAGTTCTTTTGACCACACCATTTGAAATTAAGCTTCCTCTAGTTTTATTACATAGTAATTAATCACAGATCAAATCATCTACATACATGCATCCAAATTTTATCCTCTATAAAAATTTGTATGAGGCGATTACAGTGTACAGACTGAGCCATAAGACTGGAACAAGAAAAGTTCCAGCAAACTGAATCCTTCTTCCCTTTCTTAATACTAAATAGCACATGCCATACTGTGGTTGCTCATAAGGAGCATGAGAAACCACACAGATTCAGAAAGAATTTTTATACATCAAAACATTTTGTTCCCCTTGCACTGTTTTAATTTTGAACTTCTTGTGCTGTCAGTATTGATATTCCTGACAAGTCTTTTGGCAGAAAATATGGACAACTCCTTTACCAGTTTTGCAACACATTTGGACTGCAAGATTTTTGAGGGATTTGATAGGAAAAGTATTATTTTGTTACTAGGAAGGGGACTCAATCATAGAAGCAGCAAAAGTTATTTAGTGCTTGCTGTCTAATCTCTTATTTTGTGCTTGTCTCATACAGGGAGAGTACACTATTTCAGCAGTGCTGACTAATGAAGATGGCCTCACTGTCGCTTGTGCTGATTTTAATGTGAAAAATTATTTAGATTATTATTAGCAACAAATAAACAATGTGCCCAAAGCCTTTAATTAAATTTACAGATCACCAAAACTGCACAATCCAAGTGAGCTACTTGCATGCTACAATGATTTTGAAGGAAATAATTCCCACATGGTAGTTTGAATACTATTTCTCTTTGTAATTCTCTCTTTTCAAGATGTCAGTAGACCCTCTAGTGGCAATCTTATCTGTAAATGCACACTGTAACCCACTTTTTGCTTCTAACATACACAGTTGCAAATAGCGGTTGATACCAGCATTCTGGTTTCTGAATGAAAACAGTACCAGGCAGAACAGGTGAGAGCCTAAACAACTTTTTGCAACGAGTCATGGAGGCAATGTTTTTTTAACTCATGCTAAAGACAATGTTCATATGTATTACCTATTGAATGGTTACAGCACTCCACATTTTCCAGTGTTCCTTAAGGACTGCCTGAAACCTCTGTTAGTATAGATTTTGTTACAGCCACTGAAAAAAGACCAAACAATATGGATATGCCTTTTTTTTTTCCACAGTATTCCCTGTCCAGTCATTTCACTCACATCACTCCAGTCTTCAGAAGTCTATTTTAATTTCTTTTTCATTTTTCTTTTAAAGTGTTTTTAGCAATACATGAATCATTCTGTTTCTAAGCTGTGCACTCTACTTGCTTCTCAATAAATTCATAATAAAATCATATTTTTCCTCATTTATGTCTATGAGCATTCCAAAACTTAAGTCAAAACGAAGTAGAAAAAAATAAAGAGGGAAACAAGTGAAGTTTCCCTTCCTCCCCTTACCCTTTTTTTTTTAACTTAAAATATCACTCATGTTGATACACACATATACATATATTTGTGTGTGTGTGCACAAATATATATATTTGCAATGGACAAGGCATTCTTTGCTTTAAGAACAGCACCCTAAAAGAAATGCACACACTCACACCTCAAGCTCCCTACTGCAGCATATCACTGAAGCCTCTCTCTGCTCCAGGAACCTTTGCAGATGGCATGACTGATGAGTAGGTAACAGATCACAGGGTAGTGCACCCAGTTAGCACCTTGGGCTGGAGACCACAAAACTGGTGACCTATTTGGTAGAGTGGAGGTCGCCCCAGGGGAAGGATCAGGTTTGCAGTTGTGCACTGATTTGGAGAGCAGAGGGTGGGAAATAGAGCTGTAGCAGTGTCCTGGAGCTGACTGCCAGCTTATAAGGCAAGGTAGCAAGCACAAGACTGTGTGCCTTCTCTTATCCTCAACATATACGGCAAGGGCAGCAAAGGTTGTGGCTACATGGGAGCCTTGGCATGACATCTCTTTCCTACACACCCACATAATTGTGGTAAAAACAAATTCCTGAGCAAAAAGAGCATCCCTGCTGTGCAGATGACTGAAGCAGCAGAGCAGCCAACAGCTAGAGGACAGAGGGTAGTTGCTTGTCTCCGATGTGCGTGGTGCTATTCTCGCTCACCATCCCAGCAATGATGAGCATGTCTCTGAGACCTGGCTTATGCTAGGCAGGCTTACCACTGTTGAACATGAAGCAGCAAGCACTACAAAATGGAGGAGAGGAGAGGGAGAGGAGAGGGAGAGGAGAGGGAGAGGAGAGGGAGAGGAGAGGGAGAGGAAAATGGCCAGTGGTCTTATCACAGCTGCAGTCAGTGCCTCTAGATCAGGTTTCAGTTATGCTGACCTAATGCTGTGTTGGAAATAGCAGTTTAAAACAGTTTGCTCAAGTCACCATAGTTGCTATGTTTTAGGTGTTCATAACTAAGAAAAGCATATCACAATCAGATACAAGCCTGATTATGTGTACTATTCTTCTCAGATTTATCATTCATTCCATTATTCCTATAAAATATCAGAAACCACACCTCAAGAAGAAACAGCAAAAATGCTTTTGGCAGTCAGCACTCACACAAGAGTCCACTTGCTCAACCCTTTTCCACCTCAACCACAGAACAAAAGCATGACTAAAATACCCCAAAAGTCTGCCACTGAGTTGCTTTGTCAATTATCTGTTAAGGGAGTTGTCAGATGAAAAATAAAACCAAGGGAGGAGAGTTTAAACACTTCCCCTCAAAATCAATGCCATAGTAGCCAAGTTCCTCTTAGCCAAGTTCAGAAGTTTCCCAAACCCTGGACCATGCTTGGACAGTCCTGTAGGCCCATAACAGCAAAGTCCAGTGACTAAGTCAGCCTTCACCTCCATGTGGTGCGAGGGCCTTCCTGGAACATCTAGGGCAGCAGCTGCTACAGGAGGTCTCAACTGACCGGAAAGGGGGAATTTCATCTCAAGAGTGACAGACTTGAGATCTTCCATCACTCATCCCTCACTGCCTTCCTCATGCAAACACTTATTAAAGAGCTTCATTCCTGGCACCATCTGAACAGCATTTGTCTTCCTATCACATTGTTTGCTCTTTTTATGTTGCAATTAGTCTGAAGAACCAAGACTAAATCTTAAATCCACACTTCAAGGATTAAACTGGCTCTCTCATCATAGTAGGACACTTTGTCATACCACAAAGCCATGGTACTTCCTTGTCTAAAAGTCTTTCAAGGATTAGCAACTCAAGGCCTCAGTTGCCCTCTAAATCAAAAAGGAACTCTTCCTCTTCAGCCTAAAAATACATCAGATTTTCCTTAAGTTCCCTGTCCCGATCGGACACTCTTGTGCATGATCAAGCATCATAAACAGGTATCAGCTTCCACAATCCCAGCACAGCTAATAAATCTCCCAATGTCCCACGTCTGTGATTTTTAGGTACTATTGCACCTGAATTCAAATACATTTGGCAGGTACTGCAGTTCTCTTACTGAATCAGTCTCAAAAAGCTAAATAAGGGCATAGTAGTAACATCCAGGCTCTGAATATAGCTCAGCTGTGCAAGCGTGACAGCAACATTCTCCAGGGGTTTGCAGCCCTAGTGAAGAAGGAGTAGGATTTTGCAGAAATAAGAATTTGTGAAATTCCAGCCAGGTCTCCTTGAAGTCAGGAGGATGAGACATGAGCAGACTTCACAGCCGTATGTGGTGCCCAAAGCTCTACATGAGGCAAAATGGCCTGAACTGGAAAAATCTTTATGATGTTACTTTTGTTGTTTTGGAAAGTGCTAGTCTTTTCATGAAGATCAAACTTTTCAACTACCTTCTTCTGTACAGCCCAGTATAGCCCTAAAATAGTCCCAGAACGGCTCTGTTTTATTCCTCTCCTAGTGTTCAGCAATATGAGGGAGAGAGTAAAGTGAACATGCCATCTAAACTGTGCAACTGAATAAAAGTCCACAGGAGTTTTGCTCTGGCTTTTCTCAGGACAGTGGGAAGGAAAGTACAAAAGTACCTCCACGCGCAGTTTTAGGCAAGGGAGTATGATGAAGGATCTACCTAAAGTACAGACTCCAGTCTTTTTAATTCATTCTTCTGAACTAACCTTCCAAGGATTGAGAAAAGCCTTGCAGAAATGCATGACTCCAACGCCAGTGCTCTGACACACATAGTCATCAAAACACAAAAATACAACCAATAAACAGTTAAAACTGGGATGAAACAGCTACTGCAATATTTCTGTTAACAAAGAGCCTTGTCGCAGAGACTTGAGCCACACCTCCCCTTCACAGAGAATCTCTGGCAGACAAGATTAACAAGACATGAACAGAGCACCCATCACTCCTCTATGTCAGTGTACCCCTAGAGCTGTGTAAAAATCCAACCACAAATACAGCTCTTGCCAATTCACTGTTACATGGCTGTACACTGTAGAGACCTCGTTTTCCATGTAGTAATAAGGTGGGACTCTCCTGGAAGACTCTCACCTGAATGACAGTTCTTTACCAGATGAATGTGACACTTGTAACAACATTTAACCTCCCTGCAAACATGTACCTCAAATGAGGGATGCAGCCACTTCCTCACGTGGCTTAAAAGAGCTGGTTGTGGCAAATACTAGGATGGAATACATACACAGTCCCCTATGACAGGGAGAGAAGAATCCTGCTTGTATTGCTCTGCCAACCTTCCAAATTGCTCTAGTTTCCCTCAATACTCACATCCCCAGGGAGCCCCAAAATAACTATTCTGGCCTAGCTCTGTTTGAATAATGTGGACTAATTTAAAGTAAGAGTCAAAATTTTGAATTAAGTAGTAGTTCTCTGCAGAGTTAAACAGACAGGCTTAGTTTCCTGCTGTCTATTCTCTTCATTCAGTGCTTGACTTGGTCTCTTCTTTCTTCTTCACACAAAGTTCTTTGTGGCAGGAACTATATGTTTTTAAGACACTGTCCTAACCTGTCATTGGAAGCGTCTAGATTTATAGACATGATCAGCTTTTCCCTCTAGCTGTCTCATAGCCTTCTCTATCTCAAATGCACAGGATGCAGGCCTTAAACTAAAGGATGGGTCCTACATAGGTACCAATGAACCTGAAAGATTAAGAGAGGAATAATGATCATCAGCCAGAAGACTAATTGCCAAACAGGATTCAAGCATGTCCAGATGGGGGAAAGGGAGAAATCCTGAAGACAGACAGAAATCAGGCAGAGAAGATGTTCTTAAAGGGCTCAGGATGAAGTTCAGAAGGATTTCTGTCTGTGGGACATTTTGTTGCTAAGGGTCACTGAGCCAGTTAGCCTGGCAGGCATAAGATTGCAGGATGGTAAAAAAAAAAACCCTTGCTGGCCTTGTGATAATGCCTGTACTATCTAAGTTGTTTTCCTAAACCAGGTTGCAACTGACAAGGGAAATACAAGCTACTGTTGTCTTGCACTACAGTAAAACAGACTCACATGCACTTTCCTTCTCCCACCTGCTATCTGCCTTCTTAGCTGTGCAGATGCCAACAGTGCAAGAACACGGCACTCCCAGGTTGAGCAGGGAATAACTTAAAAGCAGTTCAAACTCCAGCTGCTTTGATCAAGAGAGCGGTTCCACCAGAGCCAAAATAAATATTTACCACTAATCCCGGGCCTTCTGTTTGCTTATGTGGCTCCCACATTTTATTAGCTTTCCAATGGTAAGTTTTACATCTGAGGTTAGCAGAGTGATAAAATGCGCAGATTATGCTGTGCTGATTTGCTTCTCCCCAGTTTGACGCAGCTTTGCCTTGAAAAACAGGTACTCTGTTTTTCAGAGTACAGATGCTCTCTTGCCCCTTGCAATTCTGCATCACTTCTTACCACCTTAAAACATCAGTTAGGGCAGAAGGGGAACAAGTCATAATTAGGTTTCCCTGCTTAATACTTGAGATGCTTTTTACTAGAGTTCCAAAACAGAGATCCTCCTCGACCCTTGAACTGCAGTACTGATGGTAATTTATCTCTCCTCCCTGCCTTGCTCCCAGCACAGTGTTATTACTGAGCTCTCACGGCACCATTTTGGTGCTGAATCATGAATGGCCATAGGATCAGAACAATATCAACTCGCAAGATGCCAATAACTTATTCTCTCTCACTCACCATCCCTGAAATGAAAACTGCAGTGTCTTCATGAGAGTTTTTACTTCAGTCCAAAACACAATGCCTGTGACTTTTACTTGATCTTTCAACTGGATTAGTTGGAGTTGTGACCCAGCTATTTCCAAATCTAAAAGTCAAGAGAGAGAAGACAAAAGAAAAAAAGATTTTTGTTTTGCCTTTATTTTTCCTAGTTCAACCTGCTCAGATAGGTAACTAAACCAACTTGTATTTGTTAGCTGGAAACATCTTTATTTTATCTAAATAAAAATCAAAACTGAACCAATTTGCATGTTAATTGTGGCACAGCAAAAGACAAAGCTATTAGTAGCTTTCTGGTCACAACATGAAGTTACTATTGCTATGTAGCAGGTGAGAAAATACTACTCAGCCTTTACTGTTGAAATTTATGGATGGAAATATGTTTTTGCCCCAAAGCTTGTATTTATTATTCGAGGTTTCATATGTTTCCTAAGAAAGGAGTTTCAAATTCAAAGGTTTCCTGGACATTAGGGAACTGCAGATCCAGATCAGGAATACAGGACACTTTTTCCATTTTTAGTTCTTTTATCAACATCTCCAAGGATAAACACAAGACAAAACACATAAAATAGTTTTTAAATACATCAGTTATTTGTGGATGATACATACAAATAATCAATTAGGCCTAAAAACACTACTAAGATGAGCTTTGGTATAACAATTGTAGAACATTGCAATGAAACAACATTGTAGTATTTTTCACCTCCAAGCCACTTCTTCTTGCCCACACATATCCCCCAGAGGGATATATGTATGTCTCTGGACACTGTCCAGAGTGGCAAGTTGCTCCAACTGGCTTACAGAGAAGAAGGAAAAAAAGAAAAGGCTACATGAACACAAAACCAAGCACTACCAAGATAAGAACCTTTTTTTTTTTTTTTTTTTTTTTTTCTCTCTGAGACTCAAGCAAACTCTTAGATACCTTTGGGTTTACCACTCAGCAGAGTGGTTTCATTTAGAATAAAAATCCCAACAGTGGTGACACAGCCAAAAACACAAAGCCTGAAAGATCTGTCACAAAGCATGAGTATGCAGACCAGGCAAAGCAGTTTGTCTAAAAATGGTGGCTAAAGGATGGGTTAAACGGAGGAGCTTCCCACACACAGGCTGGGGACACATAGCAGCAATGGAGTACACATAGGCAGGAGGAAGATTCACTCACCAGCTATTTTGAAGGAAGTCTGAAACTATTAAACTATATCCTGATGGTAGGAGCTTCAACAGCAAAACCGGCCTAAGGAATTCCCAGTTATGTCAACACTGGAGGTATGCTACAGCTTTATTTACTTATTTTAAGCTAAGTCAGTTCCCTAGCCTGGTTCATACCATAAATCCTTCAGCAAAGCCAAAGGACGGAGGAACCAGAATGCAGCATTCTTCATGTCACACGCATTGATGATGCTTCTGCATTGTCTCTCCTGCCTCGACAGGCTAAAGAGCTGTTCAGGAGGCACTAACATGTTTTTTGACAAAGCCATTTCAAGAAGCTCCTGCCTTGGATGCTCTTTTCTGCTCCCTCAGTAGTAGCCACACGCACAGAGAACACCACAGGTTGGGATGAAGGTAAGGAGGATGCAGGACTCTAGGAATCATGGTCATAAATACCAAGAATACGCCTAAGTGGTAAACAGGCATTGTTGTCTATTGTCTATGCAAGTATGTTTTTATGCCTAAAACAAAAACACTCTGTGACTGGAACCTCTATAGAGATCAATGGGATTCACAGAATCACAGAATCACAGAATATTTAAGGTTGGAAGGGACCTCTAGAGATCATCTAGTCCAACCTTCCCGCTCAAGCAGGCACACCTACAGCATGTGGCACAGGGTGGCATCCAGGTGGGTTTTGAAGACCTCCAGAGTAGGAGACTCCACAACCTCCCTGGGCAGCCTGTTCCACTGCTCTGTCACCCTAACAGTAAAGAAGTTGCTCCTCACCTGGAGACGGAACTTCYTGTGCTYCAGCTTRTGGCCRTTACCCCTCGTCCTRTCGCTGGCCACCAGTGARAACAGCTTGTCCCCTTCCTCCCTGCATTCTCGCTTCCTGAACTTATACATATTAATCATATCCCCTCTGAGCCTTCTCTTCTCCAGAGAAAACAGGCCCAGCTCACTCAGCCTCTCTTTGTACGAGAGATGTTCCATTCCCTTAATCATCCTGGTTGCCCTTCTCTGGACCCTCTCCAGAAGCTCCACGTCCCTCTTATACTGGGGAGCCCAGAACTGCACACAGTTCCCTTAGAGAACATCATGTCTAAGGTCACAGGCCTCTCTAAGTGCTCCTAAGGCTACACTAAAGCAGCTAAAACACTTCAGGAAACTCACTCTGGTGCTGCCAGCCTGTCTTTGCTGGCCTCAGCAAAGGAAAGTGCTGAGGTCACTTGTGCCAAGTTGATACCCTCTGCCTCTGTTACATGTTCCCAACCCCTCCCTCACCTTGCTACTCAGGACAGGGTCACCCTGCTGCAACTCCGTTACCCAAATGGAATCAGCAGCTCTTCACTTCTGGGTTTGCCTCGTGTTTTTGGCTGCTTTTACTCCTCAAACTGGCTCTGCAGCGGTCACTAGGGCCATGACCAGGAGCAGGGGGAACGAAGGAGGAGGTTACAAGCAGCTTGAGCTGTTCGGGGAATGCCAGCTATGTGCAAGGCAGCCCTGAATCTTCCCCAAATTCACAGAAATTCAAACATGTCAGTTAAAAAAAAAAAAAAAAAAAAAAAAAAAAAAAGCTGTTATTCCAGTCCAATCAGTCTCTGAAAAAGGATCC
The DNA here is from genome assembly GCF_003342845.1 of Nothoprocta perdicaria. Taxonomy (NCBI): domain Eukaryota; kingdom Metazoa; phylum Chordata; class Aves; order Tinamiformes; family Tinamidae; genus Nothoprocta; species Nothoprocta perdicaria. The sequence continues at coordinate 98,964 of NW_020455466.1, read as the reverse complement.
AGATTCTCCTCTGAAGCTCAAGTGGCCCAGCTACATCCATATTGCTGATGCAGGAGGCAGGGACCAGGTAACCTCAGCAAATCCAGCCTGCTCCTGGGGTGGGAGCCTCCGGTCCCCTTTCAGCCATGAGCCCACTTCACTTGCACAGTCTGCAGCCAGGCAGCGCTGTGCTGAGACAGACTCTTTGTGGAGGCTTTCCCCTCCACTGGAAATGAGCTGAAATAAAACCCGTGAAACCCTTCAAAGCTTCCAAGGCTAGTGTGCCCCGGGCTTTTCATTTCAAAATAGCTTGGTAACATCTAATTGACATTTTATGAAGTTTAAACAGCAGGATTTTAACAAGTCCTCTGACCTTACTAAAACCCTCTTACCCCCTTTACAAGTAAAGAAAAAAATATTTTCAGAGCCCTTCGCTTCATTGAGTGGGAGTGGAGGTAATAAAAATAAATAAATAAAACGGGATTTCTTCTTTCATCCCATGCAGACAAAAAACCAACCAACCAAAAAAAAAAAAAAACAGGCTTTTTCCATGAAGTGGAAAAATCCTCCCGTGGCCAGCCTCTGTACACCCAAACCTTTCCTTGGCTGTTGTGCTGTCTAGGTATAAGTTAGAGCTTATTTTTCTCTTTGCAGCCCAACACTGCTTAGCAGCTGGTGCGATGATGCAAGAGACCCGATCTGTGCGGCAAGTACCTAATGAGCGTGGGACACGTCAGTGCAAGGCCTGCAGCAAGGCCAGGGACATGCCTGCCTGCCATGGCTCTCCAGGAGGTGGCACTGTTAACCTTCCAAAACTGGTGTCCCCACTACGCACGCACACACACCCACAACCATTTTTTTTTTTTTTTTTTTGGTTTTTTTTTTTTTTTTTTTTTTTTTTTTGTTTGATTTTTTTTGAGGATGGCAAGGAACCATTGCAAAAGCTTGGCTGAAAAAAATAATTAAAAAAAAAATAAAATAGAAAGCCCTTAAACACACAACCACGTTATGGTTGCACGTTTCTCTAGCGCACCAACATTTTAAAGGGCTGCCTAAGATGTCCACTTGGTAGAAGGTGATGCTGTACAACAATCTCCCTCCATCAACTACCGGAACTGTTTTTAACCCTCTGACATCTTGACCCGGCCCATTCAAAGTCCCTTTTTAATTTCATTAACAGCCTACACCCTTAATGCACTGCGAGACAGAACACCTCGCTGGCTGCAGCTGAGCAGGAAAACAATAAAAGCACTTTATCACTCAGGATGTGTTATCGCAGCTTAGCGTCCTGACTCACATTCCTTGAGCAAACAGCAATTAAAAAAAACACAACTCCCCCAGGAGCACTGGGGACAGCAGCACTCCTCTGTCAGAGAATTGCCACCATGCACCCGAGCACATGGCCAAGCTACAGCTGCTCCAGGTCCTGAGCAGCTAAATAGCACAAAACTACTCTCCTCAGCAGTTTGCAGTGAGAACTGAGCTGAAGGGACACATTCCTTCCCGATGTCATTAGAAGGGTCCATAATTTCCAGGGAAAAAGTAGCAATGCTGCAAAAATTACCAGAACTCATCTGTTGGTACTTTTATGCCCCAGCTTGTCCCCATGGGAATATGATTTGCTCACTGAAGGAAGATAACTGAATGAGTTACTATCTCTCTCTCCGTAAATTTGGAAGGAAGCTCTAAGTGAGGGGAAAACACTGCTGAAACATACTGAAATCATCTCAGCTCATCACACTTGGATAACATAGATAGAAGCTTTCCGTGTAGATGGAAAAAGCCCTTCCATATCCATTTATTTATTTTGAGGAGAAAGATGACAAAGAGAAAGCATTTGCTACATTTTAACTTTTCAAACATGTCCACTAGCAGTGGAAACAACAGGAGGGAAGAAACTAGCCAGCCATGACTTGTTGGCTCTCCCTGAGCTGCATCTAGCAGCAGTCAGAAGAAAATCAGTGGTCAGAGGCTCATCACAGGAACTACTCACCTACACCGATTCTGTTTTCAGGGCTTCAGCTGGCTTACAAACGAGTGCTGCTGGAAGGTCCATAGCTGCTCGGCCTGCCTTTTTCAAATAACAGCCCAGATGAGTCATAGTAAAGACTGCAGAGTCTGTATCTTGTTTTTAGAGATTTAAAAGTTCTCATAAGCACTTTTTTTTTTTTCCTTTCCTGAAACTTGGCCCTTCTCTATCACAACTGCAGAAACTACCATGAAATGAGACTTTGCAAGCTACATGCTCTGGGATTGCAGGGCCCAACTTTCTGGCTAGACAAGTCACAACTTCTTCTCACCACATGTGAGTGATATATTCGAGGCTCTCCCTAAGCATAACATAACACACATGGATGGAAGCACTGATCTGCATATATGCAGTTGGCTCAGTGTCTCTCAGAAAGGTTGCCTTTGCTCCCTGCAAGCAAAGTCTGCACCCTCACTGCTTCCCACCTAGGCCACCAGAGGATGATGCAGGGCTGACAATTCCAAAGAAAACCACTTCTCAAGAGCTCTTGAAGTGTGGGAGACAAGATGCCCACAAGCACTGATCCTCTGGCAACAAACTGTTCCCAGTTATCAGCTTTCCTGAGCAGAATGGCAGCCACTACCACCGGAGGCACAACCTCTGCCATCATCAGAAGAATAGAGCTGTCCTAAAGCCCACTGAAAGAGGCTACAAGGACTGGGCCATGAGCCTTATGATTTGTCTTACTGGGCTCTTGCTTGTTGATGTGCATCTAGCACAATACACCAATACAGTTCAAGTGTCATGAAAACAGAAAGTTTCCAGTTAAGCAATCCTCTTGATTTTTATCACTGTCACTTTCATAGGACAGTAATATGTGAGGAGATATTCATCACTTAATGACTTAAAAATCACCTGTGTCCACAGCATGAGATGATTTCAATCTATGTTAAAAAGAGAGTAACAGTAACAGTTACAGCCCAGTAACAGTTCAGTAACCAGAACAACTGCTATAACTCCAGTGCTACTGTTGGTCTAGCCCTCTGACCTAAGCAGCCAGCCAAAAATTCAGGGAGTGGCAAGTTTCCGTTAGAAGCAGATTTGGTAGCTAAGGTGTTCCTTCCATCCCTTACAAAGAATGTATAAATTCCAATTTTCTACGCACCTCCCTTCCCTCTTCACCCCCTCTCCCCATGAATACAACAACGATCAAACAAAACAGAGCAGAGTATTTGCATTCTCAAGTCCCTTTCAATTCAATTCAATTCATACTTGATTTAAAAGCCTCTTCAAAGTTTGATAGAGACTCCAGCAATTCCTGCTGTAGAACTGAAGGGCACAACCAGTTACGGCTATGCCAGAGATTACTGCCCTTCCAGGGGGACAGCTGAGCATGGTGCATTTCCTCTTCTAAGCCACCCATTTATAGGCTGGTATATTAGCAAGCTCTGTAACACCAGGCATTAATACAGCTGCCTACCAAAAGCAGTAGGCCCATATTCTGTTGGGTAACAATTGCCAGCATAAGAGTCATCAGACTTTTTCTGAGCATCACTCTCAAATACAGTTCTTACCTGCTGTCTTCTCGCATCCCACTGTTTCACAGCTGCCCCTCTCCTGCAGGCCGGCACTGACAATCATGCCATCATAGACTGTGTGGGTCCTTGGAGCTGACCCTGTTGAAAAAACAAAGTTGGGAGTGTAAGGGTTAATTTTTGGCTCCCTAGGCAGCTCCCTTCAGAGTAAAGATGGAGGAATGGAGGAGATGGGGAATGCACATTGACCAGCAGCTAGCCATCACAACAGTTTTGCTTTACATTAGAAGAACATTATTATTTTATCTGCTCCTTTCAGTCCTTTCATATTTGAAAAGTTAATAGGCAGCTGAAATCCCTCTAGCCTGTCACAAGCATGTTTAGGGCAGAGATTCAAATATTTCCACCTTTCAAGTTACATTAGAGGCCTTATTTGTTTCTCACTACTAACATAAATGGTAGGCCTCAGATTTCCTCTCTTCAATCAGTTGCAGTGAGGTTTAGTCTATTTGCAATCTCACTTCAATGTCTGGTGAAGCATTTACTGAAGTCAATAGGAAAAACCCATTTCACTTATTAAGATAGGAATTAAATTTTCTCTTTCCAAGCAGTGTTGAAGTATTGTTTTGTGCTCTTTATCACCGAGTCTCACAAGAAGGAACTGAAATGGCCCCTTCCGCTTCTGCTCACTTACACAAAAATGAAAATGGGCAAGGATGAGTATAATCTGAAAACTGTACTTCAGTGTGTGTCACTCTAAATAAGAGCAAAATAAAACTTTCAAGAATTGTGATTTTGTCTTGAATTCTTTTGTTTAGAGTTTAAGATTGTTAGCAAAAAAAAAAAAAAAAAAAAAAAAAACACTAGTAAATGGGGTTTCTGCTCTTGTCCAAGTCAGATTCTTATGGCTTGAGAGGTTTAGAAGGAATATTTGCTCATTTTTCTCTTATTTATCTTTTTGTTTTTCAAAGAAAGCATTAGTGTGCCTTTTTTTTCCCCTCCAGCTTTAGGAATACTAAGATGGCTAGCCACTGACTTCTGTCTCTCCAGAAAATATAGATGTTTCAGAGTTTAGTACAGAATGCTCACATGGCTTTTGTGAAGAAGAGGAGCACTGAATACCTAGGAAAGCAACTCTCAATCATTCAGCACTAAAATCGTTTACTTCATGAGTTTCCACATTGCCAAGATGCCTTTCAGACTGGTCAGAAACACCATTTCAACATTTAATAAAAATAATAGTGGCCTGTTTAGTGTATCCTAAGAGGGCACACCCTCTTCTTTCCTCTGTGACCACGACAATAAAATATTTAAAAAACTTTATAGTGCTTATTGTCGCTCTGGACTAACAGCTAATGCTAACGTTCCTGAACTATTTTGCGAGTTGACATGAGCTCGGCAAAAGAGCAAAAAAAAATAAGCTACATGACGAAAAGTTTGTTAGATCCCCAGATTGTTTCCTTTTCATTAAATGTTGGTGCTGGTAATAAGCACATAAGAAAAGCAAAAGTATCATGAATACTCCTCTTAAATAACATACAATATTACCGACCTCCAACTTCATGATTGAGTAACTGTCATCACCCTTGGTCACACTTAGTTTCTAAGGGCAACTGAGGCCCATAGCACAGCTGGGAATTTCCCACGTTTCCAGATTCCCACTCTACTCCAGCATCCCTTGTAGAAACCATTGTCCATTTCCTCATGCTAAAATATCTTGGATTCTCAGGCAAAAAATGATACAAAAGAAAAGGCTGCTGCAAATATCTGCCATAGCACCCAGTCAGAAAGACTGAATTACTAACTCAGATACCAAGTAGTATGTTGCCCCGAGAGCAAAGCAGGAACCAGCTTGTGACTCAGTTGCCCCCAGCCTAGTTTCATCCTCCTCCATGGCCGTTTTCCAGCAGCAAAGGAGTCAAACTGGGCCAGGTGCCCAGCTCTCCCCACCTGCATGCACTGGGGCAATGTGGGACTCCAAAGCCCTGCAAGCTTTGCTGGCAGCTAAGCCCCAGATGAGCCACAAGCACACACTGGCAGAGGGCTCCTGCCAGCAAACACCAGTTTCTTGCCCAATTACCACAGCAGCAGACAGTACCAGGTGTGCTATTTAACCAGCCTGGGTGGGGCTCTTATCCTATACAGTCAGTCCCCGAGATACTTTGCCTTGAGTCAGCTGCTGGCAGCAGTCCTTGTGAGGCAGTCTGCTTTGCATTTTCCAGCCCAGGACAGCCCTCAGGCTGCGGGAAGGTGGGCACATGGTGGTACGCCTCTAGCTGGGAGGACATTGCACCTGCTTTTTGCTAACTTGTGCTTTTATAGAAGGTAATAAAATATGTCTAGAAGCAGCTGAATCAAAACAAGAGTTTGAACTGTTTGGCTAAACTTGCACAAACCCATATGAATGCACTTATGTGAGCTGACAAATGTTTTTTATCTGGTTAATGTTCATCAATTAATTACAGACCAGCATGTCCACACCAGGCTTTCTCTGTGATTTAGCCAAGTCAATTTTCAAAAACAGTTTCAACTAACCCAGTTACAACTGAACTGTAGAACATATTTCATTACCCAGGGCACCAGTGTATGGCTGGTACTCTCAGGCATCCAGCATGCATAAATGCTGCCCTTACAAGCTCATTACAGAAACTTGCTGTGCCTGATTATATCATCAGTGCCTATCCCAGCCCTCTCCCAGGGACTACTATCCTCCACCACAAAGTTAACAGAAAGGAATATATGTCCTTGTCTTATCTGCTTCAGCTGAGAGCTTAAACTGCTGAGAGGTCTGTGTTAAGACCCCAGCCTGCAAAAAGAGGGTAAGAAACAGCTGAAGAGCAGTAGCATTTTAAACAGCTGCAGCTGTTTCCCTAGTGAACGTGATTCAGAGCCTCAGTGTTCAAGAGCTGAAGCTTAGAACATAGCAACAATTCTTACAAAATATTTTGCTTCTTATATTTTTTTTTCCTTCTTCCACACAACTTTTTAACCTCTTGGTGTCTGTTCTGAGTCTCTACCTAAAATAGGTTTCATGGTGGAACGTGTTTGCTACTCGATCTGTGGCTTGCTAAATTTAGCCACATAGCCTGTATAAAATGGCTCTCCTGAAATGTCAGTAGCCACACATAAAGTTGCCAGTTGCATCCAGGAAGTGTGATACCACCACAGTTACATTGTGTACTTAAAATAATAGTAAGACTCTGTGGAGAGGGAA